>NC_092125.1:229956231-230256231 GCF_043159975.1 Macaca nemestrina | reverse complement strand
AAGCGGCAACAGCAGCAGAAAAATATGTATACTTTTTTTTTTTTTTTTTTTTGAGACAGGGTTTCACTGTCACCCAGGCTGATATACAGTGGCATGATTTCGGCTCAAGCAGTCTTCCTGCCTCAGTTTCCTGAGTAGTTGAGACTACAAGCACGTGCCACCAGGCCCAGCTAATTTTTGTATTTTTAGTAGACATGGGGTTTTGCCATGTTACCCAGGCTGGTTTCAAACCCCTGATCTCAAGCAGTCCTCCTGCCTTGACCTCCCAAAGTAGTAAGATTACAGGCGTTAGCCACCACACCCAGCCTACAATTGTTAACATGAAGAACTTTCCCCGTATCCTTTTTTCTTTTTTTTCTTTTTAGCTAAACTTAGCAGTGAGAAAAAATATTTTTAATGGGTAGAGAGGGATTGGTAAAAATTGTGTTGTTAAAAACCTATGTGATACATAGTTTTCACTCCTCTAAACTTTTGAGGAGGCCGTAAGGTGATGTCTATAGAACTGATAACCTAGGTCAATTAATATCTTTGATTTTTACCATGAATTTGCTTGTGCTGATAAAATATCAAAGGATGGCTGACAGATCTTTGTTTAAATGCATTTTAGGAAACTTCTAGTAATATCTGAATACAAGAAAGGAAGTAGTCTCTGCTGGGGAGTAAATGAAGGTGTGTGGCTGGGTGCGGTGGCTAAAGTCTGTAATCCCAGCACTTTGGGAGGCTGAGGCGGGTGGATCACCTGAGGTCAGGCGTTCGAGAGCAGCCTGGCCAACATGATGAAACCCCATCTCTGCTAAAAATACAAAAAATTAGCCTGGGTATGGTAGCGGGCACCTGTAATCCCAGCCACTCGGGAGACTGAGGCAGGAGAAGTGCTTGAACCCAGGAGGTAGAAGTTACAGTGAGCCGAGATGGTGCCATTGCACTCCAGCCTGGGTAACAAGAGTGAAATTCTGTCTCAAGAGAGAAAAAAAAAAAAAAGGGAAAAAATAAATGAAGGTGTGCTAAACAAAACAGTGACCTTAATCTTTATGTAATTTTCAGACAATCCAATCAGTGGCTTATCCAGCTCTACACTGAATTTAGAGGCTCCAAGTCCATAATCCTTTGGAAATGACGGACCCTTTCACGATTCTGAGGAAAGTAACAGAAGTTCATTGCTGGGGAGCAGGACTCTTACCTGGTGTAAGTTCCTTCTAGAGCAGGGTCCTCGCTGTTGTGCCCAAGGTAGTGGTCAATCAACTTCTCTCGAGAGGCCTTTGGGAGCAAAACAGCTGCTTAGTGTCTCAGAGAGAAAGAGGAACAGCACAAAACCTTAACTACAAGACTTATTTCATATAAAGCTGTCAACAAGGTTCAGTGATCCTCCTCTTTCGGAGGGACAGCTAAAACTGTTAAATAAAAGTTTAATATGCTATAGCTCCTAAAAATCATTTGAAAGTTATTCACTAGTCAATTTTATGCAGATTATAAAAATGATACTTTTTTTTGGGTGAAAATAAACAACCCCCTCCAGTTAGAAATACATTTACTTCCTTAGGAATTAAAACTTTCCAAACTTACAGTATTGCTTTCATCACTGAAATCTGCAGGGTCTCCAATGATATTTATGGCAACCAAAGCAACCTAAGAAAGTGTTAAATTAACAGAAATTAAATATACAATGTTTGAAATGACTTAACCCCTTTATTTACATACTTTGAGACAGGGTCTCGTCTGTCACCCAGGCTGGAGTGCAGTGGTGTGATCATTGCTTACTGCAGCCTGGACGTCCCGGGCTCAAGTGATTCCCCCACCTTAGCCACCCAAGTAACTGGGACTATAGGTGTGAACCACTATGCCCTGCTAATTTTTGTGTTTGTTTACAGAGATAGGATTTCACCATTTTGCCCAGGCTGGACTTAACTCCTTTATAACAAACTGACCTATACTGTTATCAAATGGGATGATGTATATCAAAGTGTATTAGTTGTTAAAATGTTATGCTAATGTAAAGAATTTTTAATAATTAACAAAGAATTTTAAATAAATTATGTAAGTTAGTATTCTAATGCTTAACCAAATGGTTATTTTAACCATTTAAAGGATGTTCTAGCTGGGGGCGGTGGCTCACGCCTGTAATCCCACCACTTTGGGAGGCTGAGACAGCAGGTTCACCTGAGGTCGGGAGTTCGAGACCAGCCTGGCCAACACGGAGAAACCCCGTATCTACTAAAAATACCAAATTAGCTGGGTGTGGTGGTGCATGCCTGTAATCCCAGCTACTCGGGAGGCTGAGGCAGGAGAATCGCTTGAACCCGGGAGGCAGAAGTTGCAGTGAACTGAGATTGCGCCATTGCACTCCAGCCTGGGCAACAAGAGCGAAACTCCGTCTCAAAAAGAAAAAAAAAAAGAAAAAAAAAAAGAAAAAAAAAAAGAGAAAAAAAAAGACATTCACTTGAGATTCAGTATGGAGCTCATCTTTGAAGGATCTTGGGAACTTAGACGATGAAAAGTTAACACAGCTCAGAATATCCAAGTCGGTAAGTCTCACCTGAGGTGGGGAGTCACTTTTCCATCCTGCACCCCCAACCACTGTAGACCAACTACTTAGCCAGGTCATTGCTGGTCAACACATGCAGGTGGGGAGAGGAAGGAAGAGGGTTAACAATCATTCTTCTGGCCGGGCGCGGTGGCTCAAGCCTGTAATCCCAGCACTTTGGGAGGCCGAGATGGGCGGATCACGAGGTCAGGAGATCGAGACCATCCTGGCTAACACGGTGAAATCCCGTCTCTACTAAAAAATACAAAAAACTAGCTGGGCGAGGTGGCGGTGCCTGTAGTCCCAGCTACTCGGGAGGCTGAGGCAGGGGAATGGCATAAACCCGGGAGGCGGAGCTTGCAGTGAGCTGAGATCCGGCCACTGCACTCCAGCCTGGGCGACAGAGCGAGACTCCGTCTCAAAAACAAAAACAAAACAAAAAAAAAAACAATCATTCTTCTGGCTTCCTGGCGTGTCATGCGGAAGGCACCAGGCAGCTTAACTGGACCTTTGCTCTCTGGTCCAGCTCACCCGCTTGGTCTAGAGATTTGATTTGCTGGGTGCTCGCATTCCTCTTGGAAGGGGCAGGGAGAGTTGTAAATACTTGTGCTAATTAACAAGATTGCTTTGGACACAACTGATTTCTACTACACTAATCATGTGAGAAAAAGAAAGAAAAGGAAAGAAAGGGAGGGAGGAAGGAAGAGATGAAGAATCAGCGGATTGGAGCTGGAGAGATTCTGGATTACACGCAACATTCATGTGTCCGCAATTTTTACTAGGGGCTTTACCTCGTGCACGTTGGGAGGGTTTATTTAGAACTGTGCTGTCCTACACAAATAGGATGTGAGCCACATGTGTTATTAAGGTTAAGTAGGCACATTAAAAAATTAAAAAATGCAATTAACTTTAATAATATAGGTTAACACAACATATCCAAAATATTATCATTTCATCACATACAATTGACATAAAAGTTCTCATGAACTGTTTTGCATTCTCCTTTTGTACTGAGTCTCTGAAGCCCACTGTCTGGTGATGCTGGCAGCAGCTCTGGGCACTAGGCCAGTTCGTGGTAGGCACTGGCCACGTGTGCCCAGAGGCTGCTGGATCAGACAGCACAGCTCAGAGAGCTCAGCAGTCTCCCAGAAGAGATCCTCTCTTATAAGATCATCTTGAAAATGCATCTAAGAAAAGATATGTGACCACATAATCCCACAAAGAAGGTAGGGGCAGGATCGAAGGCAAAGCTGCATGCATCTTACCTGATTATATATGTTGTATTTGTTGGCATGGTTTTGGTGAAAAATCAGTTTAAGAAATTGTCCTACTGCATCCACATAAACTGATTTTAGTTCCCGGGCTTTGCAACCTGTCTTTTCATTATCACAGAGAGACACGTAGCTGAAAAACAAAACACAACTGAAGAATACGCTGATTTGGCCGGGCGCGGTGGCTCACGCCTGTAATCCCAGCACTTTGGGAGGCCGAGGCGGGCGGATCACAAGGTCAGGAGATCGAGACCACGGTGAAACCCCGTCTCTACTAAAAATACAAAAAATTAGCCGGGCGCGGTTGTGGGCGCCTGTAGTCCCAGCTACTCGGGAGGCTGAGGCAGGAGAATGGCGTGAACCCGGGAGGCGGAGCTTGCAGTGAGCCGAGATCGCGCCACTGCGCTCCAGCCTGGGCTGGGCGACAGAGCGAGACTCCGTCTCAAAAAAAAAAAAAAAAAAAAGGCCGGGCGCGGTGGCTCAAGCCTGTAATCCCAGCACTTTGGGAGGCCGAGACGGGTGGATCACGAGGTCAGGAGATCGAGACCATCCTGGCGAACACCGTGAAACCCCGTCTCTACTAAAAAATACAAAAAACTAGCCGGGCGAGGTGGCGGGCGCCTGTAGTCCCAGCTACTCGGGAGGCTGAGGCAGGAGAATGGCGTAAACCCAGGAGGCGGAGCTTGCAGGGAGCTGAGATCCGGCCACTGCACTCCAGCCCGGGCTACAGAGCGAGACTCTGTCTCAAAAAAAAAAAAAACAAAAAAAAAAAACGCTGATTTGAAAATGTGCTGTTCAGTAAAACTGCCCCCTGCTCTGATTGAACTCAAGAGGCTTATTTATTTTTATTGTTTTATTTTTTAAAGCTAGACTACCCCTACGCAGGATCAATAGGTTTGAATAAAAGCTAAGTCTAGAATGAAAAACCTAGGAAAACCCCCTAGAACTCAAATTCTAATTAGTGTTCTTGTTTTTTTTTTTGAGACGGAGTCTGGTTCTGTCACCTAGGCTGGAGCGCAGTGGCGCGATCTTGGCTCATTCCAACCTCTGCCTTCCGGGTTCAAGCAATTCTCCTGCCTCAGCCTCCCAAGTAGCTGGGATTACAGGCACTCGCCACCACGCCCGGCTAATTTTTGTATTTTTAGCAGAGACACAGTTCACCATGTTGGCCAGATTGGTCATCTAATTAGTATTCTTAAGAAAATTTCTACATCTGAAAAGTAGAGTTGAACAGAAGAATTCATAGAAATCATAACGCTGCTTTTTAAGCATGTTCAATAAGAGGCAGGTGTTAAGAAATTATGTACTCTTGAACCAAATAGAAGTATATAACATAGGACCAAAAGTTAAGGGACAATTCATCTTTAAGAGCTTTCAGGGCCTGGCGCGGGGGCTCACGCCTATAATCCCAGCAATTTGGGAGACCAAGGCGGGAGGATCATAAGGTCAGATCAAGACCATCCTGGCTAACACAGTGAAACCCTGTCTCAACTAGAAACACAAAAAATTAGCCGGGCATGGTGGCGGGCGCCTGTAGTCCCAGCCACTCCGGAGGCTGAGGCAGGAGAATGTTGTGAATCCTGGAGGCGGAGGTTGCAGTGCATCAAGATTGTACCACTGCACTCTAGCCTGGGCGACAGAGTGAGACTCCATCTCAAAAAAAAAAAAAAAGAGCTTTCAGGTAGATTAGTCTAAAAGCCGCCACTATACATTTATATTTCATTCTTACCCAAGTCTTCGAAATCGCTCTGCTTGATAGGGTGCAAAATATTCAGGTAAGCTTTCACTAATGTAGAACTCAATTTTACTTGAAATCATATACTGGTGAGCAAGTAACTGTAGTTTCCTTATTCGACATCTCTCCACCATTTGAAGGACAATTTCTTGTGGAAATTGGCAAAATCTGAAAGCAAACACATTTTTATTTTTTCTGAACAATTCCTCCAGAGGGTTTCTAGATGCTAGCATCTCATTCTTGCAGGTAAGAAGCATTAACCACACACCCACTTTGAACTGGACAGTCTGTAGGTAGTGATGGTACAAAGTTGCCTGCGACATGATTCCCGTTCTCTCGAGCTTGTCATGTTGGAGCTGAAGCTTGGGATTAAAAATTTGACTTGAGCTGCCTGTAACCCTATAGGAATCATACTCTTGGTAGCTAGTAAATGGTCTGATATGAAACCTGAAGTTTTTCATAAGATAAATCAATCTTACGAGGTGGCACTAGTGGGCAGGATGGAGCCAAAGGATCTTCCACGGGAACTCAAATGCTTAAGGGCCCCAAGGTTTCAATATTGAAGGAGTGCCTGCCATTCACGCATAGTGGTCTAGGGAGAGAAGCCTATGGTATGGCCCGTGCTGGAGCTTCTACCTTTGCTCAAAAGTGACATAACTTTTTTTTTTTTTTTTAGACAAGGTCTCACTCTGTCCCCCAGGCTGCAGTGGTGTGATTATGGCTCACTGCATCTTTGATCTCCTGGGCTCAAGTGACCCTCCTACCTCAGCCTCCTGAGGAGCTGGGACCACAGGCATGTGCCACTGTGCCTGGCTAAAACTTTGACCAGGCTGGTCTTGAACTCCTGGGCTCAGGGGATCCTCTCCCCTCGGCCTCCCAAACTGCTGTGATTACAGGTGTGAGCCCCTGTGGCCAGCCCAGAAGTGACATAACATATTAAAAAACTAAGAATTGGGTAGAGAATCACAGCAGTCAGCAAAGACCCTACATTGCTTCCAAAAATGCAAAGGCTCAAGAGAGGCACATTTGGGGCAGGAGGGCAGCTGGCACAAACTGGGAAACCGAGCAACTTTGAAATGAAATTCTTTAGTCTTTCATGTCAGTAAAGTGCTGCTTTAGATAGTTAAATGCAGGGCACATAAATTATCATTTCTGGTGAGATTATCTGAACATAAGGACAATAAGTAATCTATTATTTAAAAATCTTTATTAAAAAAAAAACAAAACTCCAAAACTATTTAAAGAGAAGCAAGACAACCAGCAAAGCTTTGAAGTATACAGTCATGCACTGCGTGAGACAGTGGTCCCATAAGATGACAACACTGTATTTTGACTTAGCTTTTCTATTTTTAGATATACAGATACCTACTGTGTTATACTCGCTACCGTGTTCAGCTCAGTCACGTGCTGTACAGGTTTGCAGCCCGGGAGCAATAGGCTATGCCACAGAGCCTAGGTGTGTAGAGTAGGCTGTACTACCTGGGTTTCAGGGCACTCCAGGTGTTTGATGAAATCGACTGATGATACATTTCTCAGAATGTCCCCATGATTGAGTGATGTAGGATTGTACTTTTAAAAATCCTTCCAAAATGGGCCTATGATTTAGCTACTCAAATGCAGCTGATCAACAGTTTAGAGACGAATCAAAAATACCTTTCAAGAAACCTCACAGTTAAAAAGGCTAGTATATATTTGTCCTTTCAAGATAAATTGACAGATACAGATTTTTAAAAATAAAAATAATTTGACAACCAAAAAAATGGAGGCCCAGAGGCTACGGTTGGTGCAAACTTTATGCTTTCTTGGAAAAATGTCTTGCTCTGAAGGGTTTAGGCTCTCTGAATTCTGAGGTCACACAAATGGCACTGGGGGTCTCCCTGGATCTCTTTAACCTCACTTCAGTGTCTCTCCTGGAGCTGCATCAATCTATGCCCTGAGCTCTGATGTAGAGGGTCCCACATTCTCTCTGACCTGTGGTAACAGGGCGCCTTGTCCTGCCGTTGGGAGGCTAGGCTTCAGGGTATCCTCCTTTGTCTTTCTGCGATGTGCCTGACCTCAGGGAAGTCAAGAGACCCCGAGCCAAACCCAGTGGGAGTCTGTGGTGACCAAGGGCACATGGATCCTTTTCTTAGGTACGTCCTCTGAAAGCATGTTACTGAAGTGAGTGTAGGTTATGCCCTTTAAAGCAATACCATGTCAACGCACAAGAGAACCATATGGGTGTGATTTCTATTACCAAAAACCGTGGCTGGGCGTATACTCGAGAACCTTCAATCCCCATATAAACACGGAACAAGTACAGTGAGCGTACAGGACCTCTGCAGAGGGGATGCTGCTGCCTGGGAGAGGCATGAGCAGGCTCACGGGGAGTCTGGGAGGAGAGCGCGGAGCGCTGGGCTGCCCCCGTGGGTGTGCTCCTCCTCCTGCCCTCCAGCCATAGGTTGGACCCTGTTAATGCTGCCTGCACGGGCAGTGCATCGGCCCCGGCCAGGGCAGTATCAGGATGCTGGCTTGCCTGCAATCCCAGCTCCATGGGTGACAAAGGTGCTGTCTGGCCCTTTCTGCTTGACTCTTGCTTCATTTCTGTTCATTCAGAACTCACTTCCGGGAAATGCAGGGACAGGGGGTCTTATTTGTTGCGTCTCCTCAAAAACCCCAAAAGGAAAATATGTTTTAATTTTAAATGAGATTTACATTCAATTTTCAGCAACATGTCTTCTGAATAAAAGCAAGACACAATTACATCATTGAATTTAAAATGCCATACATATTTACGCATTCATGAGTTAGGAATAAATAGTAACTTCTCAGGCTTGAAAGCAAGTCATGAAGAGCACAGAGCTGACGAGGTGGGATGGGTGGAAGTGGATTTTTAATCACATGACTGAGGGCGGAGGGCAGATGCCAAGTGAGTGCATGAAGGGGCTCAGGTGTAAAGACCAAAGCAGCAGAGGCAAAAAGACTTAAATGTTTTAGGAAAATAATCAAGCAAAACACTCATCTAATGAACATTTTTTCTGAGACAGAGTCTTCCTGGGTCGCTCAGGCTGGGGTGCAGTGACTGTTATAGCTCATGGCAGCCTTGGACTTCTGGGCTCAAGGGATCCTCCTATCTCAGCGTCCTGAGTAGCTGGGGCTACAGGCAGGAGCCACTGTACCCAACTGAACATTTTAACAAAAGTATACGCGTGTTTAAGAGAAATGTGAAAGGCACAATCTTTTGTGTATAAAAGCATACACAAGCAGTTATTTTGGTTAAAGCTTGGTGTCACATAAAAGCAGTTATTTTGGTTAAAGCTTGGCGTCATATAAAAGCAGTTATTTTGGTTAAAGCTTGGTGTCATATAAAAGCAGTTAGCCACACACTCTTTCATCACAGGAGCCCAACTGTAAAAGCAAACAAAGCTGCACGCGCCATCTCTGCACAGAAACTTGATGAGAATGTGCAGCCCAGCGTGTGATCAGGGAATACGGTTAGACAATTACAGGGCCTCATTTCTCTTCCTTCTCCACATCTGCACATTTTCTTCAGGGAGTGTGAGCGAATGTTATAAGTGAAAGAGGGTCAACACATTTCATTTAAAAATATAAACAGAAAGAGATGCCTGACACTGCACCGCACGCTGACATCCTCGGTCCTGATGTCCGAGTGATAGTAAAATTGGAGGCTTTGAATGAAAGGAGCCCCTGTGCCCTCCTCAGGGACCCGGGGCCGACTCCCAGCCCAGGCCCCACCCCGTCCAGCCCTCACCTAGGTGAGCGCCACCCACTGACGGTCGGTGCGTGGATCATGAGCTCCCGGGCACTGAAGCCGTCTTCGTGTCCAGATGAGCTGACGACAACAAATCCAATCTTGTGGGGCATTCTGCGCGTTTGGGCTGTTTATAAGAGAGCAGGAAAGATTTCTTTAAAACACAGGAATTCACAAACACATGAACATTTAAAGGGTTAGTTCATGCCTTGCTGACACACACAATAATGCACTAAGTATTCAGAATTTTCCCATCTCTTTGAGTCTTTTTTTTTTTTTTTTTGTTAAACACTTTGTATAGATACTTCTGACTCTGTTTAAGGTATCTTTTAAGTTATCTTGACTTTTCCCAAACATGTGTCCAAAAAGTTTGACCAGTGTTGTGGATGGTGTTCCCCAAAAAGATACGTTAAAGTTCCACCTGTGGTACCTGTGAATGTGACCTTATTTGAAAATAGGGTCTTTGTAGGTGTGATCTAGTTAAAACAAGGTCCTCGGGGTGGGCCCAATCCAATGTGACTTTTAAGAAGAAGGGAAGAGACACAGCCACACAAAGGGAGAGCACCATGTGGCGACAGAGGCAGGCACCGGAGCGACGCATCTCTAAGCGGGCCTGCCGAGCACAGCTGAGGACAGGCGAGGGCGGCCAGCAGGCACCCAAGGCTAGGAAGAGGCCAGGAGGGATCCTCCCATCCTCCAGAGCGAGAGTGCAGCCCTGCCCACACAGCCTCCAGAATGAATTTCTGTTGTTTTAAGCCATCTAGTTTATATTTTGTTATGGCAAAAATAGTTTTTCTCTAGAATATAAACACAAATATATTTCTATTAGTTAGGAAACGAATAGAACCAGTACATTAATTAGTGATACAACAACAAGGGGGAAAAGGCAACGTAGGCGCTAGCCTAACAACTGCGAAATGAATGCGTATGAGCAGAGGGAAGAGCAGGAATGACAGGCAGGCGTATTAAGTACAAAAACGTTCATGCAGAGTCAGGCTGAGGGACTGACTCACAGGACATTGAGCCCAATTTGCTCGGGGACTCTGGGTTACTTTTCAGTTACTAAGCCAGTCAGATTCTTCCTAAGTAAGCCAATTTGGGTTAGGTCTAAATCATCAGGAAAACAAAAAAAGGCTCCTCACTAAACTAGGATAAAGAAGACTCCATTAGAAGTTATCTGGGATAAGATAAACTATTAACTGAAATTCCCAATAGGAGGTAACATATAAACATACCCCCAAGTAAAACTTTACGTATTTTGACATGTTTGATGCATGATCTAGATCTTTCTTTTACTTTCATTGAGAATTTGAGGAGGACCACTTCAATATATTAATTCTTGGCTGGCATTATTGCTGATGTTTTTTGGAATGTATGAACAAAAGCACTAGAATAGAATGACATTGAGATCCTAGTTATTTTTTGCACAAAGTTCACTGCAAGACGTTACTGTATATTAAACGAAAACAAAACTAAACCAACCCAGAAAATAATTTTTAAAAAGCCCCCCAAAACAGGATGAGGCTGGGTGTGGTGGCTCACGCCGATAATCTCAGCACTTTGGGAGGCCGAGGTGGGAGGATCACTTGAGCCCAGGAGCTCGGGACCAGCCTGGGTAAGATAGTGAGACCCTGTCTCTAAAAAGACCAAAAAAAAAAAAAGAATTTTGAAAGGATGAGTGTGATTCAACCCACTGTTAGCTGCACAGTCACACCTGTACTCCCGGCACCCTATGCCAGAAACGCACAGCCCATGGCTCCTCCTTCCTCGTGACCTAGCACTTCTGGGTCGCTCGGGCTCTGAGCCCAGAGGTACTTTTCCCTTGGCCACAGCATCTGTCTTCATCCACTCCCCACCCAGCGGTGTGCCAGGTCTTATCAGGCCTACCCTTCCTTCGGATCCCACTGTCTTTTCTAGACAGCAGCTGCCTGGTGTCCTCACCTGGAGCACCTCCCTCAGACAAGTCCTAAGCTCCTGTTGTGTGAATGCACTTCAGACCCAGCTCTAGTCATCTCCATCCATGTCCCACCTCCAGAGCTCTTGGTGGGCTCCCCATCTACGGATCAATGAGCCCACTCTCCCCTGACCCTCACTTCTTGTCCTGAATTCTGAAGTCCAGCCAAACAATCAAAGCTCTAAGTTAATACCCTTCAGCTCTGAAGCCCTCCAATCCTTTCATCATCTTTCTATCCTTTTCTGAGACAGAGTATCACTCTGTCGCCCAGGCTGGAGTGCAGTGGCGTGATCTTGGCTCACCGCAGCCTCTGTCTCCCGGTTCATGTGATTCTTGTGGTTCAGCCTCCCAAGTAGCTGGGATTACAGGCATGTGCCACCATGCCTGGCTAATTTTTTTTTTTTTTTTTTTTTGGTATTTTAGTAGAGATGGGGTTTTGCTATGTTGGCCAGGCTGGTCTCGAACTCCTGGCCTCAAGCAATCTCCCTGCCTTGGCCTCCCAAAGTGCTGGGATTACAGGTATGAGCCACCATGCCAGGTCCCTTACATCATCTTTAAGGGCAGGGCCTGTCACTCCCTATCCCACCTTGAAAATAGCTCTTGTGCTCAAGCTGTTGGGTTCCAGTCTCCAATTTTTTTCTTTTTTTTTGAGAGGGGGTCTCACTCTGTCATCCAGGCTGGAGTGCAGTGGCGCGATCTTGGCTCACTGCAACCTCTGCCTCTTGGGCTCAAGTGATTCTCCAGCCTCAGCCTCCCAAGTTGCCAGTATTATAGGTGCACACCACCACACCCAGCTAATTTTTATATTTTTAGTAGAGATGGGGTTTCACCATGTTTGCCACACTGGTCTTGAACTCCTGACCTTAGGTGATCCACCCGCCTCGGCCTCCCAAAGTGCTGGGATTACAGGCATCAGTCATTATGCCCGGCCCCATTTTTTCTTTTTTTTTTTAATACAGGTTCTCGTTCTGTTGCCCAGGCTGTACTGCTGCAGTGGCGTGATCATAGCTCACTGCAACCATGAACTCCTGGGCTCCAGTGATCCTCTTGTCTCAGCCTCCTGAGTAGCTAGGACTACAGGCACATGTCACCATGCACAGCCACTTAATTTTTTTTTTTGTAGGGATGGGGTTTCACTGTGTTGCCTAGGCTGGTCTTGAACTCTGGCCTTCAGTGATCCTCCCACCTTAAAGTGTTGGGATTACAGGCATGAGCCGCCAATCCTGGCTAGTCTCTGATCCTAACCAACACTCTCTGTTATGGCTCGAAGACGTAAACATAGGACCTTTTCTGTCAAACAGAAGGGTGTTTCCAGTATACTATACTGCCCCCAACAAATCTAAAACAAAGTACTGGCATTTAAGAACCAGCAAAGAGAAATGCACGGGCACTGTGGAGACAATGCTATTACCTCAGTCTGGTATTTGAAAAGGATTCCTTTTTCAGTTTACCCCCTCCCAAAGCCCTTCCAGTTGTAGCCTAGGGTACCCTCTGTGTAAACCTTCAAGTGTTACATAAGATACTTGGAGTGTCACTGAAGATTGCCACTGTTAGGCTCTATAAAAGTCACCATTAACAATTTGGGAAGAAGCAAAGCTCTGTTGAACGTCCAGTTATTGGCTAGTCTTCCTCACCAGAGGCATGTGGGATCCCCGTTGTCCCTGGGACAGTCATCGGCATCCCAACAAGTGCCAGAGTACATCTCTCCCCAAGCAGCGATTATTCCATGGGGGTCTCATCCCTCACTACGCTTTTCCTAGTGCTGGCATGGCAAAAGGCAATTAACTATAAATTCAGCGGAAACTCAATGTAGCAACTTCCATTTTGTTACAAGAGTGGGAAACAAAACTTGTTTCTGATTATCTTTTTTTTTTTTTTTGAGATAGAGTCTCACTCTGTTGCCCAGGCTGGAGTGCAGTGGCACACTCTAGGCTCACTGCAAGCTCCACCTCCCGGGTTCACGCCGTTCTCCTGCCTCAGCCTCCCAAGTAGCTGAGACTACAGGCGCCCGCCACCACGCCCGGCTAATTTTTGTGTGAGCCTGCCACTAAGCCCGGCTCTGATTATCTTTTTAAGAAGACTTAAGTGTGACCGCGCGCGGTGGCTCACGCCTATAATCCCAGCACTTCGGGAGGCCGAGGAGGGCGTACTTGAGGTACGGAGTTCGAGACCAGCTTGGCCAACATGGTGAAACCCCGTCTCTACTAAAAATAAAAAAATTAGACGGGCGTGGTGGTGGACGCCTGTAGTCCCAGCTACTCGGTAGGCTGAGGCAGGAGAATCGCTTGAACCCGGGAGGCGGAGGCTGCAGTGAGCTGAGATCGCGCCATTGCACTCCAGCCTGGGCGACAGAGTGAGACTGTCTGAAAGGCTTATGGGTTTCTGGTCAAGTCATCTTAGCGACTGAAAGGGCTTCAGAGAAATCTGAAACTCAAGTGCAAACAAAACAAAACAAACCCCAAAACAAAAAACAACCAACCATCAAACTTTAATCTCTACAGCGGCAGAGCAACTTTCCTCAAAGTTTTGCTCAGCAGAACACATCTGAAACTGGCCCGCTATGTGCTATGCATCCAGAACAGGAAAAGCCGGACCTGAAAATAATATTCCACGCTAAATGGGCCGTCTCGGCCGGGGCAGGCGCTCCCAGCACCCATGCTGCGCTCCCCGGCATCTGGCACTACTGGGCCGCGCCGGCTCTTCGGCAACAGCAAGCCGGAATCTAACTCCACACCGTCCGGGCTTGCACCGCGCACCCAGGCTTCGTACCCAGCTCCCAGGTGGGGACCGCGTCCCCGCGGCGCCCGCGCCCCGCTCCCCACTCCGGCCCTGGCCCGGCGCCGCAGCGGCCCGGAAGGTACCTGCTCAGAGGGAACGGCCCCGACTTGCGCTGCCGCAGCCCCGGTGGAGAGGGCGGCTGGGTCGCAGCGGTGCCGCGGCCCGGGGAAGCGGCCAGGCGGCGCCTCAGCACCCGGACCCCGGGGGCGGGCGGGCCCCGGTCCCGGCCCCGGCCCCGGCCCCGGCCGCGGCCCCGGCCCTCGTGGACCTCCTCGGCAGCCGCAGCTTCCTCAGACGCAACTCAAGGGGCGCCCCCTCCGCCGCCCCAGTCCGCCTTGCACTCCAAGCTGCTGCGGCAGTGACAGGGAACGAGCAGCCCCGGCAACCTCTGCCCATCGCCCCGGCCGTAGCCGCCGCTCTCATGACAACCAAGCCCAGCCCTGGACCGGGGCCTCTGCGCGTGCGCGACCCCGCCCCGTCCCCGGCCGCGCCGGCGCACAAGGGGAGGCCCCCCCACGCTTCGCGGGCCCTCGGGGTAGTGTAGTTTCCGGGGCCACGGCACCTGGGGCACACCAGGTGGTGTCGCGCCTTTGCTTTCCCGAGCCTTCTGGGTAAGGTAATGTAGTATTCGTGAGGCGACGCCTGCGCACAAGACCACGTTGGGCCTCACTTTTCCCAGGCCTTCTGGGTAATGTAGTTTCCGGGATCCGCGCCCGGCCTGTGCCAGCTTGCAGAGCTCACCAGGTGCAGACCCCTGCGGCCAGGGCGAGGACGGATCTGAGCAGCCAGCCAGCAGGTGCCGCCGCCCGCGGGACCCAGAGGCCTTGAGCACATCTGCAATGCTCCAGAAGCCCAAGAGCGTGAAGCTGCGGGCCCTGCGCAGCCCGAGGAAGTTCGGCGTGGCTGGCCGGAGCTGCCAGGAGGTGCTGCGCAAGGGCTGTCTCCGCTTCCAGGTGCCCGCCGGGCTGGGCGGGGACTGCCGGCCGGGGAGGTGTGTGGGGAGAATAGGAGGTGCCGCTTTTCCTCTTCCAAAACAGAGGGTGCGGGCGGCGCCCGGGGCGGGTAGTTTTCGTTCGCCTCAGCCGCTAGGCCCCCGGGCCCCCGCAGCCTGGGGTTCCTGAGCCTGGCTTCAGAGCGCAGGGGGCTTGGGGGGCGACCTGGATCACCCCTTCCCTCTTCCCACCGCTCGGGCAGGACAGCCCTGCATCAGAGCTAGGAAACCCGGGTTGAGTGCCAGGTGCTGGCACGCGGGGTCACGGCTGCGCTGCCTGCCCGGCCTCAGCTTCCCCTGGCGTAAAATGAAAGCCTTGACTGGGTGGGCTCTGCAGGCCCTTGCAGCCCTCGCAGCTGGGGATTGCAATCGTCACCTTATTCTAGGGTGGTTTTCTTTTTTGGACCAGTACTAGGGTTACCAGGTGTGCTTTGCCGGGGTCGGTACGGGTTGGGTGGGAGTTGCCATAAAATGCCTAAAACTGACCAGTGCAGAGTAACAGGGAACCAGACTCCAGCAAATTAACAGTGCCCCCTGCCGGCCACACTTGTGCACAGAGGCATCCAACCGTTCTCCTTCGTGTGCCGGCACCGCCCTGGCAGCTGTGTGCTGGGGGTGGTGGTGGTCAGCTCCTGGTAGCAGGGAGGCCGCGCTGTCAAAGACAGGCTCTATTTGAAGTACCCTCAGGAGCTCATTTTAAAAGGGTGAATCCTGCAGAGCCAGCAGTCGCCACCTGTTGTATGTTTTTCCTGACTCTTCGATTTTTAGAACGGCCCGCAGTCAGGCGCCCTTGCTCGGCTCCCTTGTCCTTGCCTGGGCGTTGGCTTGGCTGTGGTATACAGGCAGCAGCCTGAGCCTGCTTCTTTAAACACAGCTCATTCTGGTCGTTTGTGAGGTCTTGAGACCCTTCCTCCTCCTGTCGCCTCTCCGGCCCTTGCAGCTCCCTGAGCGCGGCTCCCGGCTGTGCCTGTACGAGGATGGCACGGAGCTCACCGAAGACTACTTCCCCAGCGTTCCCGACAACGCCGAGCTGGTGCTGCTCACCTCGGGCCAGGCCTGGCAGGGCTGTGAGTGGCAAGGACCTTGGAGGTGGGCGGGAAGCTGGCACTCTCGGAGGTCCTGGGGGCTTAGCTCCGGGTGCCCATCAAGGTGGGGAAGGGTCCCCCTTACTGTGAACTCTCGGGTCTCAAGGAGGAAGCCCTCTGGAGTCAGAACCGGTCAGCATCGCTTAGGTGGCAGAGTCCTCAGTCCTCTGGTTCATGAACTCAGCTGTTCGGTTGGTTGTCTTTTTCTTCAAAAAATCTTGTAATTTCATTTACGTTCATTTGAGGTGTCCTAGCAATTCCCAAGAGTAGAGGGAGGGCTTTGGGGTTGGGGCCTGCACAGTTTCGTCGGGAAGGTGGGGCCAGGAATAGACACCCTTCTTTTCTGCTGGGCTGAGCACCCTTCTGGAAGGCCGGAGTGTTGGTTCGTGGGATGCCCTCACATTGTTCTCGGTTGGTGTTTGCTGAGATGCTGTCCTCAGGGCTCATGTTGGGGGGCAGTTGCTTTGAGAGGTGGTTCTTTATGGGTATCTGTATTGAAGCCTCAGGACACAAAGTCCCGCCTTTCAGAACCAGCTGAATGCCAAGGTCTGCGCTTGTTTGACTCCCGTAAAAGAGAGCTTTTGGCCACTGGGGCGGGAGCCGCCATCATGTGCCTTTACCTGGGAGAGTCAGCCAGTGTTGTACAAAGGAGGTTAGGCTCCAGGAGATGCTTCTGGTACCCCAGGAAGGACATGGCTGCTCTGAGGGCTGGAACTCTGGCTCCTTGGCCTGAGGAGCAGAAAGAGAGAAGTTGAGGAGTAACGTCCATGTGGCCATCTCCCTGGCTGCAGTGTTGGGGGCTCCGCTGTCAGCATTGAGGGGTGACGCCTCTGGAGTGTGCTCCAAGGTTGCAAGCCCCCTTTTCCACTGGGCCTTGTGCTTTTAGAGGACGCAGCCAGAAAATGTATCACTGTGATGTCCCCTGGGGTGGCCCCTGCGGGAGGCGGGGGCTGGGCAGGGTGTGCTCAGGGTATGCCTCACCTTTGGATGTTATCTTTCTTTCCCGTTTCGGGGCATAGTTGAAAGAGAGCAGAGCACATTGCTCTTTCTGTCCCTCCCCGCATCTCTCAGTCTCTGGCTCTCTCCTCTGTCTGTCTCTGTCTTTGTCTGTCTCTGGCTCTCTCTGCCTGTCTCTGTCTCTCTGTCCCTCCTTTCTCTGGTGCTTTATCCCCCTCTCTTCCCTGAGACCACTAGTCCTCCTCCTCGTTAGACTTAAAAAATTTTTTTTTCTTTTCTTTTATTAAAACATTGAAATGGGGTCTTGCTCTGTTGCACAGGCTGGTCTCAAACTCCTGAGCTCAAGAAGTCCTCCTACCTTGGCTTCCCAAAGTGCTGGGATTACAGGCATGAGCCACTGTGCCTGGCCAAAAAACTTTTATTTTCTTTATATATTTGAGACTTTGTTGTCCAGGCTGGAGTGCAGTGATGGCTCACTGCAGCCTCAACCTCCATGTTTCAAGCAATCCTCTCCTGCCTTAGCCTCCCAAGTAGCTGGGACCACAGGCATGCACTACCATGCCTGGCTAATTGTTTTGTATTTTTTGTAGAGATGGGGTTTCGCCATGTTGCCCAGGATAGTCTCACACTCCTGGGCTCAAGCTGTCCTCCTGCCTTGGCCTCCTAAAATGCTGGAATTACAGGTGTGAGCCACCGTGCCTGGCCTGAACTGTTTATTTAGAAATAATGATAGATTCCCAGGAAGTTGCACAGATAGGAAGATCCCATGTACCTCTACCCTTTCCCTCAAAGGGGACATCAGATACAATCGTGGTACAATATCAAAACAGGAACACTGACACTAGTGCAATGTGCATGTTGTTGTCATTTCTTCCCATGCAGATTCCTGTGACCAGTGTCAGGGTCAAGGTACAGACCTCTCCCATCCATCACTCAAGGTTCTCCCCTTTATAATCCTGCCTACCTCTGCCCACCACCAATCCCTAGCCCGTAGTAGCAACTGCTGATATGTTCTCCATGTCTATAATTATGCCCTTTAAAGAATATTAGGGACTGGGCGCGGTGGCTCACACCTGTAATCCCAGCACTTTGGGAGGCTGAGGCGGGTGGATCACCTGAGATCAGGAGTTCAAGACCAGCCTGGGCAACATGGTGAAACCCCGTCTCTACTAAAAATACAAAAATAGCTGGGCGTGGTGGCAGGCACTTGTAATCCCAGCTACTCAGGAGGCTGAGGCAGGAGAATCGCTTGAGCCCAGGAGGTGGAGGTTGCAGTGAGCTGAGAGTGCCCCATTGCAGTTCAGCACGGGTGACAGGGCGAGACTCCGTCTCAAAAAAAAAAAAAAGAATATTAGGTAAGTGGAATCATAAAGTATGTGACCTTTTGAGATAAGCCTTTTTTACTCCACATAGGCTCCTGAGATGCATCTAAGTTGTGTGTATCCATAGTCCGTTCCTTTTCGTTGCTGAATAGTATTCCATGGTTTGGTTTTACCACAGTTCGTTCAGCCATTCGCCTGTGGAAGGATATTTTGTTTGTTTCCAGTTTTTGACTATTACAAATAAAGCTGCTCTGGCCAATTATGTGCAGGTTTTTCTTTTTTCTTTTTTTTTTTTTTGAGACGGAGTCTCGCTCTGCCGCCCAGGCTGGAGTGCAGTGGCCGGATCTCAGCTCACTGCAAGCTCCGCCTCCCGGGTTCACGCCATTCTCCTGCCTCAGCCTCCGGAGTAGCTGGGACTACAGGCGCCCGCCACCGCGCCCGGCTAGTTTTTTGTATTTTTTAGTAGAGACGGGGTTTCACCGTGTTAGCCAGGATGGTCTCGATCTCCTGACCTCGTGATCCGCCCATCTCGGCCTCCCAAAGTGCTGGGATTACAGGCTTGAGCCACCGCGCCCGGCCTCTTTTTTCTTTCTTGTTTTATTTTGAGACAGGGTCTCACCATGTCGCCCAGGCTGTAGTGCAGTGGTACAATCACAGCTCACTGAAGCTTTCACTTCCTGGGCTCAAGCGATCCTCCCACCTCCGCCCCTGAGTAGCTGGGACTACAGGGGTGCACCACCATGCCCCGCTAGTTTTTGTATTTTTTGGAGAAACAGGGCTTCGTCATGTTGCCCAGGGTGGCCTTGAACTCCTAGGCTCAAGCGATCGACCTGCCTTGGCCTCCCAAAGTGTTGGGATTATGGGCGTGAGTCACCGTATCTGGCCCTCTTGAAAGGTTTTTGCGGGATGTGGGTTTTCATTCCTCTGGGGAGAATGCCCAAGCATGCAGTGCTGCATTGTGTGGTGTGTGTTTAGTTTCTGAAGACAAGGATGCCCACTCCTGCTGCTTCTGTTTAACATGGTACTGCAGGGTCTGGCCAGGACATTTAGGCAAGAAAAATAAAAGGCATCTAGATTGGAAAGGAAGTAGTGAAGCTATCTCTATTTGCAGATCATATGAACTTGTATGTAGAAAACCCTAAGGAATCCACTAAAAAACTATTAGAACTAATCATCAAGTTTAGCAAGGTTGAAGGATACAAGATCAATACGCAAACATAGAAATATACTTACAATGAGCAATCTGAAAATGAAGCAGAAAAAATCCCATTTACATTGGCGTCAAAAAGAATAAAATACTTAGGATAAGTGTAACAAAAAATTGTAATATTTATATTTTGAAAACTGCAAAATGTCGTTGAAAGAAATTAAAGTTTTGAATAAATGGATTAACATCCCATGTTCATGGATTGGAAAACTTAACATTGTTAAGATGGGGGGACTCCCCAAATTGACCTACAAATTCAACACAATCCCTATGAAAATTCTACCTGGTTTCATTGTAGAAACTGACATGCTAATTCTAATCCATAGTTCATATGGAATTGCAAGAGACCCAGAATAGCCAAAACAACCGTGAAAAATAACATAGTAGAAGGACCCACATATCCTGATTTCAAAACTTAGTACAAAGCCGCAGTAATCAAGACTGGCACTGGTACAAGGACAGATACATAGATCAATGGAATAGAATAGAGCACTCAGAAATCTGTGTATCTATGGTCAGGATGCCAGGACCATTCAATGGAGGGGGGAGAGTAGTATCTTCAACAGATGGTGCTGGGACAACTGCATATTTACATACAAAAGAATGAAGTTGGACCCTTAGCTGGTACCTTATACAAAAAGTAAAATAAATGAAAGACCTAAATGTAAAATTTAAAAATATAAAGCCCTTAGAAGAAAACATAGGGATAAGTCCTCATCACCTTGGATTTGGCAAAGGATTCTTAGATTTGACACCAAAAACATGAGCAGCAGAAGAAAGAACAGATAAATTGGGCTTCATCAACATTAAGAACTTCGGGACAGGCACAGTCCCTTACGCCTGTAATCCCAGCACTTTGGGAGGCCGAGACGGGCAGATCACTTGAGATCAGGAGTTGAGACCATCCTGGCCAACATGGTGAAACCCCGCCTCTACTGAAAATACAAAAATTAGCCGGGCGTGGTGGCCGGTGCCTGTAATTCCAGCTACTCAGGAGGCTAAGGCAGGAGAATTGCTTGAACCCAGTAGGCGGAGGCTGCAGTGAGCCAAGATCACACCACTGCACTCCAGCCTGGGCGACAGAGTGAGTCTCCATCTCAAAAAAAAAAAAAACAAAAAAGAAAAATTAAGAACTCTGTTGCTTCAAAGGACACCATGAAGGAGGCTAAAAGCCCACAGGCTGGGTGCAGTGGCTCACGCCAGTAATCCCAGCACCCTGGGAGGCCGAGGTGGGCGGATCATGAGGCCAGGAGATCGAGACCATCCTGGTTAACACGGTGAAACCCCGTCTCTACTAAAAACTACAAAAAACTAGCCGGGTGAGGTGGCGGGCGCCTGTAGTCTCAGCTACTCGCAGTGAGCCAAGATCAAGACACTGCACTCCAGCCTGCCTGGGCGACAAAGCAAGACTCTGTCTCAAAAAAAAAAGACAGCCCACAGAATAGGAGAAAATAGTTGCCAATCATGTATCTAATAAGGGACTTGCATCGGAATATATAAATCGGCTGGGCACGGTGGCTCAAGCCTGTAATCCCAGCACTTTGGGAGGCCAAGACGGGCGGATCACGAGGTCAGGAGATCGAGACCATCCTGGCTAACATGGTGAAACCCCGTCTGTACTAAAAAATACAAAAAACTAGCCAGGTGAGGTGGCGGGCGCCTGTAGTCCCAGCTACTCGGGAGGCTAAGGCAGGAGAATGGCCTAAACCCAGAAGGCGGAGCTTGCAGTGAGCTGAGATCCGGCCACTGCACTCCAGCCTGGGTGCCAGAGCGAGACTCCGTCTCAAAAAAAAAAAAAAAAAAAAGAATATATAAAGAATCCTTATAGCTTAATAGTGAAAAGATAACCCAGTTAAACATGGGCGGAAGTTCTGAATAGAAAGAAATGTCTGCAAGGAAGATATTCACGTGGTCGGTAAGCACATGGAAAGATGCTTGAGGTCATCAGTCATCAGGGAACTGCACATCAAAACCACCGTGAGATGCTACTTCACACCCACTTGGATAACAACCAGCGTGGGTGAGGATGCGGAGCAGCTGGAACCCTCAGGCGCCGCCGGTGGGAAGGGAAAACGGTGCGGCTGCTGTGGAAAATAGTGTCTCAAACAATTACACAGAATCGCCATATGACCCAGCAACCCCACCCCTAGGTATGTACCCAAGAGAAATGAAAACACGCCCACACCAAAACTCGTCCGTGAGCATTTACAGTGGCTTTATTCATAACAGCCAAAAGGCAGAAACCACCCAAGTCTCCAAGGATGCACACATGGATAAACAAAGGGTGGCACCTCCCTACGATGGAATTACTCACCATGAAGAGGAATGAAACACAGCGTGGCCGAGCCTTGAAACCATGCCGAGTCAAGAAGCCCGCACATGCAGTAGGGTTCCATTCACAGGAAACCTCCAGAACGGGGATGTTAGAGAGATTGAAAATAGATTAGTGGTTGTTTAGGGTTGGAGGTAGGGTGGAGGGGAGGGAGGTTGGCAGCTAAAGAGTATGAGGTTTCTTTTTGAGGTGGTGAAAATGTTCTGAAATTGACTATGGATGTGGCTGCACAACTCTGGGAATATAATAAAACCCATTGAATTGTACACTTTATTTTTTTGAGACAGAGTCTTGCCCTGTTGCCAGACTGGAGTACAGTGGAGTGATCTCGGCTCACCGCAACCTCCACCTCCCGGGTTCAAGCGATTCTGTTGTCTCAGCCTCCCGAGTAGCTGGGATTACAGGCATGCACCACCACACCTGGCTAATTTTTGTATTTTTAGTAGAGACAGGGTTTCACCATGTTGGCCAGGATGGTCGCGATCTTCTGACCTTGTGATCTGCCTGCCTCGGCCTCCGAAAGTGCTAGGATTACAGGCATGAGCCATGGCGCCCGGCCTCTTAATTGTACACTTTAAATGGGTGAATTGTAAGGAGTGTGGATGATATTTCAATAAAGTTACTTAAAATAAAGAAAAGAAACTGCCAAGTTGTATGCTAGAGTGGCCATCTTACCTTTCCACTGTGCGGTTTCTATGCAGCCTCGCCAGCTTTTGGTGCTGTGGCTACTTTTAATTTTAGCCATTCCGATTGCAGTGTGGTGATGTCTCATTGCGCCCTTAATATGCATTTCCCTAATGGCTAACAATGCTGACTATCTGAATATCTTTTGTAAAAATAGAGACAGGGTCTGGCTCTGTTGCCCAGGTTGGAGTGCAGTGGCAATTATGGCTCACTGTAACCCTAAACTCCTGGGCTCAAGCAATCCTTCTACCTCAGCCTTCCAAGTAACTGGGACTACAGGTGTGCACCACCATGTGCAACTAATTATTTTTTTTTTAGAGATGGGGTCTTGCTTTTTTTTTTTTAGAGATGGAAGTGTTGGTTGCCAGGTTGGTCTCAAACTCCTGCCCTTAAGTGATTCTTCCACCTTGGTCTCTGAAAGTGCTGGGATTATAGGCGTGAGCCACTGTGCCCAGTCCTAAATATCTTTTTATGTGCTTATTTGCCATCTGTAGATTCTCCTTGGTGAAGTGTTTCATGTCTCTTGTCCATTTTCTAATTGGATTATTTATTTATTTATTTATTTATTTACTGTTGAGTTTTGAAAGTCACCCTCCCCCGCCACCAAAATACCTGGACAGGAGTGCTTTGTCAGACATGTGGTTTGCAAATATTTACCCTGTGGCTTGTCTTTTCATTCTCTTAAGAACATTTTTTTGCAGAGTAAGAGTTTTTAGTTTTGAGGAAGCTCAGTGTGTGGACTTTCTCTTTTATGCAGTGCTTTTGATGTTAGGTCTAAGGGCTTCCCCCAAGTCCTCACTCTGCAGCGTGTCCTCCTGTCTTCTTCTGATCTGCTGATGTCATCGTGAGACTTTTCTCACATGGTGGATCGCACTGATCGATTTTCAGGTGTGAACCAGCCTTGCATTCCCACTTGGCCGTGGTGATACTTCTTTTTGCATGTTACTGAATTCTCTTTGCTAACATTTTGTTAAGGTCCTGGGTAGAATTTGCTCTGACTCCCTATTAAGAGCCTGCCCGGAGAGCTCGCTGCTTCAGGGAGTTGTGAAAAGGCTCCAGGAGAGAGCAGGAAAAGTGATTGGAAGGGTCTGAAAGCAAGGTCTCCAGGAAGGGCCAAAGGAGGGGCGGCGTGGTTTGGAGGGAGGAGGCCAAATGGGAAAGCAGCCATCTCTCTCGGTGCGCTTTCGTCTGTCTTCTAAAGCACACCCCGCCCCTCCTTTGTCCTCATGCCGCCCTGGTGCGTGGTCCCCAGCTGCTGGTGTCAGGGCAAGGACAAAGACCTGGGAGTCTGAGTCCTGGTGATTGCCAGGCCCTGGGGAATGGGGGGAGATGCGGTCGGAGGCTCTTGTGACCGGGGCAGGATGTGTCTTCTGCTGGACTGGCACCTTTTTGTTTGTCCTGTTGGTGGCAGATGTAAGTGACATCGGGCGCTTCCTCAGTGCATTTCACGAGCCGCACGCGGGGCTCATCCAGGCCGCCCAGCAGCTGCTGTGTGATGAGCAGGCCCCGCAGAGGCAGAGGCTGCTGGCCGACCTCCTGCACAATGTCAGCCAGAACATTGCAGCCGAGACCCGGGCTGAGGACCCGCCGTGGTTTGAAGGTGCGTGGGGGCTGCACCCGGGCTGAGGACCCGCAGTGATTTGAAGGTGTGTGGGGGCTGCACCTGGGCGGTGGACTTGCGTGGTTTGAAGGTGCGTGGGGGCTGCACCTGGGCGGAGGACCTGCGTGGTTTGAAGGTGCGTGGAGGCTGCAGCTGGCAGAGGAAAGCCTTTTTCAGAGCCTAAGGTGCCAGGAGAAGTTGGGTTCCAAAAAGCCCCCAACGAAGGGCTGGCCTGTACCCTTGTGGGTTGAGGTGGGGGACTCTGAAGAAAATGTGCTCATTTTCCAGCCTCGTGGGAAAGGCACCCAGCAAGGACTCACGTGGGGCCAGAGTCCAGGGCAGCCCTCAGATGGGACTTTTTATTCTTTTTATTTTATTTTTTGAGATGGAGTCTCGCTCTGTCACCCAGGCTGGAGTGCAGTGGTGCGATCTTGGCTCACTGCAACTTCTGCCTCCCAGGTTCAAGCGATTCTCCTGCCTCAGCCTCCGGAGTAGCTGGGATTAAGGCACGTGCCACCACGCCTGGCTTATTTTTAGTACAGATGAGGTTTCACCAGGTTGGCCAGGCTGGTCTTGAACTTCTGACCTCAGCCTCCCAAAGTGCTAGGATTACAGGTGTGAGCTACTATGCCTGGCCTATTATAATTATTTTAAAAATTGTGATAAAGTACATATGACATAAAATTTACCATCTCAACCATTTTTTAGTGCACAGGTCATTGGCATTAGGGACAGTCACATGTGCGGCCATCCCCACTGTCATCTCCAGAACTCCTTCCACCTTGCAAAGCTGAACCCGTGTCCCCGTTACAGTCACTCTCCATTCCCCTCCTCCAGCCCCCGGCAGCCACTGTTCTGGTTTCTGTCTCTCTGATTTGATGACTCTAGGGACCTCATATGAATGGAGTCACATAGTATTTGTCCTTTTGTAACTGACTTATTGCACTCAGCACAGTGTCCTCAAAGTTCCTCCATGTCGTAGAATATATCAAAATTTCCTTCTTTTTAAGGCCAAATGACACTCCACTGTGTGTACATACTACACTCTGTCTATTCACACCACTGCAGGTACATAACCCGCTCTATTCACTCCACTGCACGTACATACCACACTCTGTCTATTCACTCCACTGCATGTACATACCACACTCTCTCTATTCACTCCACTGCGTGTACATACCACAGTCTCTCTATTCACTCCACTGTGTGTACATGCTCCATTCTGTCTATTCACTCCACTGCACGTACATACCCCGCTCTGTCTATTCACTCCACTGCGTGTACATACCCTGCTCTGTCTATTCACTCCACTGTGTGTACATACCACATTCTCTCTATTCACTCCACTGCACGTACATACCACGCTCTGTCTATTCACTCCACTGTGTGTACATACCACGCTCTGTCTATTCACTCCACTGCACATACATACCACGCTCTGTCTATTCACTTCACTGCACGTACATACCCTGCTCTGTCTATTCACTCCACTGTGTGTACATACCACGCTCTGTCTATTCACTCCACTGCACATACATACCACGCTCTGTCTATTCACTCCACTGCACATACATACCCCGCTCTGTCTATTCATTCCACTGTGTGTACATACCACATTCTCTCTATTCACTCCACTGCAGGTACATACCACGCTCTGTCTATTCATTCCACTGTGTGTACATACCATGCTCTGTCTATTCACTCCACTGCACGTACATACCACACTCTGTCTGTTCACTCCACTGCATGTACATATCCTGCTCTGTCTATTCATTCCACTGTGTGTACATACCCTGCTCTGTCTATTCATTCCACTGTGTGTACATACCCCGCTCTGTCTATTCACTCCACTGCTTGTACATACCCCGCTCTGTCTATTCACTCCACTACATGTACATACCACTCTCTTTATTCACTCCACTGCATGTACATACCACACTCTGTCTATTCACTCCATTACATGTACATACCACTCTCTTTATTCACTCCACTACATGTACATACCACTCTCTCTATTCACTCCACTGCGTGTACATACCCCGCTCTGTCTATTCACTCCACTGCATGTACATACCCCGCTCTGTCTATTCACTCCACTGCATGTACATACCACTCTCTCTATTCACTCCACTGCGTGTACATACCACACTCTCTATTCACTCCCCTGCACGTACATACCCCGCTCTGTCTATTCACTCCACTGCATGTACATACCGCACTCTCTCTATTCACTCCACTGCTTGTACATACCACATTCTCTCTATTCACTCCACTGTGTGTACATACCACACTCTCTCTATTCACTCCACTGCTTGTACATACCACATTCTCTCTATTCACTCCACTGTGTGTACATGCTCCATTCTGTCTATTCACTCCACTGCGTGTACATACCCCGCTCTGTCTATTCATTCCACTGTGCGTACATACCCCGCTCTGTCTATTCACTCCACTGCATGTACATACCCCGCTCTGTCCATTCAGTCCACTGCGTGTACATACCACTCTCTCTATTCCCTGACACTTGGGTTGCTTCCAGCTTTTGGCCTGGCGTTGTAAGCCCATCAGAGGCAATGCTGAGAGATTGTAGCCTTTTTGGGAAAGGAGGGCTTGAGGGCCAGGCAGAAGCTCCTTGGTGATATTTGAGATGCTTCTAAAAACAAAAACCAAACAGGGACGCTGTCTGTGTCACCATCAGAATACTTCTCAAGATGATGCAATCTGGCTGGGTGGGGTTGCTCATGCCTATAATCCTAGCACTTTGGGAGGCTGAGACTGGAAGACAGCTTGAGCCCTGGAGTTCAAGATCACCCTAGGTAACAAAGTGAGACCTCATCTCTAGAAAGATGTAAAAAGTTAGCTAGCTGTGGTGGTGCGTGCCTGTAGTCCTAGCTACTTGGGAGTCTGAGGCAGGAGGATTCCCCGAGCCCAGGAGGTCAAGGCTGTAGTAAGCTGTGTTCATGCCACTGTACTCCAGCCTGGAGGACAGAGCGAGACCCTGTCAAAAAGCTGAGGCAGTATGACCCTCATATTCTGCCCTGCTTGGCACCTGAGCTGGGTGGGACACAGACCTAGAGGCCCTTGGCCTGCCCTGTGGACTTGGGGGTCTTCTCATTTTCCTTGCAGGCTTGGAGTCCCGATTTCAGAATAAGTCTGGCTATCTGAGATACAGCTGTGAGAGCCGGATCCGGAGTTACCTGAGAGAGGTGAGCCTGTGTGAAGGCCGGGTATGCTCGAGGGTTTTTGAAGCCAAGCTCTGTAGGCTCTGGAAGCTTGTGGTCCTCACAATGGGCAGTTGGTAGGACCACACTCTGTGCTTGCATGGATCTGGTGGGGCTGCTCTGGTGAGGGAAGCTAGCGTATGGACGCTGTGCCTCCCCGTTCATGGGGGTGAGCACCCACCGGGCCTTTTTAGTTGTGTTTGAGGTCACTGGGGTTGGGGAGCGGGGCGGTGGTGGCTCCTGCCTGCCTCCCCTCCTCTCCCCACGAGGCTTCTTCCTGGGCAGCAGTGGCAAGCGTCAGGGCAGACAGGGGAGAGGATGCCCAGAGCCTGAGCTGTCATTTGCCCAACTGTGACCAAGGTCAGCAGGCGCTAGCAGGGAGCTGAGGCCCTTCTCATGAGCCCATCCTTGGTCTGCAAACCTCTCCGCCTCTCCCTCCTCCCTCCCAAAGGTGGAGTCAGCTCTGCCCTCATTTCCATCCACCCCATCTGAATGTGGATTTCCTCATCACATAGCATGACACGTCACACTACCCCATACCACACCACACCAGGTCACACCCCATCATGCCACACCCCGTCATGTCACACCATGCCACGCCACACCATGCCACGCCACACCATGCCACGCCACACCATGCCACGCTGCATCATTAGCACGAGGAGGGTGCTGTGGAGGCCCCTGCAATGGGTGTCCTGTCCCAGTGCTGCCCTGCGTGGTCGGCCCCTGCACCCTCAGTCCACCCCTCTCTGTGGCACAGTTGCTAACGCTGCTCTGCACTCCCTATGTTTTTCTGCATCTCCTCGAGGTCCTGGCGACTGGCCATGTTCCCGTGCATTTCCCAGCCTGCTCCCTGTAGCGGAGCTAACTGATCCTGATACTCTTCACCCCGCCTGACCAGGGTGGGACGGCCGTGCCTGCCTGACTTTGTTAGCTCATCTTCTTTTTTGAGACGGAGTCTCACTCTGTTGCTCAGGCTGGAGTACAGTGATGCAATCTCAGCTCACTGCAACCTCTGCCTTCCAGGTTCAAGTGATCCTCCTGCCTCAGCCTCCCAAGTAGCTGGCATTAATATGCCCCGCTAATATTTTGTATTTCTAGTAGAAATGGGGTTTCACCATGTTGGTCAGGCTGGTCTCAAACTCCTGACCTCAAGTGATCCGCCTCCCAGAGTGTGGGGATTACAAATGTGAGCCACCACACCCAGCCCATTATCTCATCTAAGTCTCACCCAGCCTGGGGGCTGGCGTGGTTCCCTCCATTTCACAGGTCAGAGTCTCCCAGGGTGAGACAGCCCAGCAGTGGCCGAAAGGCCATGTGAACTCAGACCCTCTGACCACAGGACTGGGCTTGGGCAGGGTCTCAGAGGGCCATGGAGTGGGATGGATCGAGACTCAGTGCGGGTTTTGGGGCACTGTGCACCAGGCTCAGCGATGTTGCTTGGTTCCCCCAGGTGAGCTCCTACCCCTCCTTGGTGGGTGCGGAGGCTCAGGAGGAATTCCTGCGGGTCCTCGGCTCCATGTGCCAGAAGCTCCGGTCCGTGCAGTACAATGGCAGCTACTTCGACAGAGGAGCCAAGGGCGGCGGCCGTCTCTGCACACCGGAAGGCTGGTTCTCCTGCCAGGTGAGCTGTGTGCCCTTTATCCTGGGGCCACCCGGCTGGCCTGTGGAGCGCAGCCCACCGGGGCGAGGCGGGTGGGGACCTTCAGCCCTTGGCCTGCCTGGGCAAAGCCTTGTGAAGAGGTGCAGCCCTCACATTCCCAGGGAGGGTAGCAGTGTCTCAGCCAGTGCCTCTGAAGCTGCAGTGCACACAGGAGTCCCTGGGGAGCTTGCAGAAGGCTGCAGGGCACCGCCCCAGGGCTTGTCTCGGTAGGGCTGGGCGGTGTCTCAGTCAGCCCTAACAGATGACCCCAGATGACACTGGCCGGAGAGGCTGGAACGGCAGCTAGTTACTGCTCACAGTTCTGGAGGCTGGAAGCCGAGATCAGGCCCACGCTCCCCCACTGCCTTCCCAGGTGCCCCTTCTGCACCATGCTAGGCGTCGCCTTTAGTGGCGATGCATCTGTGTCTCTGGTGAGTCCTGGGCACACCCCTGTCCCTCCCATGGGGTGGGGAGCAACTTGAGGCGCCTCTTGGTGTTTGCACACTGCAGTTGCATTCCCGGTAAGGTCCACTATGCCTGTGATCTTCCGAGTGCCACTCAGTGGGTCCAGCGGCAGGGGCCAGGTGGTGGGCGCGGCCTCCAGTGGCTTCTTCCCATGGGACAAGGCTCCTTGCTGCTCCTGCCAGGCAGATCTTCTGGGGTGGTGGGCTCTGACCACAAAAACACTTCTTCCAAGTTAGCTTAACATTTAGACTTTGCAGTGCGCTTGCTCACCACTCACTGAGTACTTACGTTGTGCCTGGCACTGTGGGAGGGGTTGGGACGCAAAGATGAAAAATCCTTCATCCCTGACGGCAGGGTGAGTCCCGCACAGTGGAAGGTGAAAGACACAAAAAAGAGCGAGGCAGAGGAGGCCGTGGGGCCGCAGGAGGTGCGGCCAGCATCCTGGGTGTGAGGGCTAGTCGGGAGCGGCCCCAGGGAGGCGATGAGGCTTTAAAGCGGGTTGACTGATAGGTGGGGGCACAAGAGTGGGCTGGGAGGGACCAAGTGCCCCGGGCATGGCAGTGGGAAGCAGTGGGCTCTGCTGGGGAGGCTGCGAGTCCCCAGGGTGATGGGGGCACAGAGTGCAGGTGGGCACTGGGCTCCGGGCACATGCTCTGCAGATGTCTGTGCACAAATGAGTGTGCCGAGTGCTGGGCTGTGGGCTACAGGGAAGACGGAAGCCGTGGCCACGGCACCTTCAGTGAGGCAGCCCTGCCTCTGCATTGGGATCACAGGGAAACATCAGGAAGCTGTGGGGAATGGCTGGAAAGGGAGCTTCTAGGGCCTGGGTCCTTGCTTCTCATACGCTGGCCCTGCCCTGCCAAGTCAGTACCTTCCTGGCCTCACTTCCCATGAGGTGGGGTGCTGGTGTGTGACCCCAGGGGTAACAGTGACAATAACTACCTTATCCTCTTTAGGAACTCAGAACATATTGTTAGGGTTAATGAGGGAAAAAGAAGGATCTGATTCCAAAGGCAGAACTCTTTTTTTTTTTTTCTTTGAGATGAGTCTGTCTCCGCCTCCCAGGTTCAAGTGATTCTCCTGCCTCAGCCTCCCGAGTAGCTGGGATGACAGGTGCCCGCCACCATGCCCGGCTAAGTTTTGTATTTTTAGTAGAGATGGGGTTTCACCATGTTGGCCAGGCTGGTCTTGAACTCCTGACCCCAGGTGATCCACCCACACCGGCCTCCCATGGTGCTGGGATTCCAGGCGTGAGCCACTGCGCCCGGCCAAGGCAGAACTCTGAATCTCCCTAAAGCAGCACACCCTGGATCAGGGACCAACCCCCAAGGGGCGTGCCTCTCAGTAAGATCACCTGCCTCGGTGTTAGGCCATTCTCTCCTTACTATAAAGAAATAGAGAGTGGGTAATTTATAAAGAAAAGAGGTGTAATTGGCTTACGGTTCAGCAGGCTGTACAGGAAGCACAGTGCTGGCATCTGCTCAGCTGCCTGCGAGGCCTCAGGAAGCTCACACTTGTGGTGGCAGGGGAGGCAGGAGCCGGCACGTCTCACGTGGGGGAAGCAGGAGCAAGAAGGAGAGTGAGGGGTGGGTGCTACTTTTAAGCCAGATGCCAGGAGGACTCACTCCAGCGTGGGCAGCACCCAGGGGATGGTGCTAAACCCTTCATGAGAAATCCACCCCCAGGATCCATCACCTCCCACCAGGCCCCACCTCCCACACTGGGACTGACATTCCAACACGAACTCTGGGTGGGGCTGTACATCCAGAGCATGTCGCTTGGTGACGGAGATGGTATAAGAGACCCACTTCCGGCCGGGCGCGGTGGCTCATGCCTGGAATCCCAGCACTTTGGGAGGCTGAGGCGGGCGGATCACGAGGTCAAGAGATCCAGACCCTCCCGGCCAACATGGTGAAGCCCCGCCTCTACTAAAAATACAAAAATTAGTCGGACATGGTGGCACACGCCTGTAGTCCCAGCTGCTTGGGAGGCTGAGACAGGAGAATCATTTGAAACTGGGTGACAGAGGTTGTAGTGAACCGAGATCGTGACGCTGCACTCCAGCCTGGCGACAGAGTGAGATGCCGTGTAAAAAAAGAGAGACTCACTTTCTGGCCTTCCCTCGTTCTCTTTTGGCCCCCAGGGTCCCTTTGACATGGACAGCTGCTTATCAAGACACTCCATCAACCCCTACAGTAACAGGGAGAGCAGGATCCTCTTCAGCACCTGGAACCTGGATCACATGTAAGCTCACAGAGCAAGGTTCAGACCTGAGAGTGCCTGCGGCGCCCTGTCCCTGCTGCGGCCCCGTCCCTGCCGCGGCCCCATCCCTGCCACGGCCCTGTCCCTACCACAGCTCTGTCCCTGCCATGGTGTTGCCTCCTTAGGTTTCAAGGGCTGTGCCCGTGTTACAGTCCAGGGAAGTGGTGCCTGGCGGCAGCATGGGGGACTCCTGAGTGGGCATACACCATTCCCTCCACTATCAGTACATGTGCTGGACCTGGAGCCATCCCTCCTGTCCCCTCCAGTGCTCCCTGAGGATGGAGCTGGTGGGCAGCGTCCTTCCCCAGAACGCAGGTCCCAGCCCTTGGCCGTCAGAGGTTCTGAGCCTCTGTGAGTTCGAACCAGGGCGAGCTTAGAAAGCGGGAGCTCCTGGTGTCACGGTAGATAAGGGTGTGTTCCCCTTTTTCTTTTTCTTTTAGAGACGGAGTCTTGCTCTGTGGCCCAGGCTAAGTGCAGTGGCAGGATCATGGCTCACTGAAGCCCTGAACTGCCAGCCTCAAGTGATCCTCCTGCCTCAGCCTCCTGAGTCGCTGGGACTGCAGGTGCTCGCCACCATGCCTGGAGAGCAGAAGTCTCAGCTGGCAGGAGTGTTTCGTAGCTGTACGAGCTGTGTGGCTCTTACAAATGGGCAGGTTGGAAAACTTCATTCTTTTAAACTGAGATGCATTCCTTGAATATAATTGTAGCCTTGCCCTTGCTTTTTGAAGACAAAAGCCTTCAAATGCCCTTAAAACGGCTGCACAGGATGAGCGTCCCTAATCGGAAAATCTGAAATCTGAAGTGCTCCAAAATTCAAAACTTTCGTACCAACATGACACTCAAAGGAAATGCTCATCTGGGCATTTAGGATTTCGGATTTTTTTTTTTTTTTTTTTCCTTCCCGAGATGGAGTTTTGCTCTTGTCGCCCAGGCTGGAGTGCAATGGCGCGATCTCGGCTCACTGCAACCTCCGCCTCCCGGGTTCAAGTGATTCTCCTGCCTTAGCTTCCCCAGTAGCTGGGATTACAGGCACGTGGCACCATGCCCAGCTAATTTTGTATTTTTAGTACAGAAGGGGTTTCTCCATGTTGGTCAGGCTGGTCTTGACCAGTCTCAGGTAATCTGCCCTCCTTGGCCTCCCAAAGTGCTGGGGTTCCAGGCATGAGCCACCGCATCCGGCCGGATTTGGGATTTTTTTAAGTATGCTCAGCTAGTCAGTGTAATGTAAATATTCCAAAATCCTAAAAAAATCCCAAATCAAAAACACTTCTGGTCCTCAGCATTTCAGATGGGGACACTCAACCTGTATTGCTTTCGGAGTGAGGTATTTTTGAAGTATGTGAAACACTATGGTCATAGTTGAGCTTTTACCCTGTCCGTACTCAGCCCCTACACCTTACCCCGAGGAACATGCTCTTGTGAAAGGTGTGTGTGCCCTTCAGATCTCTGTCGCTGCACCTTTACCACACGCGTGTGCATTTGACATGCACCTACGCCATGGCCCACGCTGTCATCTGCAGTATACCTTTTCATTGCACACTATGCTTAGATTTGGCACAATCATTTTAGCAGGTGCAAAACACTTCACTTTTTGAATAGGCTCTAATTTTAACATCTTTCCATGCTGGTAGGCATTTAGGTTATTTCTAATTTCTCATCATTATAAAAATCCCTGGGATGAACCCTCTATGGAATGAACCCATATGGTCTGGTTCCGTGCTATTTAAAGTGTGGTCACTTTCAAGCATTAGCAACATCTGGGAGCCGGGTGGGAATTCAGATTCTTAGGCCCCATCCACATATAACCCAGGTGCCCGGGGATTGGGGTGTGCATCCAAGCATGGGTAAGGTGCCCCCAGTGTCTGAGCTTGAGTCCCTCTAGGGAGTGTTCTGGGTCCTAATGACACTGCTGTCCCCTCTCTGAGCCTGGCCAGGCTGCTCTCGAGTGTCCCAGCCTACACGCTCACCATCCGTGTGAGTTCATGTTTTCCCGGGTTCTTGCTGACACTTGGTGTCAGTGTTCTGCATCTTCCCAACCTGACAGGTGAGACACAGATTCTCTTGCTCTAATTTTCATTTTCCTAATGACTAGGAAGGCTGAGCTTCTCTTTCCAAGTCTGTGGCCGCTTGTGTCTTCTGTGTTGCTTTCCTTTGCTCGTTCTGTCTTGGGCTGTGGTCTTATTTGTGGGCATGGTTTACATGTTCTGGATACATTAATCCTATGATATCTTTTATCATAAGTTTTATTTATTTATTTTTTGAGATGGAGTCTCACTCTGTCGCCCAGGCTGGCGTGCAGTGGTGTGATCTTGACTCACTGCCACCTCCACCTCCTAGATTCAAGCGATTCTCCTGCCTCAGCCTCCCGTGTAGCTGGGACTATAGGTGCACACCACCACACCTGGCTAATTTTTTTAGCCAATAATTTTTAAGTAGAGATGGGGTTTTGCCATGTTGGCCAGGCTGGTCTCAAACTCCTGACCTCAAGTGATCCACCCACCTTGGCTTCCCAAAGCGTTGGAATTATAGGCATGAACCACTGTGCCTGGCCCACAACAAGTTTAATTTATTTTATTTTATTTTTTTGAGACGGAGTCTCGCTCTGTCACCCAGGCTGGAGTGCAGTGGCGCGATCTTGGCTCACTGCAAGCTCCGCCTCTCGGGTTTACGCCATTCTCCTGCCTCAGCCTCCCGAGTAGCTGGGACTACAGGCGCCCGCCACCACGCCCGGCTAATTTTTTTTGAAGTTTTTAGTAGAGACAGGGTTTCACCGTGTCAGCCAGGATGGTCTCAATCTCCTGACCTTGTGAACCGCCTGCCACAGTCTTCCAAAGTGCTGGGATTATGGCATGAGCCACTGCACCTGGCCCAGGTTTTAAATGTTAATGTGCTCAGATGTTCCCTTTGTGTGTTAAGAAATCCTGCCCTACCCTGTCTATCCGAAAGATTCTCCTACTCTTTGCTGGTTTGCTGGGCCCCTTGCCACGTGCACCAAGTACCCAAAAATGTTTTCTCCCGGCCGTCCAAATGCTCTTGTCCCTTTCAAGATCATGGTGGGTGGGGACGTCAACCTAGGGGACACAACCAGCATTTACAGAATGAAATAGGCCATCCTAGAACAGAGTACAGATGAAAATAGCAGACGGGACAGCGTGAGTCAGAGGAATGTTTCACCCAGTGTTTGCTGCAGTTATATTTTCTCTCACGCTTCCTAAATATGTATACTCACACACAGATAAGTGTGTTGGGTTTTAATTAAAAATGTCGTTTTTAGCACCGGTCTTCAGAAGGTTGCAGAGACGCTGGTCTGTTTGCCACAGGCCTGCCCTGACGTTTGTGGGGGTTGACACCACGTGCCACATATTTATTTAAGAATAAAAGCTAACGATGCAATAAAATGCATGCTGTCCCCCTACCTGGACTTATGCAACATCATGGCTGGGAAGGTTTGAGAAGAATTTGCAGGCCTCTCCCAGTTCCGGGATGTGCACGGTAGTGGAGCCCAAACACGGCCTGCCACCTGCTGCTTGCCCCTTCTCTTCCCACCCTTAGTGCCACCTCACACCAGGGGCCTGCACAGAGAGCGTCCAGGCTTGGAACACCTTCCCTCTTGGGCTGAAGGGCGCGGGCTGTGGGGCTCAGCCTGTCCGAGGAGGATGGCCTGGCCCAGAGCCCGTGCGGTTCAGGGGCCCCTGGGCAGAAGGCGGCACGCGGAGTGTCCATGTGGGCTCTGGGTGGGCCTGACTTCTCAGCCCAGAAGAATCCTGCCTGTGGTGGGAGGGCTGTGGTGGGAGGCCTGTGGTGGGAGGCCTGTGGTGGGTGGGGCCTGGAAAGCTCCCCTTTCCTGGAGTCCTAGGGACATGTCTTTAGCACCATAGCAGGGTCCTCATGGCCTGTGTGAGCCCTGCCTCTGGAGAACTTTCCTTTTTGTCTCTTCACAGCTGTCTTCGGCCCTTTACTTCACTTTATTGACGTTTGCTTTTTTTTATTCCTACCTTCTACCTTTGTGGGTTTCTTCTTGCTTCTTTTTTTTTTTTTCTGAGACGGAGTCTGGCTCTGTCGCCCAGGCTGGAGTGCAGTGGCCGGATCTCAGCTCACTGCAAGCTCCGCCTCCCAGGTTTATGCCATTCTCCTGCCTCAGCCTCCCGAGTAGCTGGGACTACAGGCGCCCACCACCTCGCCCGGCTAGTTTTTTGTATTTTTTAGTAGAGACAGGGTTTCACCGTGTTAGCCAGGATGGTCTCGATCTCCTGACCTCGTGATCCGCCCGTCTCAGCCTCCCAAAGTGCTGGGATTACAGGCTTGAGCCACCGCGCCCGGCCTCTTCTTGCTTCTTCATTAGTTTGTGTCTCTTTTGTATCTAACCTATGCTTAACGCAGTTTCTCTTAGGCTGCATGAGCTGTGTCTTGGGAGTTCAGTTTTGTTTTTTTTTTTTTGAGGCAGAGTCTTACGGTGTCACCCAGGCTGGAGTGCAGTGGCATGAGCTTGGCTCACTGCAACCTCTGCCTCCCAGGTTCAAGCACATTTTCATGCCTCAGCCTTCCAAGTAGCTGGGATTATAGGCATGCGCCACCCCGCCTGGCTAATTTTTGTATTTTTGGTAGAGACGGGGTTTTACCATGTTGGCCGAGCTGGTCTCGAACTCCTGACCTCAAGTGACCCACCCGCCTCAGCCTCCCAAAGTGCTGGGATCACAGGTGTGAGCCACCGCGCCCGGCTGGAGTTGTTTTGAGACTGCATGATTTACGTTATGATTTTGTTTTCGCTCCATGGGTTGTTCAGAAGTCCTTTTAGTTTCGAACATGTTTTCGTGTTTGTGTGCGGTGCCTTGTGTTCCTGTCTGCCGTTCGTTGTGGTCTGTTTCCTTGTGACTGGTCGGCGTTTGTGGGTGTTCATAACGCTCAGCACCTGAGTTCCAGCATGCCGGGTTTGTATTCTGGGCCCGCTTTCTCTCGGTCCTGTGGTGTTTCCACCCCTTTCCTCTGGCCTTTGTGTGCCATTAGGTTTGGGCTTATCTCTTGTTAGCCAAGGGTAACGGCCTTTTTGTCTTCATCTAACCTGAGATTCTGTCATTCAGCCACAGTGGGAACCTGCTGCAGGTGTGGTGACAGCTACTGTCTCCTAGAACATGACTCTGTGGGGTCCCTTTCTCTCAGCTGCGTCCCCAGTGTGTGGGACGTGGGATAGAGTTTGGCCATGGTGGCCACTCAGTGAATATCTTTTTTTTTTTTTTGAGGTGGAGTCTCTGTCACCAGGCTGGAGTGCAGTGGCACAATCTTGGCTCACTGCAACCTCTGCCTCCTAGGTTCAAGCAATTCTTGTGCCTCAGCCTCCCAAGTAGCTAGGACTATAGGTGCCCGCCACCACGCCTAGCTAATTTTTGTATTTTTAGTAGACACAGGGTTTCACTATGTTGGCCAGGCTGGTCTCGAGCTCCTGACCTCAAGTGATCTGCCCACCTCAGCCTCCCAAAGTGCTGGGATTACAGGCGTGAGCCACCACGCTGAGCCCACTCAGTGAATCTCTGTTGACCGTTTTGTTGAGCGAATACATAGATTGGATTTTAGCTGCTTTACTCTGAGTTTTTATCCACTATGCCGCATCTTCACTTTCTTCTGGTTTCTTCTGGTCTCTTCTGTGCCTTCTCTCGACTGACTTGAGTTTCCTTCTTTCCCTTGCCCATCACCCTACCCTTGCGTGGTTTGACGTTTATGGTGTCCCCAGTGTTAGTGATACTGGAAGAGGGCACTGCTGCTGTCCCCTCTCCCGGGCCGGCCTTGTAGTGACCCTCTACAGTATTCTTTAGCGTTCTTGTCTCACCTTATTTTAATCCTGCACAAAATGCTGGTGTGGTTTTATGGTCAACACTTCCATTTATTTATCAACAGATTCACCTGCGTCTGCATTTGCCAGTGCTTCTTGCATCTCACCTCTGGGTTCATTTTCTGATTACTGATGTGTAGCCCTTTGTGTTTCTTCTATGAGTGGCTGTGAGGGGTAAACTCTACTCAGTGTTCAAAAAGGTCCATTCAGCTTCCACTCTTGAGTAATTATTTAGTTAGTACTGAATTCTAGGATGACAGATACCTACCTTCAGTACTTTGAAGAACAACTCCATTGTCTTCTGGAATCTGTTTGTGAGAAGTCTGTTGGCAGCCTAATTTTCTGCCTTTTTAATGGTAGTTTTAGATTTTTCTCTTCCTCTTGGAAAATGATAAGTAGGTAGAGCTCTTTCCTTTGAATTCTGCCTGGGACTTGTATTCCTTGTGCTGAGGACACGCTTGTCTTTGGTTTTGGAAAATGCTTCCACGTTGATGAGGTGTGGCTTCTCTTTGATTCTGCCTGTGCAGTTAGTTTTCCGGGAGTGCCCATTAGCTGTGTGTTGGACCTCCTCATTCTGCTCTCCTCACGCTGTGCCTGCGTCTGGGCTGCTGTCTCACTGGGACTTTCTGCTGTGGACTCCATCGTGTCCCCCAAAATTCGTATGTTGAAACCCTAATCCCCAATGTGACTGCATCAGGTGATAAGGTCTTTGGGAGATAATGAAGGTCCTGAGGGTGGGGCCCTAATCCAGTAGGAGTGGTGTCCTTATAAAATGGGAAGGGAGCTCACTCTCCCTCTCTCCTTACCGCGTAAGGACACAGTGAGGAGGCGGCCATCTACCAGTCAGGAGGAGAGCCCTCACCAGCACCCGGCCTGCGGGCACCTGCTCTTCCAGCCTCCAGGACTGTGAGAGAGTAAATACTCCGTCTGTGGTATTTTCCTCTGGCAGCTGGAGCGCACTAAGACACTCCTGTACTGTTCAGGAATTCTCTCTTCGGCTGTCATGTGTCCATTCTGTCCGCTGAGTACATACTTCCTTTGCTGGGTTCCTAAAGAGTCCAAAGGAAGTGCTTTTGGGTTCTTTATAAAACAAGCCTTTTTAATGCCAGTCTGTTTTCATTATTTCCATTTCTTTTTAATCACTTTACTCAGTAATCATCCATTTTAAGCATATTTGTTTTATGGTCACACACTAAAGCATTCAGCCTTGCCCACAGGGAGGTCTGGCATTTGTTCTTGAGCCCTGGGAGGTAAACTCCAATGCCTTGAAATGTCCTGCCTGGTAGGAGTGTCTTTGTTCACCTGGGGACCTTGGGTCACTGGATAGTTTAATGGGGTGATTTAGGGTGGGGGCTTTGGGGCAGCTTGACCTCTAGAGGGTTTGAGGTGGAGGTTGGCCCCGTGGGCCATCAGCCATGTCTGTGTGAGCCCCCGTGAAGGCTGGCGTCCAGGCCCGGTGAGCTTCCCGGTTGGCAGTGTTGTCACAGAGGGCTGTGGAAGTTAGTGCTTGGGGAAGTGAGGGCTGGCCATGACCCCACAGGGAGGGGACAGCTGGAAGCTCTGGGATTGGAACCTTCCTGGACCGCACCCTCTGTGCCTCATAACCTTGGCTGATTTTCATCTGCAGCTATAAGAAACGATAACCTTGAGTCCACCGGCTCACTGGGGGATCTGCGAGTCCTTTCAGGGAGTTATGGAGTCTGAGGTGGTCTCAGGGACACCTCCCCGCTGTAGTTGGTGTCAGGAGCGAGGGTCCTTGTGGACTGTGCTGGGCTTCTAAAGGGTCTGTCGTGTGGGCAGCCCTGTGCCACTGCTGGGTCGGCCTCTCCTGCCGGTGGAGCCTTCTGCTGCTGTGTGTTTGGGCCCGGAGCTCGCTTCAGTGGGAAGTGTATCCCGTAGGCCTGCGTGGTGCTCCAGTGTGTCACGCGCCTTCAACGTGGCTCTGGTGGAGCTTCTGCTGCTGTGTGCTTAGGCCTGGAGCTGGCTTCAGTGGGAAGTGTATCCCATAGGCCTCCTCTGTGCTCCGGGGTGTCACAGCGCCTCTTCAGTGTGGCTGTTCGTGGGTTCGGATTTGATTCCTGCAGATGCCCAGGGTTTCCCCGTGGCTTGGAAGCAACTTCCTGCCATTTCTTGCTTGTGGTTCCCTGCCTTGTTGGTCGTGTACTTTGGGCCGTACACCCTGCGTTCTGCAGATGACCGTGAAGGCGGGGACAGGAACGCACTCCCGGTGTCCATACCCTGTGTGCTCCCCTGCCTTCTCCCCCCACGCTGAATTCGGGCTTGTCCACGTGACACCAGCGAAGGCAACACGGAGCTAACAGAGGCCTGCTTGCCTGGGGGACTTGTCCCCTCTGAACACTGCCGTCACCATGTGAGGGAGCCTGTCCTGACCCCTTCAGGATGGAAGAGGACAGGGGAGAAGGGCCCAGCCGTAGGCCACCCTCCATCAGACACAGCCCCCAAGTGTACCAGGCAACACCAGCAGAAGACCCCCCAGGCCAATCCCCGGAAGCCACTGCGTTTTGTGGTGGCTGCTTCTACAGCATTAGATAATGGGTTCAGTGGGTTTCCCTTCCTCTTACCCAAGCACCGGGCTCTGCTCAAGCTTTTCTATCCCCCTTAATGGCTATGGCAGGGGTCTTGGTCCCACCTCCCTGTCTTTCTAGGGTCCCCTGGGCCTGTATCAGGGACTGGAACCCTGGTGAGCCCCTGAACCATATCTTGCCTGTGTGCACTAATTTCTCTTTGGTTTCTGGCAGCTGGGGGGCCCCTTTCTTTTGATCTCAACTAAGTATTTTAACAAGGTGACTTTTGGCCGGGTGTGGTAGCTCACGCCTGTAATCTCAGCACTGTGGGAGGCCGAGGTCAGGAGTTCAAGGCCAGCCTGGCCAACATGGTGAAACCCTGTCTGTACTAAAAATACAAAATACAAATACAAAAATTAGCTGGGTGTGGTGGTGCATGCCTATAATCCTAGCTACTCAGGAGGTTGAGGCAGGAGAATGTCTTGAACCCAGGAGTCGGACATTGCAGTGAGCCGAGATCGTGCCACTGTACTCCAGCCTGGGTGACAGAGTAAGACTCTGTTTCAAAAAAAAAAAAAAAAAAAAAAGGCAACTGCAGCTCAGCATTTCTGTGGGTTGCAGGGAGAGGGGTCTGCACCAGTTTAGCTCACCACCCACCATAAACCCTCCTGGCTATGCGGTCTCTAATCCCACCTCGTCAGTTTGCAAGTTCCTATGCTTGTTACTGCACAGTCTTCCAAATGGTTTATAAGTGAAACAGCAATATCATGGTGTGTGTATGTGCTTGGGACAGTCTCGCTCTAATTGGGCTAGAATGCAGTGGCATGATCTTGGCTCACTGCAACCTCCGCCTCCCGGGTTCAAGCGATTTTCATGCCCCAGCCTCCTGAGTAGTAGCTGGGATTACAGGCGTGCAGTACTATGCCTGGCTAATTTTTTTGTATTTTTTGTAGAAGCAGGGTTTCACTATGGTGGCTAGGCAGGTCTCAAACTTCTGGCCTCAAGCGATCGCCCACCTCAGCCTCTCAAAGTGTTAGAATTATGGACGTGAGCCACTGCGCCTAGCCTCATGTAGTTTTTTGTTTTCTTTTTTTCAGACAGAATCTCACTCTGTTGCCCAGGCTGGAGTGCGGTGGCACAATCACTGCTCTCTGCAATGTCTGCCTCCAGGGTTCAAGCAGTTCTCCTGCTTCAGCCTCCTGGGCAGCTGGGATTACAGGCACACATTAGCATGCCCAGCTAATTTTTGTATTTTTAGTAGAGATGACGTTTTGCCATCTTGGCCAGGCTGGTCTTGAACTCCTGACCTCAGGTGATCCGCCTGCCTCAGCCTCCCAAAGTGCTGGGATTACAGGTGTGAGCCACTGTGCCTGGCCTCATGTAGTTTTTTTTTTTTTTTTTTTTTTTTTGAGACGGAGTCTGGCTCTGTCGCCCGGGCTGGAGTGCAGTGGCCGGATCTCAGCTCACTGCAAGCTCCGCCTCCCGGGTTTACACCATTCTCCTGCCTCAGCCTCCCGAGTAGCTGGGACTACAGGCACCCGCCACCTCGCCCGGCTAGTTTTTTGTATTTTTTAGTAGAGACGGGGTTTCACTGTGTTAGCCAGGATGCTCTCGATCTCCTGACCTCGTGATCCGCCCGTCTCAGCCTCCCAAAGTGCTGGGATTACAGGCTTGAGCCACCGCGCCCGGCCCTCATGTAGTTTTTTAAACAGACACACATATATGTGTATAACGGTATAAGATTAGGATTGGAAAGATCATTAGCAAACCCTTAATAGTGATTACCTGTGAGGGGAAGGAGGGACATGAGATTACAAGTGGGATCAAAAGTGACTTCAGCTTCCTTTGTAAGGCTCTGTTTGTAAAATTTTCATGTCCTATCATGTAATGTTTTTGGGGGGTAAATCTATATGTGGATGAAACATGGAGTCAGTTAAGCCAGTTGTTGATGGTGGGTGACTGTAAGTGATGGGAAGGTGGTTGACCCCCTTTATTTTCCACATACTTTTCAGTATTCTGAACAGTGACACAAGTCTTTTTTTTTTTTTTTGAGATGATGTTTTGCTTTTGTTGCCCACGCTGGAGTGCAGTGGCGTGATCTTGGCTCACTGCAACCTCCACTGCCAGGGTTCAAGTGATTCTCCTGCCTCAGCCTCCCAAGTAGCTGGGATTACAGGTGCCCACCACCATGCCCAGCCAATTTTGTGCATTTTTAGTAGAGACAGAGTTTCACTATGTTGGCTAAGCTGGTCTCGAACTCCTGACCTCAAGTGATCTGCCCGCCTTGGCCTCCCAAAGTGTTGGGATTACAGGCGTGAGCCACCGTGCCCGGCCACAAGTCAAGTTTTAAAAAGTAACATGAGCAAGGCTGCTTGCATCAGGCTCTGCTTGACAGACCTGGCCAGCTGGCTCGGCCGCGTGTCTGTGACGGCACTTAGGGGAATTTGGGAAGAGTTGTGACTGCAGTGCACTGCTGTGACCTGTTGCCTGTGGCACCGTGACCACAGAAAATGATGTTTCTAACCTTACTTTGCAGAATAGAAAAGAAACGCACCATCATTCCTACACTGGTGGAAGCAATTAAGGAACAAGACGGAAGAGAAGTGGACTGGGAGTATTTTTATGGCCTGCTGTTTACCTCAGAGAACCTAAAACTAGTGCACATTGTCTGCCATAAGAAAACCATCCACAAGCTCAACTGTGACCCGAACAGAATCTACAAACCCCAGCCAAGGTTGAAGCGGAAGCGGCCTATGCGGAAACGCTAGTGACACGTACACACCACGTTCTGGTCTTGGTTCCAGGCCTGACGTGGGCGTCATTTTAACAGGTGCCTTTTTTTTTTTTTTTTTGGTCACTCCAGTAGTCCTGGAAAAAACCTAAAAACCTGTTTCCTGCAAATCTGATTTCAGTACATTTCTGAATTGTTGTTTTTGTTTTGTTTTGTTTTGTAGACAGAATTTGTTTTTTTTTTTTTTTTTTGAGACAGAGTCTTACTCTGTTGCCCAGGCTGGAGTGCAGTGGCGCGATCTCGGCTCACTGCAGGCTCTGCCTCCTGGGTTCATGCCATTCTCCTGCCTCAGCCTCCCGAGTAGCTGGGACTACAGGTGCCCACCACCATGCCTGGCTAATTTTTTGGTCTTTTTTAGTAGAGACAGTTTCACTATGTTGGCCAAGCTGGTCTCGAACTCCTGACCTCAGGTCATCCGCCTGCCTCGGCCTCCCAAAGTGCTGGGATGACAGGTGTGAGCCACCGCACCCAGCCTGGAAATCATTTTTTATACCTTCTGACAGCCCAACTTCCAGAGGACAGCTTTGGGATACTCGCTGCATTTCTGTGAGTTCCTGGTCATACTGGTCAGTAGGGATAAGATTTGTCTCTGAGCTGAGGAATTCTTCTGTTCTCTGGTTTTACCTGTGTTGGGTTTGCTCACGTAACGTGGTCACCATACTGAAATGGTGTGATGGCTGAAGTTGGCCACTCTTGCTTGAGGGACGAGTTGTTTATGTATCAGCTCTCTGCTGGGTCTCCATTTCCATGGCAAATGGGCAGCTTCATCCTTCTTGACTCTTCTATATGCCCAAAAGAGGGGTGTCATGCTTTGGGAGCAAGATGTTTGTACTCCATAAAGAACATACAAGGACATTCACTGCTGATTTTTTTTTTTTTTGCGATAGGGTCTCACTCTGTAGCCCAGGCTGGAGTGCAGTGGTGCAATCTTGGCTCACTGCAACCTCCGCCTCTCGGGTTCAAGCGATTCTCCTGCCTCAGCCTCCCAAGTAGCTGGCATTACAGGCACCCACCACCATGGCCAGCTAATTTTTGTGCTTTCAGTAGAAACGGGGTTTCACCATGTTGGCCGGGCTGTTCTTGAACTCCTGACCTCAGGTGATCTGCCCACCTTGGCCTCCCAAAGTACTGGGATTACAGGCATGAGCCACTGCACCTGGCCTGCTGAATTGTTTATAATGGCAAAAAGTAGGAAACCCCCCAATGCCTATGAGTAGGGCCATAGCTATTATGTTGAACCACATGAAATTGCCGTTTTCTAGGCCAAAAATGGTCAGCATTCATTAATTTCATGATTCAACCTGATACATTTACATAGTGCAAAACTATGTCGCAGTTTCAAGCTTTTATGAGGAAAGTGTTTCTATGTAGAAACTGGAAGCTGTTCAGTGCACTGGCAGCTGAACCCTGCTCGTTGATCAGCGTTACTATCATCTCAGATCATATGGAGCTCATGTCAGCCATGTGGGTGGCAGGTGCCAGAGACGATCTGGAAGGAAACACGCGGATCTGAACAGCAGTAATCCTGGGGGATACGGGGGTAGGGCTGGATTACAGAGGGCTCATTTTCTACATCATGTATTTTATGGTACTTGAATTTTTTGAAATGGGCATTTATAACATGTTAAAATGTACTTTTTAAATTAAGTCATTTTGTAATATTTGAATTTTTACATTTGTTGTACAATCAGGAAAAGCAATAAAGATTTTTCAAAAATAGACATGTCTAAAAAGTTTGCACTCATTGAGGATGCTGAAAATAAGGATTAAAAATAAGGAGTCTGTGATCTTTTACAAATTGACTTCATTATTACATTTTCTTCACAGAGCTAAAGCAATACCTTAGAATGACCCAGTCCTGTGTGGGAAATTTCTAGAAGTCCTATCTATGGTACGGTGGTGTTTATCTGCTCTGATCAGGGAAGGACAAACAGTGGGAGAGTCAAGGCCTGGGAACTGGGGGACCTGGTTCCTCTTCTCAGATCCCTCTTGCAGGGTCTGAAGAACTCTCTGGAGCCAGCAGATCCCACCTGTGCAGCAAGGAGCCTGGCCTGGACAGCTGTGAGGCCCTTCCAGCTCCATCGCTCCAGCCTCAGGAGACGAGCTGCTCCGTTTTCCAGCCATAGACGTGGGCCTTTTTCAGAGACACATTCTTTCGCTGTCTGTTTTTTGAGACAGGGTCTTGCTCTGTCATCCAGGCTGGAGTGCAGTGGTGTGATCTCAGCTCACTGCAGCCTTGAATTTCTGGGTTTAAGTGATTCTCCTGCCTCAGCCTCCGGAGTAACTGAGACTCCAGGCGTGTGTCACCATGCCTAGCTAATTTATGTTTATGTTTGTAGAGAAGGTCTCACTACGTTGTCCCGGTTGGTCTCGAACTCCTGGGCTCAAGCGGTCCACCCCCTCCATGGCCTCCTGAAGTGCTGGGATTACAGGTGTGAGCCCCAGCACCTGGAGCAAGACGCATTCTCGAGGGAAGTCCTTCCTTCTCCGCAGTCCGGGCGTGCTGTGCCACCTTGCCCTGGACACTCGGGGCTGCTATCCCTCTACCACATGGCTCCACAGTGCTGCCCCACTGCCCAAGACTAGGCCTCGGAGGTTTTGTGTCCCTCAGGCCTTCTGCGCCACCCTGCTGCTGTTGGGCCTCGTCTGTGCCCCTCGTCACCCTTTCTGACTTGAGGCTTCATTTCTGCAGGAGGTGAGACACCGGAAACCCAGACTTGTTGAGCTGTGTGTGACGCGTGCAAGGCTCTCCTGGCTGTGACATGGTGTTTTGGTCATTGTTTTGTTTCTTGCTTCCGGGCCCTTGGCTGGGCGAGGTGCTGGTGATTGTTAGAAAGAGCTATCACCTATCAGGAGTTACGTCACCCAGAGTCTCAGGTTAGAAAAGATGGCTGAACCTCTGCAACAAAGAGTGTGTGGTCTGTCCATTCTCACACAGGAGGGAGAAAAATTCTAGGAGCTAGGAGTGTGGAATTGTGTGTTCTGTGGGGCTTAGGGTCACCTGCCAGGAGATCCTGGCATCCGTAAGAAGCTTCCAAGGGAAGAGCTCAGTAGGGTCCTGCAGACAGCCTCAACCAGCCCAACGCCAGGCTCCCACCAGACGGCAAAGCTGCAGCGAACACGACCACAAGACATGACCTTCCTGCTGCCGAGGAAGCGCACTGTAGGCAGAGCCAGTCGGCCTGCGCCAGGGGCTGTGCATCAGCACAATTATACGCTTTTGTATCTTGTCTTTTATTCCCTCATTTGTCCCCCTTTGTTCCATCCCCCTAGCTCTGTGCAGGCTACAGTCCACATGTAGACTAGGAAAGTTTCTACTTGGGAGTGCTTGTTAGTGCAGGTTAACAACTGTGAGTGAACGGGGTAGCCCCAGGAATGTACGTACTTTCCACTCTGCATGCTGCGTCTCCTCTGCAGGTGTATCATCGTTTGGGACCGTGCACCTCACTGAAGTCTGCTTAGAGGATGGCAAAATTCTCATCACCACCAAGATAGGTGCTGTTATTAATAGTTATTCATGTAGCAATCTAGAGTTGTACTTTATTTATTTGTTTATTTAGAGGCAGAGTCTTGCTCTGTTGCCCAGGCTGGAGTGCAATGGCACGATCTCAGCTCACTGCAACCTCCGCCTCCTGGGTTCAAGTGATCTTCAAGTGTCTGCCTTAGCCTCCTGGGTTCAAGTGATCTTCAAGTAGTCTGCCTTGAAGTGTCTGGGTTCAAGTGATCTTCAAGTGTCTGCCTTAGCCTCCTGGGTTCAAGTGATCTTCAAGTGCCTGCCTTCCAGTGATCTGCCTCCGCCTCCTGGGTTCAAGTGATCTTCAAGTAGTCTGCCTTGAAGTGTCTGGGTTCAAGTGATCTTCAAGTGTCTGCCTTAGCCTCCCAGGTAGCTAGGATTACAGGCGCCCACCACCATGCCCAGCTAATTTTTTTTAATTTTAGTAGAGACAGAGTTTCACCATGTTGGCCAGGCTGTTCTCCAACTCCTGACCTGAAGTGATCTGCCTGCCTTGGCCTCCCAAAGTGTTGGGATTACAGGTGTGAGCCACTGTGCCTGGCAAAAGTTGTAAATTAATTTCCCTGGTTATCATAAAATGACTTTACAAGACACATTTCCAAATTATAGTTTGTTGATCAATAAATCACAAAGTTATTCAAAGCAGGTGAAGGTCACAGCTCATGAGAAAAGGATCACATTAGAAGTGGAGAATGACACCTTCAGGGAGGGCAGTGTTTGAACAGTAAAGAGCCGAAACACTTCTCATAGGGCGCTTCAACTATATTTTGCTTCCAATTCATCTATTATGGAAAATCCTTCCTGTGCTTTGCAGGACATTTTCACAGCGTTAATTCTAGCTGCTCTTGTAATTAAACTAGAAACGTATAAAAGCTCAAACCAGCAAGACTGACTTGCTCCCTCATGAAAAGGCCCACACGGTCTTCCCGCATCCCAGGCAACTTCTCCCCGTCCTTCGTCACCCAGGGACCCCAGCTTGCTCCTGGTTGGTCCACTCGGCTTCTACGTGCAGGTGGTTGCAGGAAGAGGCCATGGAGACAGCGCTCCCGACGGCTTCTCTCCGCTGCCCTGGGCGAACACACGCTGCGAGCTGCTCCCTGATGCCGCTGGGGCTGGGGAGGGCGGCTCTTGTCAGGCAGCTGCACACGCACCTCTCCATGGCCTGGAGAGCCCGGCCTTCTCCACCACACACACTAGGAAAGCCTGGCACTTCTGCGGCAGACAAGTGGGCGTGGAAGTACACTCAAGAGAAGGGAAGAGGCCCTGTCCCAAGGGCCTCAGTGGTGAACAGGTCTAAAAGATGGACCCGTGCCAGGCGCAGTGGCTCACGCCTGTCATCCCAACACTCTGGGAGGCCAAGGCGGGCGGATCACCTGAGGTCAGGAGTTCGAGACCAGCCTGGCCAACATGGTGAAACCCCCGTCTCTACTAAAAATATGAAACATTAGCCAGGCATGGTGGTGCATGCCTGTAATCCCAGCTACTTGAGAGGCTGAGGCCGGAGAATCGCTTGAACCTGGGAGGCAGAGTTTACAGTGAGCCGAGATCGCGCCACTGCACTCCAGCCTGGGCAACAGAGACTCAGTCTCAAAAAAAAAAAAAAAAAGAGATGGACCCAGCCTTACGAACATTTGGGAGCAGGACACTGAGGCAGGATGCACTTCCTCCCCTCAGCTCCCAGGCATTGAGAAAGGAATCCAGTTTTAGAACATACGACTGCTTTCAAAGTATTTTCAAAATATATTTTATTTCTTTCTTACATGTATTTTGCAAAATTTCCAAAGTAAATGTTAGCTCTGCATACAGAAATAAGAGTTCTTTAAGAACTAGCATTGAATTCATCACAAGCATGATCAAATTATGATAATGGAAAACAAACTTGCCTATGACCAAAGCTACTGAGCTGAAGTGAAGAGCTGTCTTTACAAAAATCCCTCTCACTGAGCCCACTGCCCTGCAGCTGACTCAAGCCATCACCATGTATGTACGTGTACAAGGACACTGGCCGGGCATGGTGGCTCACACCTGTCGTCCCAGCACTTTGGGAGGCTGAGGCAGGCGGATCACCTGAGGTCAGCAGTTTGAGACCAGCCTGGCCAACATGGTGAAACCCCTGTGTCTACTAATAATACAAAAACTAGCTGGGCATGGTGGCGCACGCCTGTAATCTCAGCTACTCAGGAGGCTGAGGCAAGAGAATCACTTGAACCTGGGAGGTGGAGGTTGCAGTGAGCCGAGATGGCGCCATTGCATTCCAGCCTGGGCGACAAGAAACTCTGTCTTCAAGAAAAAAAAAAAAAAAAAAGAAAGGACATTGGTACAGTACAGCAGCTTTGCAACCTCAAAGACTGTCTGAGTTTGAGTTCCCATGAGTGTATCCTCCACAGGTATTCAGTGCTTTGCACTATTGACTTTGATGGGTCAGTTCTGAAGTCTGATTAAGACATTCTCTTGGAGATACATTTTATATAAATCTTGTAATGTGCTAAACTGTCAAATTGTTAATGGTATGAAATAGGGCAAGGACATCATTTTGTATGGTCTCTACATTTCTGCATCATCATCATCATCATCATCATCATCATCTTTGGCTCTGAAATGCATTTTTCTGAACTCTCGTCTGCTCATTGAAGGACACGATGAAGACGCAGGTGGGAGGTCCTTAGAGAAGAAAACATGGCTTCAGTCATGAGCAACACACATCTGCACCCGCATCTGCAGCGTGCCCCATCCAGCAGCTCTGGGGCTCGCAAAGCGCTCTTCCCTTTCAGACGCGTGAAAACGCCTGAGTCCCAGCATTCACCTCTAGGTGAGAGCTTCCTCCCTACTGGGCTGATCGGGTAAAAAGAAGGAAAGATGCTGGGTTCAAAACAAAAGAAAGCAACAGCAAGTGTGGGGTGGATGTTCAAAAAAACCACAAACCTGATTTCATGGAAACACACCTGTGGCTGCGGGAGACCCCCTCCCACCGCCGCCTTTCCCAATGGCAGTGATTCTCAGCTCGGGAGATGGAGGGAGGGCCCCCAATTAGCCAATGTTTTCATTTTCTCCTCGTGGGTTAAAATGATTAATTTATGTTTAATGTTGTGTCGAGGCATTATTTACCTGCACTGAGTGGGGAGTGTGTGACTTGAAAGTGCGGCTGGCTGCCTGAGTACCCACGGGAGGAGGAAGGCGCCGCCCTTACCTGCATGAGCTCAACGTTTCCAAAGAACCGGCTCACGGGCATTGGCTGATTGCTGTCGTCATCCAGAAAGATACTGTTGTCCATCTGAAGTGGTGGCTTCTGCACGTCCTCTGTCTCTAGCCCTGGCTCGTTCTGCTTCTGCACAGTGGAGCTGCTATTGGATTCTTCTGCTCCTGACCCAGCACTGTGCTTCGGCACGGACAGGCCGTCTTTAGCCTTTGCTAAGCGGGAGTCACTCACAACTCTGCAGCCACCGAGGGGAAGACTTGCAACCCCCCGCTGCACGGAAACGCCAGCCTCGCTGCCTGGAAGCAAGGCACTGCTTTCAGCAAACTCATTTTTACAAGGGGCCTCAGGTGTCACTTTTGGCAAAGAAGCACTGTCATTCTTAGGGACAAGCTTCTGTAATTCTGACTTCACAAGATGACCTTTGTCACATTTGAACTTCTTGGACGTTCGCCTGTCTGTGGCTTTGTGGGATGAGGAAGTCTGTCAAGGAAAAAAAAAAAAGTAAGGGGAACCAGACACATCTAGCAAATAAAACAGGATTCAATCCAGAGGCTAGTATTTCTTCTCACATCTGAAATGATGAAGATGCTGTGACCACAACTTTCACAGATCCCCATTTCACTGTTCTGCCACCAAGGGACAAAATACAAGGGAGACTGAATTTAGACACACCCCACATCACTCCTACACTTTCAGTTTCCCTAGTGGTGTTACAGCTCCTGAGGCGAATTCTGAAGCACACATTTATATGTTACACAATTACAATAAAAGAGCCCAGCTTTCATTCACTTCTGCTAGGGCATAAGCTCTGGGAAGGAAGGGGTCTTTGCTTTATTCACCGATTAGGGCTTGGCACACAGTAGGTGCTCAAGAAATATTTGTTAAATTGACTTTGACAAAATTTTACCAAGCACCTCATTATGAGCAAAGCTCTGTGCTACATGCTGGCATATGGCCAAGTCCCAGCCCCTCAGCTTGGGCTCCGGGAAGCGGCTCTACTTCACCGGGAAGTTCAGGAACTCACTCCTCGGAAGTGACGGCTGGGCTGGGGTGGACGGCAGACGGCATGAGATTCCTTTCCCCACCCACTCTGCCTTTCTCTTCAAGCCTCTGGGGGTGAGGCTGCACGGCAATGGGCCAGCATGACTCGACAGCCCACCTAAGAACAGAGCAATGAGCACAAGTGGCCTCAGAGCTGGGTCTAGACACACACACGGGTGGGCAGTGCTAGTATCAGAGCCTGGTCTAGACACACACACGGGTGGGCAGGTGCTAGGATCAGAGCCTGGTCTAGACACACACACGGGTGGGCAGGTGCTAGCATCAGAGCCTGGGTCTAGACACACATACCTGGGTGGGGAGGTGCTAGGATCAGAGCCCGGGTCTAGACACACACACGGGTGTGCAGGTGCTAGGATCAGAGCCCGGTCTAGACACACACACGGGTGGGCAGGTGCTAGGATCAGAGCCCAGGTCTAGACACACACATAGGTGGGCAGGTGCTAGCATCAGAGCCTAGTTCTAGACACACACATAGGTGGGCAGGTGCTAGGATCACAGCCCGGGTCTAGACACACACATAGGTGGGCAGGTGCTAGCATCAGAGCCTGGGTCTAGACACACACACACGGGTGGGGAGGTGCTAGGATCAGAGCCCGGGTCTAGACTCACACACACAGGTGGGCAGGTGCTAGCATCAGAGCCTGGATCTAGACACACACACACGGGTGGGGAGGTGCTAGGATCAGAGCCCGGGTCTAGACACACACACACAGGTGGGCAGGTGCTAGCATCAGAGCCTGGGTCTAGACACACACACACGGGTGGGGAGGTGCTAGGATCAGAGCCCGGGTCTAGACACACACACACAGGTGGGCAGGTGCTAGGATCAGAGCCCGGGTCTAGACACACACACGAGTGTGCAGGTGCTAGGATCAGAGCCTGGTCTAGACACACACATGGGTGGGCAGGTGCTAGCATCAGAGCCCGGGTCTAGACACACACACGGGTGGGCAGGTGCTAGCATCAGAGCCTGGGTCTAGACACACACACACGGGCGGGCAGGTGCTAGCATCAGAGCCCGGGTCTAGACACACACACGGGTGTGCAGTGCTAGGATCAGAGCCTGGTCTAGACACACACATGGGTGGGTAGGTGCTAGGATCACAGCCCAGGTCTAGACACACACACGGGTGGGCAGGTGCTAGCATCAGAGCCTGGGTCTAGACACACACACACACGGGTGGGGAGGTGCTAGCATCAGAGCCCGGGTCTAGACACACACATGGGTGTGCAGGTGCTAGCATCAGAGCCCGGGTCTAGACACACACATGGGTGTGCAGGTGCTAGCATCAGAGCCTGGGTCTAGACACACACACACGGGCGGGCAGGTGCTAGGATCAGAGCCCGGGTCTAGACACACACACGGGTGTGCAGTGCTAGGATCAGAGCCTGGTCTAGACATACATATGGGTGGGGAGGTGCTAGGAAAGTCAGCCCCGGCCTGCCAAGTGTGTCTTTCTCTGAAGGCAATTACAGTGCTGCCACCTTTTCTTCTGAAATAGTCCCCCTCTGGCAGACAAGTAACATTCGATATTTTTATAAAGCAACACATCTTGGCGTGGCAATTTTGTATAAAAATGGACCCTCGAGTCAGGATCTTGGCGTTCTCCATGGTAACAGGGCTCACCAGACATGCTGTCTTGGCAGACGTGGAACCAGCGGCTTCCTGGGCAGAGGCCAACCCGGCTGCCGAACAACTTCGTGCTTTCAAGCGCGCCGAAGACCGCACTGCACCTGTGAGCTGACAGATGGAGAGCCACTCAGAGAGCGATCTCAGGAAGGCGGCGTGACCGTGCAGACGAGAACTTCCCACCTAAAGAACACCCGAAGACGGCCCCTCCCACTCCAGGATTTTATCATCTTTGTGGAGACAGCTGTGGCCCGAATGTGTAAATCCAAACCAAACTGTGCCTGGGATTAGGATACAGGATCTACTCTTTCCACGATCTCGGAGGCTTGGGACAATCTGTCCCCCTTACCTTGTATGTTTCCAGTAACCACCATTTGTCCATTAGTGGGAATTAAGTCAACTTCGAAGCATTTAGAATAAGCAGCACATGCCTTCCTTAGAAGGATCTCCAACTTTTATACATTGTCAAAGTTCTTAGAAAAAGGTAACATGAGGAAACCAAAGTTTCTCTCCCTCAAATTAGAGTTCTATTCTATCAGTTGAAAGCAGCTAGCTCCTGTTTCACAAATCTTAACATTAACAAACTGGTCCACCTCTCTTTTATCCTGAATGAAAAGCAAACTCTTCTAATAACAAAAAAGAAATTAATTAAAGACATAACATTCAAAATAACTATTGAGGAATAATTTTCGGTTTTCAGAAAAGTTGCAAAAAATAGTACAAAGAAAGTGGTGTGATAGCTCATACCTGTAATCCCAGCTACTTCGGAGGCTGAGGTAGGAGGACTGCTTGAGCCCAGGAGTTCAAGACCAGCCTGGGCAACACAGCGAGATCCCATCTTTAAAAAAATTAAAAAAAAAATTAGCCAGGTGTGGTGGTGTGCACCTCTAGTTCCAGCTACGTGAGAGGCTGAGGTGAGAGGATCGCTTGATCCCAGGAGTTTGAGGCTGCAGTGAGCTATGACTGCACCACTGCACTCCACTCAGGTGACAGAGTAAGACCATGTCTGTGAAAAAATAATAATAGTAAAACAGTACAGAGAGTTGCCATGTAGCCTTCACTCAGCTTCCACTAATGTTAAACAACTACAGGACATTGTCAACATTAAAAACTAAGCGACAGTATAGTACTCTTCACTAAACTACAGATTTTATTTGTATTTTATCAGTTTCTCCATGAACTGTTCTTCTGTTCCAGAATCCAGTCCAGAATATCACACTGCACTTAGAAAACTCGAAAGGAAGGAGTGTGAGTAGTAGAAGCAATAAACAGGAGCAATGCAGGTTGACGTGACCAGGAAAGGCCCAGGAGCTGCTGCCAACAGGTCCTAGAACTGGAACCCAGAAGGGGACGGATGAAGAGCGCCCTGCCCAACAGCAGATAAGAGAAATAAAGGAAAAAAAAATAGAAATAATCTGTCTCTGCCATGCACTCCATAGCCCAAGACAGCTCCAGAAGCCCTATGGGGTGGCAGCTCCAAGGCCTCGTGATACTGTGGCAGTGAGAGTGTGCGTCTGAAACAGGAGGGAGAAGAGCAGGCAGCAGCCCACCAGAGGCCAGGACACCTGCCGGCTGTACACAGGACACACCAGGTACCCACAGGCTGGGTGAAGTGCCTGCTACCACAGCACATGGAGGGGCTGGGCCTCCGTCCTCTTACAAGGGCAGGGCTTTGCTGAGAGCCCCGCAGATGTCATGGTTACAGTTACACCAAGGGGACTGAGGCAACAGAGGTTACAGAACTTGCTAAGAGTTGCCATAAACATCTCTCATCAAAATCCTCCCACCGGGTCCTAAACACGCCCGTCTCCCTAAAACGTCACTGCAGGGAAAGGACATCTCTGTCCTAGAAAGTCACTGACCCTCCTCTCCTCCTCGCTGTGAGTCCTCCTCCGGGCACTTTGCTGCTCTGCGCGGAGTATGCTGTGTGGGGAGCCCGCCTCGGTGCCTGAGCAGCTTTAAAGGGGTGGCACGCCCATTTCAGATGAGGACGACTTGGGTGAGGAGCTTATGAGGTTACACAAGTGATGCCTGGCCTCCAAATCTCTGTTCCATCACAACAGCTCACCCTAGATACGACCCCCAAAAGCTGCCTGAGGTGAGGACTGAAATGAAGAAGCTGTCACCCGCTCCGTGTTCTAGGCCTGCAGGTCTTTTCCCACAGCAGGTGCTTCTCAAGTTTCTGTCAGCATCTTGGCAGCAGTGGTTCTGAACTTTTTGCGTGCAACAGGTTCATCAGGTGGACCTTTCGGCCCCTTCCGCAGAGAAAAGCCAGACGATCTGGTGGGCCTGGAAGCATGGGCTGTTACAGACACCTGAGCAGGCCATTTGCTGTCCCCTCTGGATTGACAGGAGCCAAAATACGAGAGCAGCTTAGCTTCAGTTTCATCATGGATTAACCACCTCCAAGGTGTCAACTCCAAAATGTCAGAAATTGGTCACAGTCTCGCTTGCAGATTCCTGCTCTGCAGTTGGGCAGCTTGGATTGCTCCCGCAGTCCAAAAAAGGAAAGACTTTCTCATCACTGAGATTCTCCTGATTCTAGTACATTGTTTAATAACTGGTATGTCAGAAGCACAAACACGGTTTCTCCAAAAGGGATGGCCGAGACTGACTACGACATGAAACACGGTTTCCCCAAAAGGGCTGGCCGAGACTGACTTCAGCATGATGGCCTGAGGAGCTTCACTGACCTCCTACTCAGAGAAGGTGATGAGCAGTCCCCCAACAGCCACTTAGAGAGCCTTTGGAAATGGTCCTATGGGAACCCAGCAAATGAAGAAACACTCGCTCCGGAACACCTACATACATTCGGTAAGGACATGGAGAGTCTGTGGCATTTAAGCGCCATCCTGCTTCAGTCAAGAACACAGGGCCACCTCCCCAGCTCCCAGGCGGCGGGGTTTCTTCCCAGGAGAGGCAGGACAGCAGTGCTTCCCTTTCTGCTCTCATCCCACCTGTGGCTGAGACTAGGTCCTGAGTGAGTAGGATTGAGAAGAGGGGAATTCCTTTCTGCTCAGACCCTATTTATAGAATGGAGGCTTCACCTTGGCTCCGTTCTACAGCAGGTTTGAGCCTCTGCCGGAGGCTCCGCCCAGTGAACCAAGAAGACTGGGGCCCCATCAACCTTGTCCCAGATGTAAGGTGGTTCCAGGCCGGGGGAGGCAAACTTGGGGGATCTCAGGCTGCTGCTGGCTCCCCCAACCCCCATTCAGAGAGAAGCCTATTACTGTCCTCAGCTGCATGGCCCTGGCTCAGAGGCTCTGCCTGGGGTGAGAGGCAGGCAACTAAACAGACAGTTCTTAAGTCTCCCCAAAGGCACCAAATTCACTGCAATGGAATGTGGAGAAGTTCAAGCCTAAGGGAGCTTGCTCAAGAACAGTGGAGGCTGTGATGAAGGAGTAGGGGCAGTGGAGAATCAAGCAATAGGCCAAGTTGTAGGCCAACTAGTTTGCAGAAGAGAACCAGAGACTACCATGGCTGGGAGGAGCCCTCTTGGGCCTAGAACAAACTAATCAAACACTGACCTTAGAAAATATCCCTTCAAAGAAGCCACAATTTGATTGGATTAGTTTGCAGAGCAACTTATGCCTAGGCTGTTGCTGAGAACAGCACAATAAGCTGGCATTAGTGAAGTTTAACAGCTGGATGTGGTCAGGGAAAGAGGAAAAGGACCCCGCTAAAACCACCGTCATCCAGGATGGCTGTGGGCATACCCAAAGCTGGGTGCCACCCCCCACCAGCAATATCAGAGGCAGGAGAATGGCGTGAACCCGCGAGGCGGAACTTGAAGTGAGCCAAGATTACACCACTGCACTCCAGCCTGGGTGGCAGGGGAAACATATATCAAAACAATCTACTCAGTTGCTAAACAAAGAAGCATATCAACAATGACAAGCCCCAGGGTTGTGGACAGTACCCAGAATTGCTAAAATATATTATCTAAAATGTCAAAAAAATTATGAAGACAGAATTCCAACAAAAAATTATGAAGCACTCAAAGAAACAGAAAAGTAGACTCACACACTGGAATAAAAGCAGGCCACAGAAGCTGTCTGTGAGAGTGACCAGATGTTAGATTTATACATATATAAAGGACAAGTTAGCCATGATAAACAAGATCAAGATCATGAATAAAGAAGAAAGATAAGATAATGTTGCATCAAAGAGACTATCAATAAAGAGAAATTACTTAAAAACCAAATGGAAATTCTGGAGTAGAAAAGTATAAAACCTGAAATAACAAAATTCACTGGAAGGGTTCAATAGTAGATATGAACTGGCAGGATAAGCAAACTTGAAGGTAGATCGATAGATTATGCACGCTGAAGAACACAGAAAAAAAAGAATGAAGAAAAATAAAGCAAGGCGCAGAGAAATGCTGGACACCATTAAGTGCACTAACACACACATAATAAGAACCACAAAAATGTAAAGACAAAGGAGCAGAAAAAGTATTTGAAGAAATAACAGCTGAGAACTTCTCAAATTTATAGAAAAACATTAACCTACATATCCAGGAATCTTTTTTTTGTTTGTTTTGTTTTGTTTTGTTTTGAGACGGAGTCTCGCTCTGTCACCCAGGCTGGAGTGCAGTGGTGTAATCTTGGCTCACTTCAAGTTCCGCCTCCTGGGTTCACGCCATTCTCCTGCCTCAGCCTCCTGAGTAGCTGGGAGTACAGGTGTATACCACCACGCCTGGATACTTTTTTGTATTTTTAGTAGAGACGGGGTTTCACCACGTTAGCCAGGATGGTCTTGATCTCCTGACCTTGTGATCTGCCTGCCTCGGCCTCCCAAAGTGCTGGGATTACAGGTGTGAGCCACCGCACCTGACCCCATATCCAGGAATCTTAATGAACTGAACTCCAAATAGGATACATGCAAAGAGATCCACAGACACATCACTGAAAAAATACAAAGATCAAAGGTAAAATCTTGAAAGCCACAAGAGAACAAAATCTTGAAAGCCACAAGAAGAAAGCCACTTAGAAGGGAACCTCAATAAATGAACCACTGACTGAAACAATGGAGAATATTCAAACATATTCAAAGTACTCAAACAAACCTGTTAACCAAGAATCCTATATCCAGCAAAGCTATACTTCAAAAATGGGCTGGGCATGGTGGCTTATGCCTGTAATCCCAGCACTTTGGGAGGCTGAGGTGGTGGATCACCTGAGGTCAGGAGTTTTAGACCAGCCTGGTCAACATGGTGAAACCCCATCTCCAGTAAAAATACAAAAATTAGCCAGGTGTAGGGGCGGGCTCCTGTAATCCCAGCAGTTCCAGAGGCTGAGGTGAGAATCACTTGAACCTGGGAGGTGGAGGCTGCAGTTGGCTGAGATCACATCTCTGCACTCCAGCCTGGGCAACAGAGCGAGACTCTGGTCTCAAAACAAAAAAACAAAATAAAAACTCACTTTACAAGAAATACTAAAAGAAGTTCGTCAGGCTGAAAGCAAGTGACCCCAGACAGTAATTCAAACCCACACACGCCCACACAAACAGCACCAGTAAAGGTAATTATGTTCTTATAAAGATAGTTTGAATGCCTATTTTTCTACCTCCTTCTCATAATTTTAAAAAGCAATTGTATACAATAACTTGTATGTAATATATACAGACGTGTACTATATTTGCCAATAACAAAACAAAGAAAGTGGGTGAAGGCAAAGCCCTACTGGTTGAGGAAATGACCACAGACAGAAAGTAATAATGATCACACTGTATTGTTGAGTTTGTAACATTATCAGATGTAATACATATAACAAAATACCACAAAAATAACCTATAACGGTAACTTTTCCTTATCACTTGGAATTAACCTAGTACAAATCTGAAGCTTAAGATGTATATGGAGAGTATGAAGATTAAGATGTATACGGTAAAACACAGAGCAAGCACTGGAAAAAACTCAAGAAATGTAGTTAAAAAATCATTAAATTAAAATGCTACATTAGAAAATATTCACTTTAATCCACTTAAAGAAGGAATAGGGGAAGAAAAAGACAGACTTGTATAAAGTAAAGAAAAAGTAAAATAGCATATGTAAACCTAACTACAGTATATCAATAATATTAAATGTGCACGGGCTAAACAATTCAATCAAAAGGCAGAAACTACCAGACTGGGTTTTAAAAAAGATCCAAATGTATGCTGCCTAGTTTTGGTTCAAAGATTAAAAATAGTAAAAGGAGTTGGAATTCACAAGTGGTCACTCCATTTGAACAAACCAGGAGAAAGCCTCCAAGCAGCTCAGAACCTCCCAGGTGGACCTGGACCCGCGCCAAGTGCACTGTGAAAAGGGTCTTTCACCTTTAACAGTTACACCCACGCGGTAAGCACTTGCCCCTTGCCAGACACTGGCACCCCCCTTCAATCCTCACCACCCTCTGGGTGGATCCCACATCACCCCACTTTTAGCACATTAAGTACATGGGGCCAACCTGAGGTCACACGCTGTGTGACCTCCACTGGAGTGGCAGCAGTTGAGGGGCACAAACTCAGCTCCGCAGCATCCAGCACTACCAGGAGTTGAAACCAGTTCTGGAGAGGGCACTCCACCTTCCTGGGAAAGTGGCCTGAAATCTCCCTTCAAGGGGGCGTGGCCTGGGAGGCCCCCTTCTCCCCGGGACGTGACCTGTGAGCTCCACTTCTCCCGAGGGCGTGGACCGGAGCCCCCTTCTCCCGGCAGCGTGGCCTGGGAGCTCCCCTTCTCCTGGGGGCATGGCCCGGAGCCCCCCTTCTGCGGGGGGCGATAACCTGGGAGGCCCCTTTTCCCGGGGACGTGACCTCTGAGCTCCATTTCTCCCTAAGGCGTGGCCCGGGGTCCCCATTCTCCCCGGTGCGTGGCCTGGGAGCTCCCCTTCTCCTGGGGGTGTGGCCTGGGAGCGCCCCTTCTCGCGGGGGCGTGGCCCGGATTCCCCCTTTCCCAGGGGCGTGACCTGGGAGCCCTCCTTCTCCCGGGACCCTGCCCTGGAGCCCCTCCCTTCTCCCGGGGGCGTGGTCTGGGAGCGCCCCTTCTCCCGGGAGCGTGGCCTGGAGCCCCCCGCTTCTCCCGGGGGCGAGGCCCAAGCGGAGGCCGTTCCTAGGTCACAGGCACCCCGTGACCCCGCCCCGGCTCTCCAGACAGCAGGTGGCCCGGAGTCCCCGCCCTGTCCAGCGCAGCTGTTGCCGAGCACCAGCCCTCACCTTCCGGCTCCTCATGAGTGTGAGCGCCGCAGCCAAGAACCGCGCGCCCCGGACCAACGCGTCCCGGCGGAGCGGCGACCCGGAGTCTGCAGAGCGCGCCGCGGCGGCGTCCGACGTGAGCAGAGCCAATCACAGCGCAGCGCCCTCGTCATGTGACCCCACAGTGTTGGCTTTTACGTAAGTGACGGGCGCAGCTCGCGGGCTTTGGGCCAGTGCTGGGACACTGGAGCAGTAAGTCGTCCTGTGGCAGGCCATGTTCGTGAGGGCGCGTCCCTTGGCAACCCTGTAGCCGCTATGTTTCCCACGCCCATGGCAGGCCTGGGAGGTTATGTTTGCGGGGGGTGCTTTTTTTGTAGCTTCTGTGTTTGCCATATTTGAAAGGGGCGGACGACCATGTTCGTGAACGGCGCTTCCCTTGGTGCACCTGTGGCCGCCATGTTTTGAGAGGGGTGGGCCACAATGTTCTTTAGGGGCACTTGCGTTGAAGCTTCTTTGGCCATCATGTTTGAGAGGGGCGGACGGCCATGTTTGTAAGGGGCGCTTCTCTTGGTGGGCCTATGGCCGCTATGTTTGAGAGGGGCAGGCAACTATGTTCGTGAGGGTTGCTTCCCTTGAAGCCTCTGTGGCCGCCATGTTTGAGAGCGGCGGACGGCCATGTTTGTGAGGGGCTCTTCCCTGGTGCGCCTGTGGCCGCCATGTTTGAGAGGGGCGTCTCCCCTGGCAGTCCCTGGCCAAGAGCCTGTAGGAGGGCGGGAAGTGCTTTCTCCAGTGCCGCAGAGCGCTGGTTTCTGAGCGCCGGTTAGCGGCGTTGAGCAGCGCGAGGGACCCCTAGGCCTGCCCTTGCTGCGGTCCCGCTGAGGAAGTTTGCGCGCTTGTCGCAGGCTGGGCTGCCCTGCGAGGTGCCGCTTTGGGTTGGGGTGGTCTCTGCTGTCCCCCACGTCGCGGGCGGGATCGGGCCTCAGTGGAGGCCGTCCGTGGGCCCAGGAGGCCAGGGTCCGGCGTCAGGCTGGGGGTCAGGTTTTCACCCCCTGTCACGTGCAAGGCGGGAACTGACCCCTCCGCTGTCCGATTACTCTCCGGGGCAAAAGTGGATTCGCAGCGGCTACGCCTCCTCTGGTGGCCACGCCCCTAGCGCGCTTGGGTGGACCCGCAGCGGCCACGCCTCCTCCAATGGCCACGCCCTATCAGGTCTGGGTGGACACACAGCGGCCACGCCTCCTCCAATGGCCACGCCCTATCAGGTCTGGGTGGACCCGCAGCGGCCACGCCTCCTCCAGTGACCACGCCCTATCTGGTCTGGGTGGACACACAGCGGCCACGCCTCCAGCAGACACTGCCTTAGCAGGCCTGAGCTGCTGTGATGCGTCCTCCTCGGCCGCTGCTTGACATCCTGGCCTTCACATCAGCTAAGGGAGGTGTTTATAAAGCTGAGGACCACTGTTCTGTTTTTTATTTTTATTTTTTATTTGAGACGGAGTCTCGCTTTGTCTCCCAGGCTGGAGTGCAGTGGCGTGATCTCAGCTCACTGCAACCTCCGCCTCCTGGGTTCAAGCGATTCTCCTGCCTCAGCCTCATGAGTGGCTGGGATTTCAGGCACGCGCCACCACGCCTGGCTAATTTTTGTATTTTTAGTAGAGATGGGGTTTCACCACGTTGGTCAGGCTGGTCTTGAACTCCTGACCTCAAATATTCCGCCCACCTTGGCCTCCCAAAGTGCTGGGATTACAGGCGTGAGCCACCGCTCCCGGCCCACTTTTCTGTTCTTAAGGATTTTAACATAGAAATGAAATCCAGCCTTGCCTGAAACCCTCCAGCCCTTGAGTTCTCTGGGCTCTAGGATGTGTGTCTTCAGAAAAGGGCGCGAGGTGGAAACCACGTCAGTGGCCGAGGACACCTGGCTCCTCCCCTCTCCGCCTGCACGTGGCTGCCCAGTCCAGGGCGGGCTCCCAGGTGCTCGGGCACAGGGCGCATCCAGCAGCTGGTACTGTGCTTTGCAAATAAATGAGAGTCGTATTTCCTTTTAAAATCATTATTAGTTTTTTGCAAGTGAGAACATTTAAATCAGGCAGTTTTGTTAGAAGCATTAGGTTTTCCACTTAAACTACAAAGGTTGAAAAGTGAACTGCGTTGCATTGTGAATCCTGGCCTGCTTGGGGTCCTTCTGTGCACTGTTACAAGGCAGGGTGTGATTAATAATCTCTTCCAAAAGCATCAGTGTGCCTGCTCTTACGGTATGACTCCCTCAAAGCCCAGACATGCAGCTGATGCCTCCTTTTAGTGCCTGAGAAGAGAGAGTATTTAAGGATCCTGCCAGCTTGAGCTCTATGCAGCCTCCACTCTCTTTAGAAGCGTGATGTTTGGTAATTAGATGGAGCCCTGAAATTAGACTGCACGTGGGGTTTTGCTTTCGGCAGTGAGTGAAGATGCTTGCAGCCCTGGTGTGTGCACACTCACACACGCTCCTACCTGGCTGTTGTACCCTCTCTCTTCCCAGCCCAGCCCCGCGATTCTCCCGTGTTTTTTCCCATGTTGTACAGCAGGGGAGGAGACAAATGTGTAACTGGCAGGAAATCCATTCCAAACGGAAACTTAATATAATCGCTGCCAGCTGTTCAGAAAAAAATGAGAGCCAGCGATACTTTGTTAAACACCTAGCCTGTCCCATTTTCGCAGAGATTGGTTTCATAATAAGCTTGGTTCAGTGGTTTTATTTCCCAGTCCTTGGGAGCTCAGAGTTCTCATCCACTGGGGCTTGGCTGGTTTGCCTGTCTTGTTTGTGGTTGGTGCCAGTTGATGTAAACGCCTCACTGCCTGGCCTCACCCGCCCGAAGGGGGCTCTGGGCTCCGAGCCATGTGGACTTGAACATCCCAAAGGGCACTCTCCTTCACTTCACCACTGTGGTCTGTCCCCTCCCCGGGTCTGGGATGAGGATGGTTTCTGGCCTCCCAGCTGCTGAGGCCTGACACTCAGGCCATTCGTGAACGTCTCTCTCGCCCTGCCCACATCCTATCAGATGCCGGTTGCTGTTAATTCTAGACTTTGAAGCCCCACGGCTGGTCTCACCTTTTCCTCTGGGTGGGTGGCCCACAGCTGTTGGGGTGTTCCCTGCTTCTGGGATCCAGAGCCATAGTCTTAGAGTGGCCTGTAAGTCCTGGCACGGTGCCTGGCACACTGTGGGTGCCCAGCAGCTGTTTGTTGAATGAGTGTGCAGAAGGGCTCCTGAGCTTACCCACTGTTGCCGCTCCCTGCTCCAGGGAGTCCAGACGCACAGACGCACAGAGTCCCAGCACCTGCTCCCCTGCCCCTCTGCTGTCCACATTGCCTCCCTGAGCCCCTGACCGCTGCAAAGCCTCTTCCCCACTTCCCTCTGCCTGAAAACCTTCTTTCCCCAGCCCCCCAGCCCACGTTTTGCCTGGCTAATCCATTCCTCAAATCTCAACTTGGCTTAAATCTCCTGTCCTCAGGGGCCCCTTCCCGGATGCCCCCTTGCCCCCCAGATTCAGTCATCCGGTTACTGCTTTTGTAGCGTTCTGCACTCTTCCACCAGGACCCCGTGGTGGGCCAGGCCCGTTTCTCCCCCTCTATCCCAGAGAGAGCATAGCACATCCACTAATTCACTCAACGTATCAGGTTCCACCGTGTGCTGGGGACTGGGCCAGGCACGAGCCCAGGCGTGGAATCATCACACAGAATTGTACATTTGCAATGTGATGAGAGCCACGGGGGAGAGCCCACATGGGCAACAGCACAGGGCTGGGGGTGTCAGGCGAGGATCCTGGGAGGAAGTGGCTGGGGCCCCCTCTCCATCCCTCATCCTCTAGGATTCAGGCCCCTTTCAGGCCCACCCCCGGGGAAACAAGGCCTCCTAGTCAGGGCTGAATGTGCAGTGGAGCCCTGTCTGGACAGGCTACCCCTCCTGACGAAGTGGGAGGTGTTGGCGTGGGCAGAGGAGCCAATCTTGAATTCTCTCCCCCGCTCTACCTCAAGCTGCCATGTGGAATTGCAGGAGACCCTGGAGGGAGCAGAAAACCAGGCTCGGCCGAAGCCACCTCTGCGCCACGGCTTCCAGTTTCCCAGCGTCTGCTTCCGTTCTTATTCCTGATGAGCTGTGCCCCTGCCCGGCCAGGTCAGGGCACAGGGAGACTCATGGTGGCAGGTGTGTGAAGTCTGTGCCGGTTTGTACGTGGCTGGCCCCCAACGTGAACTGTAAGTCCCCGGAAGGCAGGGTCCGTGTTTTGTTAACGGAGGCTGGTGATACCCAGAGGACATTGGCTGGCTGGCTGACTGGCTGGGGGTGAGACACACACAGAGAACGTGAGGATTGTGGATTGGAGGAACTTTGCATTCTTGCCCATACCACAGATTCCAGCTTAAACACTGCTGTGCCCCGGCTCAGTATTTGCCTTTGACAGACACTGCAGGGCCAGTGAGAAAGCTGAAGAGATTTTCCAACTGACTGGCAGTCGGGAGACCGGTTAACTGAGGCCACCCCGGCCAGAGCACATCGTGTTCCTGCCAACAGATGGTGGCCTGTGTGAGGAGGGGTTGTCTCTTGCATACTGGCCCTTTCTAATTAAAAGAAAGACGTAATAGGTAGAGAGAGAGAGAGAGAGGGAGAAGGCAGGGGAAAAAGCTTGCAGCATGCTTTTAAAATGTCATCGCGCCACTGTACTCCAGCCTGGGTGACAGAGTGAGACTTCGTCATAAAAAAGAAAAAAACGTTCTCTTTGAGTTGACCTAAACTAATGTTTTCTTAATAGCCCACCCTCTCCTATTCTCTTGGTCCACCCGACTTAGCTGGGCAAAAATAACCCTGCGGTAGGACAGCCGTCTGCTGTCGGAAAGTATCGCAGCTCCTCCCGTGTCTGCCCCGTGCGCATGTGCCAAGGTCCTGCCCTGAATGAAGGACACAGCAGAGAAGGATGTAGGCTCCGAGCCTGGTAGGGCGCCCGATAGACTCACAGGGCTCCCCCTGGGGCAGTTGGAAGATGCCCAGAAACCTCAGGGAGCCACCAGCATGGGGCAGAGGGTCTCTTCTGGAGTTGGTGGCGTCAGAATCAGGTGTGAAGTACGTAGGAACTGTCAGCGCCGTGCAGAGATGGTGAAGGAGGTGCGGGTGGAGGGGCCCAATGCCTCCCCCCTTGGGGCTCTCACTGGGGGCTGAACAGCCCCTGGACTCTTATAGCCCACTTTGTAGACTGATCAATAGTCTGTGACGTGACCATGTTTGAGTAGAGTAGATCATTTTCTGCTTCACATATCCTACAACTTGCTGGGATCAGGAGGCAGCAGCAGGTCCATGGCACCTGCCCCAGTCTGGTGCTCTGTGGTCTCCTGGAGGTCATGACCCGTGGCCTGACCCAGCTGGGTCAGCCCGGCCTGGCTGTCTCTTCCCGGGCTCATGCCCAGCCCTGGCCCCTCTCTGCCCCTTACCAGGAAATTTGAGCCTTCCTTAAAGTTTCTCAATATTGTGGTTTTGTTTTGTTCTTTCTCATTCACTTGTCTTTTAATTTTTGGTTTCTGTTTTTTATGGGCACCTAATTGTGTGTGTTCTAGAAATTGTGCATCTGTTCTTATTGATGGCAGCTCACAATCACTGTGTAAGTAGGCAGGATGTGGAGGTCTACCTAGGAGAACTCGCTTGCTTCCACTTTTCACCGACACAGGCCCCATAGAGATGCTCCAGTGGAGGCCAGGACTTGTCTCCTGGTGGAGTCCACTGGTTTCATTCATCAGACGTTTGTTGGGCTGTCTGCACGCACGTTGCAGAGCACTGCAGGCAGCGCACAGGCAGGGCCATGGGAGCTGTGGGCGCTGCTCCCCCCGGGGTGGAGCTGCACGCTCCATGGGGAGTCACGGTGCACGCCCACAGCTGCAGAGGGAGGATGCAGAGCAGGGGAACCTCGGGAACCCTGTAGTCTCTGCTTGCCCTGACCATGTGAAGAACGCACTCCATTTGGGTATCAGTGAAACTGCCCACCAGGGGGGAATATTCAAATCGTGAACTCCAACGTCATCCAGCATAAAAGCTCCGAGTGGTGGGCCACATTGCGTCTCGCTGCCAGCCCTCCACTGGGATCACGCTGCAGTGTCCTTTGAAGAAAAGGCCTGGGATTTACAGGGCTTGGAAAAGGCTGAACTTCCAGCTAGATGAAAAAAGAAATGCCATTTTATGAGAACCTTTGGGCAGTCAGAGAGAGAAACACCAAGATGAAAAGCCCTATTTTGAGAGCTCCCTTGCCTTCAAGCAGGGGCCGCCGGTGGTGGAAACTGGCCAGGGATCGTGCCGATGGCAGAGTGAGGTTCAGGCTGGGAGCGGGCGTGTGGACAGGTCCCTCCCTGCAGATCCATGTCTGCCTCCCACTCGCAGATGCTCTTGTACCCAGCACCCCGTAGACTCACTTGGCCAAACATCAGGGGCATAGCAGGGACAGCCGACAGGTAAATGGGTTTTCCCGAAAACGTACTAGTCATAGACGGGCAGCTGTTTTTCCCTCCGTGGCCGTGTAGCCATGCTCAGGCCGTGGGCAGGATGAGGACTTCCTGAAGAACTGTGTGCACCCAGGGCAGAGACTACAGGGTTCTGAGGTTCCCCTGCCCCGCAGCCTCTCTTGGCGGCGCTGTGTGATCGGTTGCCTTTGTTGAAACCCAAGCATCCGTCCTCGGCTGCCACTGACACACGTCAAGGCCACCCAGGAGGAGACACTGTGGGGCCCTGCCCAGTTCTCATGGGTGTTGCATTTTGGCAGGACACAGACCCAGCAGGGCTGGGAACCATGGCCCTCAAGTCCAGGTCGATTCCCACATGTGGCCTTCGGGAGCTAAAATCATCAGCTTTCAAATCAAACAGGTTTCTTTTTTTTTTTTTTTTTTTTTTTTTTGAGACGGAGTCTGGCTCTGTCACCCAGTCTGGAGTGCAGTGGCTGGATCTCAGCTCACTGCAAGCTCCGCCTCCCGGGTTTACACCATTCTCCTGCCTCAGCCTCCCGAGTAGCTGGGACTACAGGCGCCCGCAACCTTGCCCGGCTAGTTTTTTTTTTGTATTTTTTTAGTAGAGACGGGGTTTCACCGTGTTAGCCTGGATGGTCTCGATCTCCTGACCTCGTGATCCGCCCGTCTCAGCCTCCCAAAGTGCTGGGATTACAGGCTTGAGCCACCGCACCCGGCCAACAGGTTTCATCTGAGCTACCGAGATGTCACGGGTGCTTTGTCCTCACTAGCTGACAGTAAAGGCCATGAGGGCCCCCTAGGGGCAGCACAGGCCGTGGGAAGATGCAGGAAAGAGCGAGCCGCAAGGCAAGGGTGCGGTGGGAAGGCAGGGCTGGGGCGGGAAGGCAGGGGTGCGGCTGGATGGTGGGGTGGGGCTTGTGGGCCTTCCCGCCTAGTGTCTCAGCCACTTGAAAGTGAGCCGTGAATAGGCATCAGTCTGCTTTTAGGGATGCAGGACAGTAGAGACTGTGTGTTGGTGGCATGTTTCAGAGACGAGACTTCTCTACATCGGTCGGGGGGGGTCTGCCCTGCTCGTGGGCCTCGGGAGTGGAATGGCCGACAGCTGGTCTCTGCTCACCCAGGCTTGCTCCGCCGCACGGAGGATTCCCCACTTTCCTCGAAGGACACTTGCCTACTGAGGTCCCTGTGACTGTGACTTCCTTGTCATGCTGCTTGCTAAGAATCCAGAACAGATTCAGGTCAGTGCGTCTTGAGGCAGCTAAGTGCTGCATGAACGGCAGCGTCCGCAAACTTGAGTGCAGAGCCGGGGTCACCACCGCCCGCTCGCAGCCGCCGACGGGTGTGAACTGATGGGGCAGGTATAACCTGGCTTCTCAGGTGGGGGCTTTGCAGGGCTGGCTTGCTCCCGGCTCCCTCTAGGCCACCTCGTGCAATGGTTTCACCTCATCTTATTCTAGCACAGGTTCCCCCCCCGCCTGGCTCCATCCTTCTTTTCAAAGTCTGGGCACAGAATGGAGGCCAGTCCTGGTGGTTATCTGGTCTCCACGTGTGTCTCTGGGTTTGTAGGGGTGTTGGCTTTCGGACCAGGAGCAGCTAACAATGTCTGTGCCTTATCTCGAATTTTGGACTTAACCGTCTGGATTTCTTGGACGTTCTCAAGCTAACTCAGTTGCATGAATTTAGAGGCTGGGGTGGGGATAATTTTCCCCTTGGATTTGTCAGTTCCAAGATGTATAACTTTAGTATTCCGGAAAATAGATTTATATCAGATCGGGAATTTCTCTGTTTCTCTCTCTCTCTTTCCTCTCTCTCTCTCTCCTCTCTCTCTCTCCTCTCTTGCTCTCTCTCTCTGTCTCTCTCTCACACACACACACACACACACACACTCGATAAGAGTTCAGGCCAGTTACAAAGGTCAAGGACACAGTCCACACAAGGCCTCACCCTGGTACCTATCACAAGTTCAGGCACCTAGGGCCACCCTCGGGTTCGATGATTCACTGGAGGGACTCCCGGAACTCCCTGAAAGCTGTTACACTCACAGTTGTGGTTTCTGTATTAGTCCATTCTTGAACTGCTGTGAAGAAATACCTGAGACTGGGTGATTTATGAAGAAAAGAGGTGTAATTGGCTCCCGGGTCTGCAGGCTGTACGGGGAGCACGGTGGCACCTGCTCAGCTGCTGGGGAGGCCTCAGGAAGCCTCCAGTCGTGGCAGAAGCCAGAAAGGGAGCCAGCCTGTCTGGGTGGGAGCAACATCTACATATGTCAATTTCTTACCGGGAAAGGATACAGATTTAAGATCGGCCGAAGGAGGGGAGGCAGGGGAGAGAGTCCAGGAAAAGTGCCCCGAGCGGAGCTCCTGCTGTCCCTTCCCTGTGGGACTGGGACGTGTGACTCTCCTGCGTTGATGTGGTAGCATGAGCCAGGGCCAGCCTCAAGCCACAGTGTCCAGGTTCTCACTGGGGCCCCATTACATGGGCACGGCTGATGGAGTGACCACCCAAATGGCCAGTCTCTGTCCTTGGGCTGATTGACACCACATGGCCCCATCTCCCACCCTCCATGACACCGTTGGTCTTTCTGGCATGGCCAGCCCCACTCTGAGGCCATCATGGTGGCTGTCCTCCACCCTGAGTCATATCACTGGACTCTCCCATTGTGACCCAAGGCCCTGGGCAAACAATAACTCCTATCAGGCAGGACATCGTGGAGGTCACCTCCCAGTGGCTGAGGACAGAGGTCAGGCCTCTTTGGGGCAGGATTAAATTCTTACTGCAGGCATTCCTGCCCCCACACACAAGTGAACTAAGGAGAAAAGGGAATAGAATATCTCCCTGGTGGGTCTGGAATGCCCCTTTTCGGAGGCTGGTTGGAACTTTCTTTTTTTTTTTTTTTTTTGAGACGGAGTCTCGCTCTGCCGCCCAGGCTGGAGTGCAGTGGCCGGATCTCAGCTCACTGCAAGCTCCGCCTCCCGGGTTTACGCCATTCTCCGGCCTCAGCCTCCCGAGTAGCTGGGACTACAGGCACCCGCCACCACGCCCGGCTAGTTTTTTTTGTATTTTTAGTAGAGACGGGGTTTCACCGTGTTAGCCAGGATGGTCTTGATCTCCTGACCTCGTGATCCGCCCGTCTCGGCCTCCCAAAGTGCTGGGATTACAGGCTTGAGCCACCGCGCCCGGCCGAAACTTTCTTATCTCTTTTTATTTCTGATTTCTGTTGAAATTCCCTGGAACTAATGCCTATTGTATGTGCCTGATTACAAAGAGAGAGATTTTACAGAGGATTTTTCCTCTCAGGAAAAAGGAGGCACCCTGCCTTTTTCTCAGTGAGAGAGAAATGTTCTTTTGAATAATTTTTTAATTTACTAAAAATTTTTTGATCCCACTGCTAAGGGGATGCAACCTTCCTGCAGAGGGGCGTGCAGATAATGTTGTCTTAAGATTTGCATGTCTGCAGAGCATGGGCTGCTGCAGCCCGGGGGTTGTGCACCGTGGTGATTTGTAAGGTGACTTCCACCCTGTCACTGGGGTGAGGAAAACGGGTCCCCAGGCTGTGAAGGCCTCGTCCGTCCCCAAGGCCATGGGAACCGGACTGAGGTTCCTCACTTGGCTGGACCCAGTTTGACCCGGACTCTTCTCCAAACCGGAGGCCAGCCTTCCCACTTAGTGAAAAATTCGTTATCTTTGCCCTAGATGTTGTTATTTATTTCTTCCTGGGGTTTTAAAGAAGTCAGCACATTTTAAGGTCAGTGGAGTGTTGATGGTTTGGTGCACATAGCACCCTTGTCTGTGGTTGTCGGCACCCTTGGGGCAAAGCGCTGCATCCAAACAGAGATTTTCAGCGTGATGTTCCCAGTGGGGCTTTTCCTAGCAATGGCTTTTTAAACTCTGCTGCGAGGACGCCCAGCGTCAGGGACGTCTGACTCCCTGAAATGGCAGGGCTGCCACTGAGCTCCTGTGGTCCAGGCCTGGAGTTTCCAGTTCTCTCTCAAGCTGGGCACTGGGTCCCCGAGAGTCTCCCGAGGATGAAGCAGAAGCAGGATGTGCGGACTCAGAAGCAGTGCAGCACCCCAGCTACCCTAACTTCTATGTGGCTGCAGGCTCCCACTTGTGCAGAGAATAGGCTGTTCACCTGCAACAGCGGCGGCTGGTACTGGGGGAGGCGGGCATTCTGGGAGAGGAGGAGCCCCTGGCTGTGTGGCTATGCCGTGGGTGGTGCCGTAGACCTGCTGGTGGCTGAGCCCCTCTGAGGGCTGCATGTTTTGAGGGGGCCCTGGCTTGGGCCTGGCACAGATCCTCTTGCTCAGATCATCTCGTGATTCTCCCGGCAACCCTGTGAGACAGATGGGTTCTTTCATTGCCCACTGTTGACACCTGGGGAGACGGAGGCGCACAGAGGGGACACACCTTGCTCAGGATCACACAGCAAGGAGGAGCCGAGATTGAGTTAGACCTGGACTCCCCGTCTTCATGGCCATGTGGGTCTCTGCAGGGCATCCTTCCCGGAGGAGGACTGGTGCAGACCCCTGTTGAGTAGGGGACGGCCGCCTGGAGAGCCATCCTTGGCCGCCTTAGTTAGGAGCCAGCTCAGGTGTCTGCAGTCCTGACGCCAGGGGGCAGGATGAGACAGGGGAATGAAGCCAGTGCAGCAGGCGTGGCGGCCTTGCCGGCCTTTTCCTGGGACGCTCTCAGGATTGCTCTCGGAGGGTACCCGGGCGGCAGGCAGGACTCAGCACACAGCTCTGTTGCTCACTAACAGCCTTTAGAGTCTTCTGAGCAGGCCAGGATGGGGGCAGCAGCTGCCTCTGTAGAGAATGTGAATCTTTGGCTTCTCAGGTATCCAATACCTTGGCAAGCACCAGGGAGTGAAATCACTGAATTAAGAATGCGTGAGAGGCGGCAGCTGCTTCCCGTGGGGGCTCAGGGAGGGAGTTGTGGGCTAGGCCGGGGCCTCTGAGCTCTGTGTCCACTGCTGTCTGGTCTGGAAACAGCGTGAATCCCAGTGACCGCCACTTCCTCCCGGCTCTCCCGGCAGGTTCTGAGCTGGTGAGGGGATTTCAGGGTGGTGGGTGCTGTGCTGAGGCTTTGCTCCCGCCTGGGTTGAGTGTCCGCGGCTGCCCCCTGCACCCCCCGCTTTGCTAGTCTTTTCCTTCATGCAGCCTTTGCTGCCCAGGGGGACCCTCCCCCAACCGTTCTCAGGAGCCCAGCCCCTCTGCTGAGTTCTTTAGGCTGCCCCTACCCACAGGGGCCTTGCCAGCAGGTGGGCTGAGCTTCAGATCTCCAAGTCCATGGTGGCCTCCACCCACTGAGACCCAGGAGGCCCAGCAGGACTTGGGGTTCAGGCCGAGGTTCATCTGGCTCCCTCCTTCCTCCTCCCAGGCACGTTGTCTGGTCACCAGTTAATTGTGTTGGAGGAAGCTCTTGGATGTACGGGTCCGAATCCGTCATTCGCAGATGGGGAAACTGAGGCCCACAACAGTTCAGGCCCTGGACTGAGCCTGGAACCTGCCCCCGGGGCTGGGTCCTGGCCTCACCCATCTGTCTCCCTAGAGGAAAGGGCTGGATTCTTCTCTTGGCCTCAGCTCCCTCCCCTATTTGCCATTCCAAATACTTTTCATTCCCTCTCCCTTCCCCCAGCGTCTCCTTTCTCTTCCTTTGTCTCTGGCCTTGTCCGTCACTCTGCTTCTGGGCCTTGGCATCTGGGCATGAACCCACCGCCTCCAGACCAGCGGGAAGAGTGGGCGCCACTGGCCGAGTTCATCTTGCTGTGGCGGCGTGTCTGGGGAACCTGGGGAGGGGCTGATGGGTCCCCAGGGTTTCTGAGGATGTGTGCCTTGGCGCTCTCCCAAGAGGCCAGTCTTCCTTTAACATGGGTGGTCCCCACAATCGCTGGGACTGGGGGGTTTCCAGCCACCCTCTGGGTATGCACTTTGGGCCTTTATCCCAAGTCTTCGGGGCAAGGAAGGGGAGTGGGAATTAAACCGGTGCCGGCTGGCAGGTCCACCCAGCAGATCTATCCAGCAAGCACAGCACTGCCGTCTGGAGAGCGCCAGTGCCTGTCATCAGGAGCAGGGTGAAGCCCACGTGGGTGCCGGCTCCTCCTGCCCCTCCTGAGCCTGACGGGGCTACGGTTTTCAGCGGGTGCGACGCCACAGGACCTGTGAGGAGAGACTGCACCCTGAAGGTCTGGCAGCGAGCGGATCCTAAACAAAGTGAGGTCTGGGAGTGCCGTCCTGAAGGCCCTGCTCTCCCCAGGGCCAGCTGCTGGCCATGGGGTCAGACAGGTCCCTGGGCTCCCACAGCCAGCGCTAACACAGATGCAGGCATGGTCTTCCCGTGTCCAGGGAGCTGCTACCTGGTGCTGCTGGGGCCTGGCATCGAGTGAGTACAGCTAAGCCCACGGGAATGGAGCTGTGGCTTCCAGGGGCGTGCAACCCTGGCCTGACCTGGGCTGACCGAGGGGCCCACCACCCCGGGCTGGCATTTGGGCTCCCCTCAAGCAGACCGCCTGTCCGCAACCTCATCTCCTAGGAGCAGAGCCTCAGCCAGCCTAGGTGCAGGTCATCCTCACACATGGCCACCTCACAATCACAGCCGTGCCACCTGCTGAGCCCCCGAGATGTGCAGGCCACACACCGGCTGGCTGCTTCTGTTGTGTCTGCCGCAGCTCTCCACAGCTCTGTGGGCTGGAACTGCACGAGCCTGAAGGAGAGGCCTAGGCAGAGAGAGGCTGAGCTTCTTGCTCTTGGAGGCAGACGTGGGTTTCGGTGCCGCCCCTACCAACACCCTGGTCAACATTTCTGTTCCTGCCTCAGGCCTCCTCCTCGAACCTGCCTCTGACCTCACCAGGACTGGGTTTGTCTGGCGACCAGACCCTGGTGGGCTTCTGCTCAAGCCTCTGCCCTCGCACCGCACTGGGGGCTCGGTGAGCCCAGGGGGACCCTGCTTTGCAGGAAGCAGCCGGGGGGCTACAGGAGGCAGTGAGGGGGTCACCCCATCTCTCTGGAGTTTGACACAATCTCCTATCTGGTCTCAACTGTACTGACCCCTGACCTCTGACCTTCAAGCCCCCAGGCTCAGTTGCACTGGTACCTTGAAAGGACACAGCCTGTTGCTGTCTGGGTGAGGCCACTGGGTCGGTGTGGATGGAGGGTAGCTGGATGTGCTTTCTGGGGGTCCCCTGGACTCGGGGTGCTGTAATCCCCTCCCCTTCCTGGAGACCTGGTGGGGATGCCTCCTCCCAGGGATGCTCAGGCAGGCCAAGCCCAGGTCCGCAGGTCGCCCTCTCTGTTCCAAGCATTTGAAAGACACTGACAAATGATAATACTTTTTTTTTTTTTCCCATTTAGGGAAAGGCCCGAAAGTAAAATTGTATCAACATTAGGTTTGGCCAGTGTTGCCATTAGGCAAACCTAGTGTTAATGAAACCAGGAGGTTCTCGTTTGGGGCCTTGACTGGACAGGTTTGGGCTGGAAACCACTTGAAGTATTGATCATCTATCTGATCATCAAGTTGTTTTTTTTTTTTTTTTTTTTGAGATGGAGTCTCACTGTGTTGCCCAGGCTGGAGTGCAATGGCATGATCTCAGCTCCCTGTAACCTCTGCCTCCCAGGTTCTCCTGCCTCAGCCACCCAAGTAGCTGGGATTATAAGCATGCACCACCACACTCGGCTAATTTTTTATATTTTTGGTTGAGATGGGGTTTCACCATGTGGCCAGGCTGGTCTCAAACTCGTGGCCTCAAGTGATCCACCTGCCTCGGCCTCCCACAGTGCTGGGATTCCAGGCGTAGCTGCCGCTCCCAGCGTGTTCTTCAGGTTTTTACTGAATATCTATTATGTGCTGATATTGAGGTAGACTCTGGGGGTCTCAGCAGTGAATGCAGCTGCCCGAATACGTCGTGAAGGCCGGGGTCTCACTGGGGAGATGGAAATGAACAGCAAACACACAGCGAGGTTGGTCCCAGCACCTGAGACCACACTGAGGCTGAAGGAGGGGCCGGCAGTGCTGGGGCAGGGCTGCGGCTCTCAGCATCCTGATGTGAAACCATCTCCGGCGGGAAAGCCAGGGGTCTGTGCGGGGATGCCGTCGGACGCGAGAGCCAGCCAAGACCTATGGCCCCTGCAGCCACCGAGGGCTCGAGAGCAGCCCCGTGGACTTGGCTGGGCCCTTCGTGGTGACATCCAGGAATGTGGGTGAGCGTGGGTATTGACCTTGCTATTTGCTGGAGTCAGTGTTTGGGTTCTTGGACCACATCAGGGATGGCTGTGTCACCGTGGCCTCGCCGTCCCCAGGAAAACGTAACGTGCACCCCGCGCCTGTCCTCTGGGACTGCCATCATCCTACTCTGTCTGACCCCACGGGGGCTTACTGTTTCCCCAGGGCAGCACTGGCTGTGGCCCTCAGCCCTGCTCTGGGCGGCCATGTCAGCATCCTCCCTCAGCGCGCCCAACACCCCACCTGGCTCTGCGATGGCCGCCCTTGAGTCCCTTGACTCCCGAATGTCCCAGAAAGGGAAGAGATTTAAGAGGAACCTTGACTCCCACCGTTCTGCACAGTCGTTGGTCCCTCCTCCACCCGGGGCCCTCCATGGGATTTCTGTCCACACCCCTAGCCAGCAACCCCTCTCGGTTCCTGCAGCTGGGGCGCCCCTCTCTCCTGAACATTCGGACACCTGCGTCTCTCACTGCAGCCGGAGGGCTAGAGCGTCTTCGGTCAGCTCGCCATCCCTGCCACGACTGGAGGCTACGTGTCCCAGAACCTATCTTGCTGGGATGGGAGTTGGGGTGGCAGATGCTGAATGCATGTGAGGTTTGGGGGAGGATGAGCGGAGCTGGGGTGTGTGGGAGGTACTGGTGGCCACCGTGAGGATGGTCACACCCCATGGCTTTGTTGATGCGGTGGCTGTAGCAGGCCCAGTGGCTCCACCGAGCCTCCCTAGCACCGGTGCCAAGTGAAGTGTTGGGGGGCTGGACACAGGTGGCCTCGGTTCCTGGGACTCCCCCAATGCTCTGGTTTCCTCCCTGCTCCCAGGCTTCAGGTGGATGAGTTAGTGACTATCCCCACTCCAGACCTGCCTCCCCCAGCCACCCCCACAGTTGTAAAAACCTTCATTCTCATATGGAACCCCCTTTCCTGAAATCCATAGAGTAACTGACTGCTTTCTTGAGTGAATCTAGACTGGACCACGTGACAATTGCTGCACAGAGCAGCTCAGCTCCTCTGTCTCAGCCTCCCTGACTTCACAGCAGGCTCTGGGCATCATCTCCGTGTCATCCTAAGGCCACGGGCGGGGTTCCCATCAAACAGGAGGGCAGCTCTCCCGAGATGAAACCTTCCGATAGCCCCAGAACCAAGACGAACCGTGTGGGGTTGGGTGGGGGTGTTTAGTGTGCACTCCTGATGTTCTCTCCCAGTGAAGGACACCCATGTGGGACATTGTGGCCCCTGGCCCTCCCTCCTCCCCTTGGTGGCACAGGGAACTTCCTGGTGGGTGACAGCCCATGGTCCACCCTTGCCAGGTCGATTCAGACAAAATATGCCAGGCTGTGTGCTGAAGGCATCCCATCTCTTCCTTGTCCCCTCTCGGCTGGATCGGGGTGAGGCAGGGGGTGGTGAGTGTGTCTGTCCCGCCAGCTCAGCCTCCAGTTGGTCTGCTCCGGGGCAGGAGCCCACCTGACTCTCCTGCAGAGCTGCACGGCCTGCCTGGCCTCACTCATAACAACAGAGACTTTGGTTCTCCATCTGCAGACACATTTGTCTCGTTTCTTATTCGGTCCAGAACTTGGGTGGGAAGAAGGGTGATGTTATTTGGGTCCCCTCAAGACCTTGACAACAGATAGTTTTTAAAATAGCATTTTAAAGCCACCAACTTTCTCTCCTCCACCTTGGTATTTCCCTGATTTTAAACAGAATGTCGACTCTGGAGGCAGAAAGCTTGGGCTTGGATCTGGGCCCTGCCACGCAGTAGCTATGTGGCCAGGGAATGCATAGCTTCTGGATCTCCGATCCCTACAGTAAAGTACAGATAAAAATACTTTCCATTGATGTGTTTAAAATCGAATGAGATAGTTAATGAATGAGTAAGTGCTCTGCAAACTCCAGAGCGGGGTGCGCATTCTGATCTGTTTCATGCAATCTGACACACATTCTTTCCCACCCCAGCGTCTCTGAATTGGGATGCGTCTGACAGCAAGTGCGGCATCCGGGCTGCAGTTGCCGTTGTCTGCTCACATGTGAATTAAAAAAACAATCAGCATATGAAATCTCTAATCACACGTGAACTTGGCGGTTATTCCTGGTGCCATGTGGACAACTGCAGCCTTGACACCCCAGTCCACAAACCACGTACAGACCAACTGAGGAAGGAGTAGGGGTTCTTGTTGCGGAAAACCCTCCCCCAACTTGTTCTAGAAGAGACCAGCATTCACACTTGGAGTGGGTGTCATCAGCTTGGAAGACACAGCAGTGGGCCCCTCTTAGCAGGAGCGCCCCGTCTTGTGGCTCCTGATGACGACCCAGAGGGTGACGCTGCATGGGGGCTCACAGACATCGGCGCCATGAGTTGGGGGTGCTCAGGTGAAGGGGCTCTGACGGTGAGGACATTCAGAAATAACAGAGATCGGCTGGGTGCGGTGGCTCACACCTGTAATCCCAGCACTTTGGGAGGGAAGCCAAGGCGGGTGGGTCATTGGAGGTCAGGAGTTTGAGACCAGCCTGGCCAACATGGTGAAACCCCATCTCTACTAAAAATACAAAAATTAGCTGGGCGTGGTGGCACGTGTGTGTAATCCCAGTTACTCGGGAGGCTGAGGCAGGAGAATTGCTTGAACCTGGGAGGCAGAGATTGCAGTGAGCCGAGAGTGCACCACTGCACTCCAGCCTGGACAACAGAGTGAGACTCTTTGTCTCAAAAACAAAAAACAAAAAACAGAGATTTACTTACGTTTTCCTCTTTTGTTTGTGTATAGTGAGGGAAATTAGGATGCCAAAAAGAAAGAAAGAAAAAAAAGCCCTTCTAAGTCTATAAGAATTTTTAAAGTAATTTTATTTATTTATTTTTTTAAGAGACAGGGTCTCGCTCTGTGGCCCAGGCTGGGATGCAGCAGTGCAATCCCAGCTCACTGCAGCCTTGAACTCCTGGGCTCAAATGATCCTCCCACATTGGCCTCCCAAAGCATAGCAAATTTTAAAATTAAATTATAGATAATCAGAAAGCATTGTGTTAAAGTTTAATTGGCAGCATTTTGAATTCTTTCTTACTGGTCCATTAGATAATGGTTTCTGCCTTTGATGAACTGAATGTTGTATTCTAGGTAGATGCAGACAGATCTGAGTTCCAGTTTTAAGCTCAGCTCTGCAGGTAAATAGTGGCATGAACCTGATTGCATTGCCTGGTCCCTCTGAGCCTTGGTTCCCTTATCTGACAGGGGGGCTGTATCTATTCTAGCTCTCTGGGTTGCAGGTGATAAGGAGAGGCAACCCTAATCGGCTGAAGACAAAGAAAGGACTTAGATCTCATAACTGCAAATCCCAGGGTGTAGCCTCATAACTGCAAATCCTGGGGTCTAGCCTCCCTCTCTGGTTCTTGTCACCTCCTTGTGGGCTTCAGTCTCGAGTTCCAGATTGGGGCAAGACACGGCCGAAGCCCAGGGCCTGCATCCTCCCAGATTCCAGCCACCTGGGAGTGTGTCTGTGGTCCCTGCTCTCTGATGAGGTCCTGGGCCCTGCCATTGGTGCCAGGGGACTGCTGGAGCTGATGGGTCAGGCTTACCCTGGAGCTGGGTGGAGTCGGCTCCATCCTGAGGTCACCCCACTGCCAGAAGGGCATGGGTGGTCTCCAGGGTAGGGAAAGTGTGTGCTGGGTGCCAAGACATTGAAGCCTACTGTGCCTGCTTCTGTGACAAGGCATGTGTCACGTGTGGCACCAGGACAGGCATATTCTCATTGAAGGGACTCAACAGGTTGAATTCTCCTTCCGCTCCTTTCCTCTCGCTTATGGTCATCCACTCTCTGGAGCTAGCTAGGCCAAGTTGGAGGGTGCAAAGGTGAATGGGGACACTGACATTCCAAAGGGGACCTGATATGGTTTGACTGTGTCCCCACCCAAATCTCACCTTGAATTTCCACGTGTTGTGGGAGGGACCCTGGGGGCAGTAATTGAATCATGGGGGCAGGTCTTTCCTGTGCTGCTCTCCTGATAGTGAATAAGTCTCATGAGATCTGATGGTTTTATAAAGGGGAGTTTCACCGCATAAGCTCTCTTTTTGCCTGCTGCCATCCATGTAAGATGTGACTTGCTCCTCCTTGCCTTCCGCCACGATTGTGAGGCCTCCCCAGCCACATGGAACTGTAAGTCCATTAAACCTTTCTTTAGTAGATTGCCCAGTTTCAAGTATGTCTTTATCCGCAGCGTGAAAACAGACTAATAAAGGGCCCCTTTGCAAATACGATGGAGCCTCACATCCCACAGAGCCAGGCTCAGGCACGTCTCTGAGGCTTTCTTTGTGAAGAGCTACCTTGCAAGGGAGCCACGGAAAGCACCTGGATTACATAGGAGTCTTTGCCTGGGGGTGGGGAGTCAGCATGTGCAACCTCCTTATTTTTGGAATAAGCTCATGTGTTTCTGCTCATGGGGGACGAAAAACAACCTGCAGAGGTGCTTCGCTGTGTTCACGCAGCAGAGTTCCCAGGAAACTCTTGAGCTAATTCCAGGTCAAATTCTCATCCAAAACACTGGCTGCAGATGGCCCTGAATGCTGGAGTGATGGCAGGTCGTGACCAGACAGAGAGACCGAGAGCCCTCCCGGGTTAATAGCGTAGGGGATTTATTTCCAGGATCACCACCCCTGGACTTGCTAGGCAGAGGGCTGTTCTGAGCAGCGCTGGAGGACAGGGTATCTGAGGGCATCTCATTCTCCCAGCAGGACACCCCCACCTCTGGACCTCTATTGGCAATTCACCAGCTACAAAGGGCTCGCCCTCCCCAGTGCTGTTTGTGGCTTCGCTGCTCACGTGGGTCTCCTGCTTGGTTCGGGGGAAATCTTTGTGTGCCCGGAAGGCCACCAGTGGAGGCCAGCAAATGCTGCCATTTAACCCCAGCCCACAGTGCCAGCTGCTGTTGCAGGGACAGTCTTTTCCCTTTTCCAGATGGGGCTGAAAGTCATTGGTGTCTGGACCTCTCCCTTTCTCAAGGACAGTGGCGGTGGAAGGGGATGCTTTGCCCTGCTCCAGGAAATGCTCCTTCATGAGTGGGCACACAGGCTGTCCCCTGAGACTTCCACACTCTCTCTTTGCCTGGTGATGAAGGCCCAGGTTGGCAAGGTGTCTGGGACATCAGGGAGCCTAGGGTAGTGAGCATCGGCAACAGTGGCTACTCCCATCCCAGGGATCAGGAGGCCTGTGGGGAAAGACCCAACACAAGCTGCCTCCCACGCACGACAAGGGGCTGCCCGCAGTTCCACGGAGTGATAAAAACGCCCAGTTGTCCAGTCCCTGAGGCACTTCAACCACGCAGGACCAGCTCCATTTCCAGGACTTGCTCTAGGTATCTTCCCCCACCCTGCAACCCTGGGCTGTCTTGGTCTCTGGGCCTCTCACCCTATGAATGCCATGGGGCTGAGTGCACTCTGCATATCTACATGTCATGGCCACCTGTGCCCCCGTCCCCAGGTGTTCACTGGCTGGTACCTTCCCCTGCTCCGTTCTGCAGGTTTCAGGCTGACAATAGGCGCTGAAATTCCAAGGGCATTGGAAATAGCAACCAGCTCGCCCGCCCTTCTTTCCCTCCTTCCTTCCTTCCTTCCTTCCTTCCTTCCTTCCTTCCTTCCTTCCTTCCTTTCCCTCCCTCCCTCCCTTTCCCTCCCTCCCTCCCTCCCTCCTTCCCTCCCTTTCCTCCCTCCCTTCCTTCCTTCTTTCCTCCCTCTCTCCCTCCCTCCCTCCCCCCTCCTTCCCATCTTTTTCTCACCTTCCCTGCCTCCCTCCCTCCCTCCTCCCTCCCTCCTTCTTTCTCTTTTTCTCTCCCTCTCTTCTGCTCACTCTGCCACCCTGGCTAGAGTGCAATGACACAATCATATTTCACTGCAGCCTCAATGTCCTGGGCTCAAGTGATCCCTGCCCCTCAGCCCCTATGTAGCTGAGGATACAGGGTCATGCCACCACCACACATGGCTAATTTTTGTATTTTTTGTAGAGATGAGGTTTCATCGTGTTGCCCAGGCTGGTCTTGAACTCCTGGGCTCAAGTGATCGCCCGCCTCGGCCTCCCAAAATGCTGGGATTACAGGCATAAGCCATTGCGCCCAGCCCTGGCCCCTGCTTTAGGGAAAGGTGCAGCCAGATTATGACAGAAAGGCCTCTTAAAGCTGCCTTGATCATTTCTCAACATGCAAGCCCTCGCCTCCGACGACGGGGAGGTGATAGACTGGAATGGGGACTCAGAAACCTTTCTAGGGGTGAAAAAATCCAGCTTTGCACTGGAGGCTGCATTGGACTCCGCTTTCATTACCAGTAGAGGGTCTTGACTATGAGTCGTCCAGGTTCTTGGCGTTTTGAACAAAGGATTAGACAAAATGACAAAGCAATGAAAAAATGAAGCAACGGAAGCACAGATTCACTGAAATGAAAGTACACTTCACAGAGTGGGAGCAGGCTCCAGAAAGCCACTCAAGAGTGCTGGTTACAGAATTTTCTGGGGTTTAAATAGCCTTGAGAGGTTTCCCATTGGTTACCTGGTTTACACCGTGTGTAAATGAAGTAGCGACCTGCAACCAGTCTGATTGGTTGCACAAGGCAACCAACTAGAGGCTGAAGTGAAGTTACAAAGCTACACCCTATGCAAACACCTGATTGGTTGTGGGAGGGGACCAATCAGAAGCTGAAGTGAAGTTACAAAGTTATACTCGTATGCAAATGAAGACTAGACCCATGACCAGTCTGGTTGGTTGCAGGAGGGGACCAATCAGAGCTACTTTCCATTTCTCATCTGTGATGCAGAAAGGGGGGTGGTGGCAAAGGGAGGAGCTTTTGTTCTCTCGTTACTTGGGTGTGGAAAGTTGAGGTTTTCCTTTTGATTCAGTTCTAGAAAGTCAGTGCAAATCAGCCTTAGGTGCCCTGCCTCTAGACCCTGTTCTCCTGCCTCACTTTGGTCCTTTTCTTTTTTAGACAGAGTCTCGCTCTGTCTCCCACACTGGAGTGCAGTGGCACGATCTCGGCTCACTGCAAGCTCCGCCTCCAGGGTTCACACCATTCTCCTGCCTCAGCCTCCCGAGTAGCTGGGACTACAGGCACCTGCCACCTCGCCCGGCTAGTTTTTTGCATTTTTAGTAGAGATGGGGTTTCACCGTGTTATCCAGGATGGTCTCGATCTCTTGACCTCGTGATCCAGGAAATGCTCCTGGCCCGCCTCGGCCCTCCAAAGTGCTGGGATTACAGGCGTGAGCCACCACGCCTGGCCCACACGTTGGTTCTTTTGACAAGATTGCAGATGGTGCTGGTTTCTGTCATCAGGAGGCATGTGATAATGTCTGGTTTCACTCTTTTTTGATGGTAGCAGCTGTAGTGGGTGTAACTGTGTCCCCTAAAAAGAGATGCCAAGTCCAAACCCCTGGTACCTGTGAACAGGCTCTTATTTGGACATCAGGTCTTTGCAGATACAATCAAGTTAATGAGATCATACTTGGTTAGGCTGGGCCCTAAGCCAGTCGCTGGTGTCCTTATAAGAGAGGCAAATTTGGACACGTAGAAGATGCAGCAGTGCACACACAGGGAGAATACCACGTGAAGGTGGAGGTCAAGGCAGAGATCAGGCGAGGTCAAGGCAGAGGTCAGGGTGGTGCCTCCATGAGCCCAGGAATGCCAAGGATGGGTGACTGATGACACTGGAGGCTGGGAGACAGATTCTCCCTTAGAACCTCTGGAAGGAGCCAGTCCTGGCGACACCTGGGTTTGACTTCTGGCCTCCAGGACTTTGCGAGAATACTTTTCTGTGGTTCTGAGTCTCCCCATCTGTGGGACTTGGTCACAGAAACCAACAGGGCAGCCATGATCCATTCACCTACTGGGCACTGCCAAACGGCGGTGTGCTAGTTCTGAATTCATTTCCATCCATTACCAGATTCACTGTATCTGGAGATGCCTCCTCCCATCCTTTATCCTTCCCACAGTAGCTGTACTTGAGTTTTATCTGGAACTCGACCTGTTAAGCCATAATTCCAGGCCTTCTGCACCCTTTAATCGCCTCAAATCTTTGCAGGGACCCGTGGAGTCGTCACTGCTCTTCTGAGAGGCAGTGCAGCCAGACATCACCACTCAAGTCCCATTTCTGCTACTGGCTCCCTGGGGACCTGGGATGAACCATGGCCTGGCTCCCTAATCAACTAAATCAGGGTAACGAGGGCTCTGCCTCCAAAGGCCCTTCCAGGGGAAAGGAGCAGAGGCCGTGAAGCGCCTGGAACTGTATCTGGCACGCACCAGGGCTCACACGTGGCCAGCCCTTGTCATGAGGAAAGTGAGGCACGAAGGGGTTAAGCAGCTTACCCCAGGCCCTGGCCCTCGGCATCAGCAGCCTCCAGGACACATCGTCCTGCACCTTCTCTGGATCATAGCCCTGGGGCCTGTTGGGATCCGTGTCCTACCAGGGGGGCCTTCTGCTTCCCCACTCCTCATGCTCCCCAGTGACACACCAGGGTCTGGGCCCAATTCCTTGACATCACACAATGTGGGTCAGTGGGTGGACCTCACAGGAGGAACGAGAAACAGACACAGGTCTGGGGTCAAGCCATGGACAGAGGGGTGTACTGGGTGGGCCTGGTTCCCAGAGGGGAGATGGCACCAACCCTGCCATTCCAACTTTCCACGGGGGCATGGGAGAAATCAGCTTGGTCCTTTATTCGGCACTAGGCAGTGTCTGGAAATGACAGTTGCCCGGCATTTGAGGCCCCAGGCCTGTGGGGTTTGTGGCCCCCCTAACCTGGGTGGAGTCTGTTTGCTGGGAGAAGGGGAGCCCATGTCTCAGCTGGCACGGGGTCCCAGGTCATTTGGGGAGAGTCCTTCTCATTGCACTCCATGCTTCCCCAGTGACAGACGGAAGGATTATGTAAGACACTTGCAGAGTCTGAGGGATTAAGAAAAAGTTTGAAGTCATTACAGACACTCTGATGGCGCCGGCTGAGCCATGGATGGGCTTCCTGATGGCGCCCCTTTGAAGCTGGCCCTCCTAAGGGCTTTGTGCTGGAGAGGCGGACCTCCGGGCCGACGTGGGGAGCCCACCCCGGTGGATTCATGCGAGGACCTAACCCCGTGGCCGCCTTCCTCCTTCCCAGGGTCCCTGCCTCTCTGCCCAGCGATGGTCTTAACTCACATGCACCCACCCCCGCCAGGGAGGTGCCCCTGCAAATCCTCCCGATGCTTTGCTAAGCAGCGCCCCCGTGCCTGGCCTTCCCTGCCAGTGTGGGCGGGAGAATGACAGGTAACTCCTCCAGCTGTCAGCACCCGGGAGAAGAACAAGGGATGGGGAGGCTTCTGTTCTGAGCCAGCAGGAGGAATGTGGTCTGCTCTTTCAGGGGGGTCTCGGCCACTTGGCAGCTTCTGTCTGGTTTGTTGTTAATGAAAACTGTCTTCCCAGCGTGCTGCCTGCCTCCAAAGTCCACAGCTTCATGCCGGGTTCACGGCTGCACTCCCTGGCCCTGACCCTGACCCTGGCCCTGGCCGCACCCCTGCCCTGGCTGAGGGTGCTCTGTTCTCCCAGATACCCCAACCAGGGCCAGAGGAGTCCCTTGCCACTCCCTCCCCTCCTGGCCCATCAGCAATTCAGCTGCCGCATAAATCGTGTCTGCATGCTTCCTAAAGGGCCTCTGAATCTGCTCCATCCCTCCCTCCAGCCCTGCCACCCTGGGTGGCCCTGAGCACCTGCTCACTCATCGCCTGACTCATAGTGGTTTGTGCAACATCTCCCTCCAACCAGATGACAAATGCCTTTCTTAGCTGGGACCATCTGGAGACCTTTCCTAAGTCCCAACAGCTTGTAACCAGGTGCCATGTACCTCGAAGGTGCTTAATGCTCACCAAGCCCATCTCCATCACTGTCTCTTTTGGGAAACCTGCCCCAGCCCTCTGGGGAGGTGGGATCCGCCCCACCACCCTACCTGGGCCTGCTTTGGGAAGGAGTGCCTGTTGTATACGTGATCTTGGTACCTTGCTCAAGGCTTTTCCTGCATCCAGGCTTTGGTCTTCTGGAGGGCAAGGGTTGATTTTCATTCCTGGTGTCCCCGCCAGGGCTCAGTCAGGGTCATGTCTCTGCGGGCACACAGAATGCTGGATGCAGGAATTGGAATTTCCTGGGGAGCTTGGCTGTCTTCTCTGAGGTGGGTGCTGTGATCAGGAGGTGGAGGCATCTCCGCCTTCTTTCTGTCCCCCGAAGGTTGTTATGTCACATGAGTCCCATGTATGACTTTGCCAGCCCACAGCCTCCCTTCACTCAGCACCAGGTCCACACCCTTCAGCCTTAAGTTTTCCTACCTGGGATGTGGGAGCTGCTTTTATCTAGCTTATCTTTCCCCTGACACAGGGTCATGAGACTGTGGAGTGGCTCTCCCGTGGCCTGAGCGTCCTCTGTGCAGCCACCGTAGCCAGTGCCTTCCGTGTCTACTGTATCAATGCGTGCCATCCTCATGCAGCCCTGACTAGAGGGCTCTTGCAGCTCCAGGGCGCCCTTCACAGAGAATGCTGTGTTGTCCTAATTTTGGAGGTGAATTCGGGCACTGAGAGGACAAGCCACTTACCCACAGAGCTAAGAAGTGGTGGGGGAGAATTTGAAGCCTGGCCTCGTAGAGAACCCGTGTGGCCAGTGTTGACCAGTGGTTGGGGGAAAAGCTGGAAAAGAAGTCACTTCATTCATTTCCCCTCATTCCTGCCAAAATAAATCACCGGCAACTCAGTGGCTGCAAGTCACACGTATCTGTTCTCCTGTGGTCTGCAGGTCAGAAGTCTGAAATGGGTCCTCGGGCCTTTTCCTTCTGGAGACCAAGGGACAATCCGTTTCCTTCCCTTTTGTGTGCAGGCAGCCCATGGCTCCTTCCTTCATCTGCAAAGCCAGCATGCGGCCTCTTCTCTCACACTCTGCCCCCTGCTTCTTTCTCAGAAGGATGCTTGGGGACCATGTTGGACCTACCCAGACAATCCAGGAAAATCTTCCTGTATTAGTCAAAGTTCTCCAAGGAAATAGAACCAACAGAGTATATATGTTTATATCTCCATACACCTCTATTATCTGTCTATCTATCATCTGTCTGTCTATCCATCCATCCATCTACCTATCTGTAATTATCTATGTAATCTAATCTATGTATGTATGTATGTATGTATGTATCTATCATCTATGTATCTATCCATCCATCTATCTATCATCTATCTATGTATCTATCTATCCATCCATCTATCCAACCATCCTTCCGTCCATACATCCATCTATTCATCCATCCATTCATCCACCCATCTATCAATCATTATCTATGTAATCTATCTTTATCTACCTATCTTTATCTATCTAATATATCATCTATCATGTAGCTAATCAGCCAATCTACTTAATATATCTATCAATCAATCAATCTATCTTATCTATGTATGTATGTAATCTATCTAATCTGTCATCTAGTCAGTCGGTCAATCTATCTCTCATCTAATCTGTCATCTAGTCAATCAGTCAATCTATCTCTCATCTTCTATCTAATCAATCTATCTTATGTACCTACTATCTATCTAATCAATTAATCTATCTATTTATATATCTATCTGGATCTGTCATCTATCTAATCAGTTTATCTCTATCTGGATCTATCTATATCTATCTTCTAATTAGTCTATCTATCTAATCAGTCTATCTGTCTATGTGGATCTATCTATCATCTGTCTAATCAATCAGTCTATCATCTATCCAATCAGTCTATTTATCATCTATCTAATCAATCAGTCTATCTATCTATCTAATCAATCAGTCTATCTACTAATCAGTCAATCAGTCTATTTATCATCTGTCTATCTAATCAGTCAATCAGTCTGTCTCTCTCTGTCTGTCTGTCTATCTATCTATCTATCTGGACACATAAGAAGAGATTTGGTATGGGAGCTGGCCCGCATACCAATGCGGAGATGGAGGTGGAGGAGTCCCATGATCTGCGCTTTGTAGGTCTCCAGGGTCTCCAGGGAAGCCGGCTAGTGAGTCCAAGACTCGAAGCCTGAGATCTGTGGGGGCCACTGTCCCCAAGTCTGAAGGCCTGACCGGGAGCTGTGATGTCTGGGGCCAGCGGAAGATGGATGTTTCAGTTCAAGGAGAGAACGGATTCCGCCTTCCTCTGCCTTTGTGTTCTACTCAGGGCCTCAGTGGATTGGATGCTGCCCACATGGGTGAGGGCAGGTCTTCCGCACTCGGTCCACTGATTCAAAAGCTAATCTCTTCCAGAAACACCCTCCTACACACACCCAGAAATGAGGCCTTACCAGCTATCTGGACCTCCTTGCCCAGTTAAGTTGACACACAGAGTTAACGTCTTTGGGGTCATGATTCAGCTGGCCACCGCCCTGTGAGCTCTGCTTCATAGACATCCAGCATCCTTCTGTGTTCAGAGAGAATAGGGGACCAGGGAGGAGGCACCAGACTCTGAACCTCTGTGGCAAATGCCAGGCTTGCCTGGGCTAAAGGGCCCAACCTTCCCCGCAGCCTCAGGCAAAGCTGGCAAACCTGGTGCATTATTCAGCATTGTTTGTGGAGGGAGATTAAAATGGCATCTGGCTGTGGAAGCTCCTGCCCCCAACACCTGCCAGTGACAGAAGAGGCTGCTTCGCAGAAGGCTCATTAAATATGAAAACATGATGTTGATTTCTAGCAAACTTAAATTACTTAAGCTGGTGTAAGTGGATAAATATTTCATGCTTCAGTTTATTAAGTTCCCACCAACAGTATGTCTGGCTGTACAGCCAGGGACCTCTCCAAATGCCTGTCTGTGGTCTCGGCCCGCAGGCCTGAGGGGAACCCACTCCTGGCTCCACCAATGGGTCTGCTGGGTTTTCGGGGTCATGCTTGGGCCCAGCTGCGAGTCACTGGGGTCCAAAGGGCTGCCCTCTGGTGCAGTTCCTGGCACAGTGGGTAATTACCAAGACAGAGAAAAATACAGTGAGCAGAGAGAATAACGAGGGAGCGATGACTGGTAGTTTTGTTTTTCTTGGTGATAGAAATTAGAGCCACGACCATTTGGGAACTTAGCTTCTGCCCTGCTCCTCCTCAGCAGATGTGCGGAAGCTGTAGTGGCTTTGCCTGCCAGGCCGTGTGCTGGCAGGGGGCGAGCCCACCTGGGCTTCACTGGTGATGTGTCTGGATCTCCTGGCTTCAGAGGTGGCTGGACAGGGACGCCCATCCCGGGCCCTCCCCAGCCCCTGCTCTGCTAGACCTCCTCCCCCAGCGGCTGCAGCCGGGAAGAGCCGTCTGTGTCCTAAAAACTGTGCAAAGGACTGGTACAGCAGGGAGCAAGAAATGGACACACCAGCATGAGTTGTGTCCCCCAAATCTCTGTGTGGAAAGTCCTAACCCCCAGGACCTGTGGGCGTGACCTCATTTGAAAACCGCCTTTCAGAGGCAAGCAGGTTAAGATGAAGCCATTAGAGTGGGCCCCAGGCCGGTGGGGTGGGGTCCTTATGTGAGGAGGAGATTTGGAGATACACACAGAACACGAACACACAGCACACACACAACATACACATAACACAACACATACAACACATCACACACACCACACATAATACACACAACAAACACAACACATACACCACACATGCAACACACGGCACGCAATACACATAATACAGAGGTCACAACACAACACACAACTCACCACACACATCACACACCACGCACAATACACAAACACAACACATATACCACACACATGCAACATACACAACACACTACACACAATACACAAACACCACACACACCCCACACACTACATACACCACACACGCAACACACAATACACACAACAAATGCAACAATACACACACCACACAACTACACACAATACCCAACTTACAACACATCACACAACTCACCACACGTCACACACACCACACACAATACACACAACACACACGTACACACAATATACAACTGACACCACACACAAACACAATACACACCATACATGCAACACACAACACAACAAAACACACCATACTACACACAACAAACACACCACACATGCACCACACATCACATACACCACACACCACACGACACACAACAATAAACACACCACACACAATACACACAAGCACAAAACATACACCACACATGCAACACATGCAACACAACTACACACAACTCACAACACAATACACACGTAGACACAATACACAACACACAACAAACCACACCACAAACACCATACACCACACACCACACGAACACACCATACACAATACACACACACCACACACACACACTACACACCACACACACCTGCACCACACACACCTCACACACCACACACCACACGAACACATCACACACCACACACACCACATACACCATACACACAACACACATGCAACACACACAACACACACGTACACACAATAAACACACAACTCACCACATACCACACCCACCACACACATACACCACATGAACACACCGCACACAATACACGCAACAAACACAACATGCACCACACATGCAACACACAACACACACGTACACACATAACTCACAGCACACCACACACAACACACCACATACACGCACACACACAGCTCACACACAGGGTGGGTGCCGGGTGAAGATGGAGGCAGAAACCGTGGTAGGGCTGCAGTGGCCAGCAGCCTAGGAGCTGGAGAGGGGCCTGGGACAGCCTCTCCCTCCTGCCTCAGGAGGTACCAGCCCTGCGCATGCCTGAACCTCGGGCTTGTGGCCTCAGGCCTGGGAGAGGACAGACTCCTGTTGCTTGAGCCCCCAGTGTGTGGTGCATTGTTGCAGCAACCCTGGCAGATGGAAACAGCTGATTTTGCTCCTTCTGGGAGGCACGGAGGGGCGGAGGGGATGTGGTGGTTGAGTGTGTGGAGAGCTGGCTGGGATTTGAGCAGTACCTTTGGGGTTGAGAAGCTGAGGCAGGTCCATTGTTCTTCACAGCCACTGGGCTGTTGGGTTCTGGGTACCAAACAGTGTCCAAGGTGCTTCAGGGACTCAGACAGCCTGAGTGGCACTGCCATTGCCCACTTGACTGGCACACAGAGAGGCAGAAATTCGCCCAAGGTCACAAAGCTGGCAAAACATAGCTGGCATATGAACCCAGGCTGCCCAACTCTGGGAGCCCTGCTCTTGTAGGGCAGAGTGGAGAACATCCCCGAGGGCATTTTCTGTCCCAGGAGGCAGAGGTGACTTGTTAGCCACATGGTCCAGATGGCCACCAGGCTCTGCAGCCTCAGCTCGCCTGGAGAGTGGTTCAGTGTCCTGTGGCTCTGTGGGTAACACTGGGCGCAGGGACCACTCCCTCCTGCCCCACGGGGGAGGCCACATGGGGACCTCTACCCATGCAGGTTGCAATTCCTTCCCCGCAAGAAAGAGGACTAGCAATCACTTTGGTCTCAGAGTCCAACCCATTTCCAGCCTGGGCCATTCCATTCTCCTGAGGTCCCTCTAGCAGCTTCCATCTGTCCGTGGAGCTGTCACTGGGTGACTCCCTACACTCAGCTTCTGCAGAAGCCCTTCCCAGGAATAAGTGGCCTCTTTCTGCTCCTTCCACTCCATCTGAAAGCGAGAAACACATTCCTCCTAAAAGAAGCATTTAGATCAGTCAGTTGTTGGGAGACAGTTCTCCATCAATATTTCACAGTTCTGCATGGTCAGTCCTGGCCCTCTGAGCAAAGGGCACTGGCAAACTAATAGAGTAGCAAGACATTCACTTACATTCCTGATGAATCAACCTAGGAGAGGATTTGTTTTCTTCTAGAGTCGAGATAAGGTCTCCGCATCAGGAGGGGCCAGCGGGCAGATAAGCCAGCCACCCTATATAAGCCCCAGGTCTCATAATTTGGGGGTTCCTCCCTGGGGTGAACCCTCTGCACGTGTGGGGAACAACCTAGTTTGGCCACGTCACTCTGCGGGCATAGGGGCTGGGAAACTGGTGTTAAGATGCTGCTTCTAGGCTGCTTTCGCTCTGGGTAATAAATGTCTTATTTCTTTAGCCCAGGGATCTTGTGCCTTTCTGCCCAAACACGCACGTAAAACTGGCAAGTTAACGGATTAGCTTGCGAACAGGGTAGCCCCTGAAAGAGAAAGACGGGGGCCCTCTGGACTGGTGAGAACTTGAGAGAGCTCCATGGGAATTAGTAGCAGATGTATTGGCCAAATTGTATGGTCTGCATGGGGATGTGGGGGTACCTGACCCCCCACTTTGTTGTCTATTAATTAGCAAGGGTTTGGGAAGTAGATGAACGCTGGATGTTGGGACGTGAGGTTACAACACGAAGCCTAAATGGCATATTTGGAGTTTGTTTTCTTCTCTGGTTGGGGGAGAAAAGGTCTTCGAGTCCCCACAGCTGATACTGGGCTTGGGATGAGCCTGAAAAAATCAGAAGTTCGTTTATTGGTTGCTTTCTCCTCCAGGTGGGAGGAGAAAGGGTTAAGTGTTTCCTAAAACTGTGTGGGGCCAAACGCTGGGCCACAGACGTCCGTGGTTGAGCCGCAGGCATCTGCCATGCTGCTCAAACCTGAAGGTCAGTCGGTCTTGCACAATGGCACGGAGATGTTTTCTCTGCGTCTCCCCGACTCACTGATGCCCCTCCAGCCTAGCCTCAGATACTGTGAGGGTTAGGGAGGCGGTCAAGGTCTCTGTTCCCAAGGGGTAACCAAAGGCCCTACACACTCATTCAGATATCCTGGGGAACTTCAGGGAGGAGAGGGATGCAGATGTTTGCAGTTCTGTTGGATGTGGGCACAGGAGTCCCCTCCTGCGTGGTCCCATGGAGGAATGGGATGCTGCCTGCAGGGAGTGGCTAAAGGTGCCACGGAATGTCAGCTGAAGCTGTGGTGGCATGTGAGGGGCAGGAAAAAGTCTGAGCCAGGACACTCCGTGGATTCTGCGAAGAGCACGGGGGAGGAGGCAGACCCTGGGACGAGGCGCCAAAGAGGAAAATACCTCTTGGCTGCTCTATTCCCCTCTCCGTCTCCTCTGCCCAGCCTGGAGGTAACATGGTCTCCTGGAAACTACAAGTATAACTATATATATATATTTTTTGAGATGGAGTCCTGCTCTGTCGCCCAGGCTAAAGTGCAGTGGCACGATCTTGGCTCACTGCAAGCTCCGCCTCCTGGGTTCAAGTGATTCACCTCAGCCTCACGAGCAGCTGGGATTACAGGCACATACGACCATGCCTGGCTAATTTTTTTTTGCATTTTTAGTAGAGACGGGGTTTTGCCATGTTGGCCAGGCTGATCTCGAACCCCTGACCTCAAGTGATTCTCCCACCTCAGCTTCCCAAAGTGCTGGGATTACAGGCATGAGCCACCGTGCCTGGCCAACTGTAACTCTTGAAGTGCTGAATTTAATTGATAGGGTTTGAGAGAGAATTGCAGTAAAGAAAAAAAAAAAAAAAAAGCCAGGCATAGTGGCTCACACCTGTAATCCCAGCGCTTTGGGAGGCCAAGGTGGGAGGATTGCTTATGCTTGGAGTTGGAGACCAGCCTGGGCAACATAGCCAGGGGAAAACCCTGTCTGTCTCTATTAAGAAAAGAAAAGGAGAAAAAAGGTCTAAGGGACACATTGCACATCCTGCCTTTTGGGCCCATGTACTGTTTCTGCTGCTTCTGCAACATCAATTGTCATGGGAGCTGATGTGTTGTGTTGTGTTATGTGGTTGTCATTTTCCATCTCATAAGTGCCAGAGGGGATTATCCAGATCAGTGGAGAGCTGCATTTCTTTCTTTCTTTTTCTTTGTCTTTTTTTTTTTTTGAGACAGAGTCTCGCTCTGTTGCCCAGGCTGGAGTGCAGTGGCACGATCTCGGCTCACTTCAACCTCTGCCTCCCAGGTTCAAGTGATTCTCTGCCTCAGCCTCCTGAGTAGCTGGGAGTACAGGCACATGCTACCACGCCCGGCTATTTTTTTGTATTTTTAGTAGAGACGGGGTTTCACCATGTTGGCCAGGCTGGTCTCGAACTCCTGACCTCAGGTGATCCACCTGCCTTGGCCTCCCAAAGTGCTGCGATTACAGGCGTGAGCCACCGTGCCCAGCTGGAGGGCTGCATTTCTTCATGTTTGTCCTGTTTGCAGGGCTCTCAGTTTCTTCAATCTGTAGATTTGTCTTCCACCAAATTTAGGAAGCTTCACCAAATACCATTACTTCCTGGAGTTTTGCTTCAGCACAGCGTTCTTACTCCTCCCGTCCTGCAACCCCAGAGGGCACAAATGTTTGGCCTTTTTCCCTTTATCATCCCAGGAGCTCCTGAATCTCTACTTTTTCATGATTATACTCTGTTAAGAATTGACAATTCCTATTAATCTAGTTTCAAGTTCACTGTCTCTTTCATTTATAATTTCTGATCTCCTTTCAGCTCATCCAGTAAGTTTTTAAAACGAATTTTCAGTTGCTGTATTTTTCAGTTCTAAAATTTCCCTTTGGGTTTTCCTTATTTCCTCTGTGTTGCCAAGGCTTTCTGTTTTTCCTTTTGTGTTAGGGGAGTGTGCCATTGTGGCTGAAGCATTTTTGTAACAGCGGCTTTAAAGTCTTTGTCAGAGAATCCTGAGACTCAGGTTATCCTTTCATTGGCAGTGGTTGGCTTTGTTCGTGTGAATTGAGATTTTCCTGGTTCCTTGTATGCCGTGTAATTTTGGATTGTATCCTGGACATTTTAAACATTCTGTTACGAGATTCAGAGCTTTCATTAAATCTTTTGGAAAACGTTGTGATTTTTGTTTAAGCAGCAAACTTAGCTGAGTTCCAGCCGCATGTTTCTGCCCACCTTCTGTGGGTTGTGCTTCCATGGGCAGCTCAGTTTTCAGGGCCTTTGGAGCACTTTTTAGGTCCATCCCACATGTGCATCATCGAGTAATGGGCCTTTGAACCGAAAGGTGGTTCAGTTCTTGAAGTCTTTGCCATGCTATCTAGGATCAGATTCATGCCACGTGCAGCTTTCAGGGTGATGGTGGGACCAGGAATTTATATATAATGTTAGGTGGTTGCTTTCCAAAGCTTCTCCATTTCTGCAATCGTCCTGATACACTTTGGCCCATTTGGTCCTTTGACCCAAAACCTAGGGCTCTAGTGACCCTGGTGTGACATGCACCTCTGTGAGTGTCAAACGGTGGAGAACAGAAAAAGGGAAAAGAGCAATGGGGTTTGCTGTGCTCTCTTGGGATTGCAGATCCACTCATCAGGGAGAAAGCTCTGCTCCCTCAGTGTTTCAGCTCTTGTGGGTTCCTGTTGGGGTCTCTGCCAACACTGACACAGGATTTATTGGGGGCTGGAGTGTGAGTGTAGGAAAAATGTAGAACTTCCATGTTTTCCCTGAGCATTGGGAGGCCTCGTTCATGTCTCTTGAACCAGAATGATAGGGCTTGCCCTGGAGCTTTCTCTGTGCCAGCACCTACCTTTGTTTTTCAAACTGTGTTGTAGTCAGGCCAGGTGATCCTGGAGAAGAACATGGTAAATCACCACCAGTTTGGTGGTACTTTGACATCTGGTTTTCTTTCTCAGTCTGCCTGCTGCAGTTTACTTTTCAGAGTCCTCCAATAACTGGTCCATGCATATGTTCAGGTGTCACAGTTGTGTCCAGAGGGAAAGACTGGGTGGAATGTGCTTACTTTGTCACATCTGAAGTTGGAATCCTTCCCTTTATGTTTTTAAAGATAATTTCACTGGGCCAGGTGCGGTGGCTCACACCTGTAATCCCAGCACTTTGGGAGGCCGAGGCGGATGGATCACTTGAGTCCAGGAGTTCCAGACCAGCCTGGCCAACATGAAACCCCATCTCTACCAAAAATACAACAAATTAGCCAGGCATGGTGGTGCACTCTTGTAATCCAAGCTACTCCGGAGGCTGAAGTGGGAGAATCGTTTGAACCTGGGAGATGGAGGTTGCAGTGAGCTGAGATCGTGCAACTGCACTCTGGCCTGACCCTGTCTGAAAAAAAAAAAAAAAAAAGAAGATAATTTCACCGTACGGAATTGTAGGTTGGCAGTTTTTGTTTTTTGTTTTGTTTTTGAGACGGATCACTTCTCACTCTGTTGCCCAGTCTGGAGTATAGTGGCACATACTATATATAGTATATATAGACCCACTGTCTTCTTGCTTGAATCATTTCCCTTAAGAAATCTGCTGTCATTTTAATCTTTGTTTCTCTGTATGCAACATACCTTTTTCCTCAGGCTGCTTTCAGGATATTCTCCTTCTCACTGGGGTTAAGCAGTTTGATTGGGATGTGCTTTTATGTTTCTTGTGTTTGAGGTTCATTGAGCTTCTTGAATTGGTGAGTTTCTGGTTTCTGTCAAATTTGAAACATTTTCAGCCATTATTTCTTCAAATAGTATTTCTGCTCTCCCTCTCCTCCTTTGGAGATTCCAATTACACGTATCTTAGGCTGCTTGACATTCCCAAACTCACTAATTCTCTGTTTTTTAAAATTATTTTTTTTCTCTTTGTGTTTTGTTTTGGATACTTTGTATTGCTATGTCCTTATGTTCAGCAATCTTTTATTCTGCAATGTCTAACCTGCTATTAATTCTATCCAATGCATTTTTCTTTTATTTTTTCCTTTCTTTTTATTTATTTATTTTTATTGAAACAGAGTCTTGCTCTCTTGCCCAGGCTAGAGTGCAGTGGTGCAATCTCAGCTCACTGCAACCTCCACCTCCCAGGTTCAAGCAATTCTCCTGCCTCAGCCTCCCAAGTAGCTGGGATTACAGGCATGCGCCACCATGCCTAGCTAATTTTGTATTTTTAATAGAGACGGGGTTTCTCCGTGTTGGTCAGGCTGGTCTTGAACTCCTGATCTCAGGTGATCCACCCGCCTCAGCCTCCCAAAATGCTGGGATTACAGGCGTGAGCCACCCCGCCTGGCCAAAGTTGTAATAACTTGTTAAATGTTCTTGTCTGCCAATTCTAGCATCTATATCAGTTCTGAGTCAGTTTTGATTGATCTTTCTTCTTGCCATGGGCCATGTTTTCATGCTTCTTTGCATGCGTAGACTGTTTGATTGGATATCATTGACATTTTATTTATCTATTTATTTTTTGAGATGGAGTCTTGCTCTGTGGCCCAGGCTGGAGTGCAGTGGCACAATCTCAGTTCACTGCAGCCTCCACCTCCCAGGTTCAAGTGATTCTCCTGCCTCAGCCTCCTGAGTAGCTGGGATTACAGGCGTGTGCGACCAGGTCTGGCTAACTTTTGTATTTTTAGTAGAGATGGGGTTTCACCACATTGGCCAGGCTGGTCTCAAACTCCTGGCCTTAAGTGATCCGCCCGCCTTGGCCTCCCAAAATGCTGGGATTGCAGGCGTGAGCCACCGCGCCCAGCTGACACTGACATTTTGTATTGTTGGTTGCTAGATTTTTGTTGTTGTTGTGATCATTTCTAAAGTATTCTTGAGCTTTGTTCGGCAATGCAGTTAAGTTCCTTGGGAACATTTCGATCTATTCAGAGCTTGCTTTTAAAAATTTCAAATCAGTGTTTAGTCTAGGGATAATTATTTCCTATGAAGGAGGCAAGACCCTTCTGAGTAGTCTACCCATGCCATATGAATTCGAAGATTTTCCTCTGTGGTTGGTAGGAGCAGTAGCAACCCCCACCCCTGTGTGAGCACGGGGAGCTGCTTCCTCCAATCTTTTCGGGTGCTGCTTTGCCCAGCCTTGAGTCATTTCCTTGCCTACATGCATTAATTGTTGCTTTGCTAAGTGCCTGGAGGGGACCCTCTGCACATCTCCAGAGCTCTCTGCGTAGCTCTCTCCTGTTATGTCCTGTGAACCTTCCTGCCTTGGCTTCCCTGGACTCGGCTCTGTCTCCTCCACTCAGGGAGTCCATTGGTCTCAACCTGGGTTCCCCATCTCTGCACCACAGCCTGGAAACTCACCCGACAGGAGAAGCCTGGGCAATCTTAGGGCTCACCTTGTTAGTTTTTCTCCTTTCAGGAATATCTGTCCTTTGCTGCCTGGTGTCTCATGGCCTGAAAACCGTTGCTTCATACATTTTTTCATGTTGTTTTGGTGGTTTGGTTGGGAGGGTACGTCCAATCTCTGTTACTCCACTTGGCCAGAAGCATTAGTCTCTGCCTAATCATTTAATCAGGGTGAAAATGTCAAGAAAATAACACTAACATTTACTGAGCACTCCCAACATGCCGGACGCAGTGCTAAGAACTTCATTTTTCTTATCTGTAGATTCGTCACATTGATTTGCATAAGCTGGTGATATTAGGACACCATTTTCCACATGAGGTCCCTGAGTGTTGCAAAGGCCACGGAGCCAGTTAGTAGTAAAATCGCCACTCGAACCCTGGTCAGTGGGCCTCTTGGCCACACCACTGTCCTGCCCTGTTGGTGGGCAGGTGTCATGCTGCGATAGGAAGCTCCAGGAGGCTCTTTTCAGGGGCCATTCCAGGACACCCAGGGCTTTTTTTGAATGGAATTTGACAGTACTTTCTGCGGGTCTTCAAAAACAGAGGTGACCCTTCTCAGGAAGCTTAGAGTAAACTTCTGGTGATAACCTTAATTTAGTCATTAACTTTTTACTTCCTTATCCCGTTGTGTGGTCTTCCATGGACTTGAATTTCTCCCAGGGTTGGACGTATGAAGGGGCCATAGAGGTCTGGCCACAGTGGAGACCCTCTAACTTTACATGTGGGGGCCTTTCTCAGGAGCTGGTAGCAGAAGGTCCAACGTGAAATAGCTTAACCACAGAGATCTGTTATCTCATGTGAGCACAGGTTCTGAGGCAAGGTGGGCTGCAGGCACCATGTGATCAAGGCTGTATCTCCCTTCCCTCCACCCTGCCTCCCCTTGTCCTCAGGCAGCGCCCCTCACCCTTTAGGATGGCCGCCTGCCTGCTGCAATGAGGGGAGCTTGCTCATTCACACCTGGTGGGAGAAGGACAGGTGGAGGGAAAGTCCTTCTCACCTCTCTGATTGGCCGGCCTAGGTCATGTGCCTGCTCCTGGACCTATTAGAGTCCCCTGAGGGAGTCTGTGTGCTGATTGGCTGAAATAATCCCTGGCAAGGAGGATGACGTACTGTGATTGGCTAATTGTGCACTTAGCCTCCCAAGTCCACGGGCAGTGCGGAGAAGGGGCCAATCCTTGTGGTTTTGGGCGCCAAACCCAAAACTGGTTCCTATAGGGAAGGAGGGAGTGGAGAAGGCAAACGGAATGGCCGGTGAAGCTGTCAATCAGGCAGAGGTGGACGGTGCAGCAGGTGGAGAGCCAGGCCTTGTCCTGGGTCCTCCAGCACCTCACTGTGGGCAACGGGCAGTTCCCAGCCCGGGCTCCCTTCCTGCTTCTGCAAACTGAGCTTGCTGCACAAGACAACTGGCATTTCTCGGGTGCACGCTTGGTGCTGCCTCAGCACGATGTGAAGGCTGCGCGTGCACAGTCCCGTCCCGGAGCCTCCCGACTTCCCCTGGGGAGGGGATTACGGTCACTTCAGTTTAGAGATAAGGAAACAGGCCTAGAGAGGTTAAGAAACTTGCTCCAAGTCAAACAGCTGGTCAGCAACAGAGCCGGGGCTGACGACTGTGTCCCTGGTGCAGGCCATGTCCCTGGCATCCCTAAACCAGGACATCCACCTGGCTGGGACAGGAAGGGCAGTGCCAGGGTCTGGGGTCTCCTCCATCCCCTCCCTCAGGACCTGCCTAGAGTGGCTGACTGAGAAACCCACAGGAGGATGCGGCATGACGGATGCCTTCAAACTCGCACTGGGCACACACAGGCAATTCCTCCGTGGAAAGAGATGAATTCACAAAGGAGAAAGTGTGTAAAATATCAAGAAGACATTAAGTGGAGGACACGTGAACCCCTGGGCAGCGAGTGCAGGAGGCGGAGGCTGTGCCCCTGGACGCTGCAGCTGGGCTGGAGCCCTCTCCCTGGCACCATGGAAACAGTAATATCAGAAACAACAGAGTCCTGGTTAGCGGCGTGCTCATGCCATGTGCCTGTCAGTTCTGCAAGCATTTGTTGGATGTGAAGGTTGACGTGATGGCCACGCTGTCCACAACAGGTCAGCACGTTCCCAGGACTGTCCTGAAAGGTGGGTTCTTTTTTTCCCATTATCCAAATAAGGACAAGGACTCAGAGAAGCCACGTAACCTGGCTGGGAGGAGGGTTCAAGCTGGGTCTTCCTGTCCCCAAGCTGCACTCTGGACCCCCCTCCTGAAGCTGAATAACTGGGGTCTCCCCCGGCCCCCTCCCCACCTCGCTCTGCCTGGGACACGTGGCTGCGTAGGGCTTCTATGCCCCAGAAACCAGGTGGCTCCTCTCCTCCTAGTCCCTCTCCTAATTGTTGTGTTGCAAGCAAAAGGGTGCAGACAGCTGAGGCTCCTCACTTCCCGCTCCAAAGCTCAGAACCTCCCTTCCCTCCTGGATCCAACAGATGCAGCGGCCACTGCTGCCCGTGCCTCTCAAACTTGTCACCCACGGATGCCGGGAAAAATGCACATAAAAGTAAGATTATGTTATTTTTTGTAAATAAGTGATGCAGTAACTCAGATCTGATTTGGGCCGTCAGCCCGATCCGGCAGAGAGAGAGAGAGATGGCTGCTGAAGCATTTGCGTGTGTTCTCAGGGAACGTTTATTGTGGAACGCTGGGCTCCAGTAAAACTTTCATATAAATTATTCATTATGGAATTCAGATGAAATGCCAAAAACCCTCCCACTAAGGGACTGCCTTTTTATTTTTATTTTTATTTTTTTACTTCTGAAGAGAGAGTCTTAGCATCTAACGCCATCAGATGCTACTTAGTGGGGGGAAATGGATTGGTCTGCGGAGAGAGTACTGACATTTTGTGCGGGTCTCTGAGGACATTTGGCATTTCTTAAAGGAGCCAGTGGACCGCATGCCAATGTCCTGCCCAGGAGCTCTGATTTTCTGAGGGGCACTGGGAGATGAGAGTCCCTGTCTCTCTTGCTGCCTGTAGTTGGAGAGGAAAGTGGGTGGCACCTACAACATAGCCCTCTGAAGCTCACAGGGCACCCTTTAGGCCCAATATAGTGGGTCTGCTCTGGGAGAGAGTTGGGGCAGGTGCTCTCTCTTTTTTTTTTTTTTTTTTTTGAGGCAGGGTCTTGCTATCACCCAGCCTGGAGTGCAGTGGCACTATCTCAGCTCACTGCAGCCTCCACCTCTGGGGCTCAAGTGATCCTCTCACCTCAGCCTCCCGAGCAGCTAGGACTACAGGCATGAGCCGCCACGCCTGGCTAATTTATGTATGTTTTTTGTAGAGACAAGGTTTCACCACGTTGCCCAGGTTGGTCTCAAACTCCTGGGCTCAAGTGATCTGCCTGCCTCAGCCTCCTAAAGTGCTGGGATTACAGGCGTGAGCCAACACGCCTGGCCTGTCTGTCTGTCTCTCTCTTTTTTTGAGATGGAGTCTCGCTCTGTCACCGAGGCTGGAGTGCAGTGGCTCGATCTCAGCTCACCACAACCTCCCGGGTAGCTGGGACTACAGTCATATGCCACCATGCCCTGCTTTTTTTTTTTTTTTTTTTTTTTTTTGTATTTTTAGTAGAGACAGGGTTTCAGGGTGTTGGCCAGGCTAGTCTTGAACTCCTGACCTCAAATGATCCGCCCACCTCAGCCTTCCAAAATGCTGAGATTATGGGCATGAGCCACTGTGCCCAGCCTTTTTTTTTTTTTTTTTTTTTTAATGAGAAGATGAAGGCTCAGAGATTGTTATGGGCTGAACTGGGTACCCCCTTACCAAATCCACATGCTGAAATCCTTACCCCCAGAACCTGTGAGTGCGACCTTATTGGGGGACAGGGTCTTGACGAAATTAAGTTAAAATGAAGTCATTCAGGTGGCCCCTAATCCCGTAGGACTGGTATCCTTCTAAGAAGGGGAGGTTTGGACACAGACACACACAGGCACACACACAGGCCATGTGACAGTGAATAAGGCCTTCTGGGAGTCAAGGAGAGAGGCCTCAGAAAGAACTAGCCCAGTCCACACCTTGATCGTGGAGTACTGGGCTCTGGGACGGGGGGAGAATAAGTTTCTGTTGTTGAAGCTGCCCAGTTTGTGGCTTCAGGAAACCAACAGAGACGAAGGGACTTTTCAAGATTCGCCAGAGTGGAGCGGGACTCACCGTCTTGGCCGCGGGATCCTGCCTGCTGGTGTTTTTTGGTTGGAGGAAGTGGGAGCTCACTTTGCCAAGTCACCCTTAGGGCCCACGTGATGCCAGGATGCAATAAGAGAGAAGCTTAAACAGGAACTCTGCTGACGTCTTTATTTCTTCCCTTTGAAGAACCCTGGAAAGCTCTCTGTAAATATTTGTGAAGTTAATTTCACAACCCACAAGTGAATACATGAATAAATTAGTGAGTGAGTGTCAAACACAGCACTGTCCCGACGCCTGTCCTGTCTGTTCAGTGACCAGATGTGACTTCCTCTAGGGCCCTGAGGCAGCCATGGCCTCAAATCACTGCTGTGCCCTGAGGGCAGGGGTGCCAAGGGGTGAGGTCCAGTGGGCTGCTCTGCCCTCAGCACTGGGGTCTCTCGGGCTCAGCCTCTGGGAAGCGTTGAGGTCTTCCCTCCGAGGCAGTCAGTGGTGGGAGAGGAGGGTGAGTGACACGCTGCCCAGAGCTGTAGCCACCGGGCAGCCTGGGCTTTGCTTTTCCTTTCCAAGGCCTTCCCTGCATGGCGAAGTGGCTGGCTCTGTTCACATTCAAGCTGGCCCAGAACAGCTTCACGTGCACCTCAGATCATCTTTTAGGGGTTTTTAAATTTTCATTTTTTAGCAGTAGTTATCATTTTGTTTTTCCATAGGGAGAAACAGGTGGTGCCTTAAAACAAACAAACAAAACTCTGACGTTTATTGGATTTATGCTGAAAATATTGAACCGTTCACAAAGGGGCCTTTGATCCTGAGAACCTTTCAGGTCTTCGGTGCTTTTGTGCTCACCGATTCCAGGCCAGGACACCAATGCTCCCACAGCCTTGAAGCCCAGTGGGAACGGGCCGGCCCGGGCTCAGGAGCCCCGTGCCCCTCCCTCTCCTTTCTTCATTTGCCACCAGCTCAACATCCCTTGCCCTGCCCCGTTGCATCTACACACATGTGTTTTGGTTTTGATTGATTTGTTTGCCGACACTTTTTGTTAGCAGCTCATTGAAGATTTCCAGTCTGCAGTAAGGATTGAGCCATGGAATCTTCTGGAATCCCTGCAGCCTGGCTGAGCCATGAGCTGTCCCATGGCTGCAGCCAGTGCTGCCAATCCTATGTTCCGTTTGCAGGGAACATTCTTTCCCTCCACACCCGCACTTCCCCGAGACCAGCCCGGTCCAGGCTTTGGGGTCTGCCTGGCTGTCTCCTTGTCCTCCGCTGCCCCGCCACCCCTGTCCCCAGCCTAGACCCAGAGCACTGTGTCCTGGCCTTTGTCAGACCCCGTCTATCCGCGCACCTCCGGGCCTGGTCCCTGAACCGCTGCCTGCCTCCCAGGGTCCACTCTGGCCTCAGTGACTGACAGGCTCTCAGATCACCACATAAATGAATGAACTTCTGGAAGAAGGAATGACAACATGGGCGTTTAAAAATATTCCTTCATTCAGCGTCTACCCTATCTTTGGAATGATGCCTGATGTTCTCCCTTGAAAAGAGCAGTATTTGGGGAGAGGGAGGCCTCGCCAGTGGCACCGGTGGAACCTAGGATGGGAGCCTGTCACGCCAGATGCCAGACACGCCAGGGTTCCCACACACCTGATCCCGATTGCATGAAGTGGAGGGACCTCCTCCTCCCTCTTTGTTTGTGTTTTCCCTCTCCCTCTGTCCCTTCCACATGTCCCCACCCTGAGTCGGGATCTGTGCCACGGTATAGACTGCAGAGTTTTGACTTCCTCCTCGCAGTCCTCCTTGTCTTTTATTTAAAAGGCAGCAGAGAGGGGGACTCTAGTCTCTCCCTCTGCCCTGCCTGCCAACAGCTACACGGCATAGAGTTCACTGTTCTGTGGCTTTAGGCCTTCGTGTCCGGGCGCCCCCACAGTGGAAACAGGTGGGGGCAGAGACAAGAGCGAGGTGACGGGACAGCCACCTTGTCCTCAGCGTCCCTCCAGGAGCCCCTCGAGGTTGGAATGGCAGGCACCGGGTTCTTCCTGGAGCCTCTCGTCTCTGCTAGGCAGCGATGTGTTGTAACAGGTTCCTGGAGCACTTCCTCGCCATCTGTCTCCAGAGCTGGATTATCGCTCCGCTCCGAGAGGGGTTCCAATTTGCAATTGTAAATTGTGTTCTTTCCCCCTTTTCACTCCACGTGTAGGGACTCTGACAGCTTGAAGGGGCTGTCGTGGTTTGCAGAGAGCATGGCTTGTTTTCCACACGGCACAAAACACCCTCCCTCTGGAGTCCCTCGGGGGACAGGGACAGTCCCCAGGGGTGCTGGGTGGGCGCTGGAGGCCAGGTGAGTAGGGACTGGGAGGGAGGGAGGCAGGCGCTAGACACATGGTCTTTCTCCAAGTTGACCTTGGGCTGATTCCGGGACTCGACCCTGGACTCCTCCGGGGGACCCAGAGCCCACCCTGACGAGCTCATGTGTGCAATGACGTAAGAGTGGATGGTACTGGGGGCACCTGACCTCTCGCTTCTGTTCCTCTCCCGCGAGAGCCTTTACACCACGGGGCAGGGGCCAGAGGGCTTCCTTGCTACACAGCCGGGCCCTGCCACTTCCCCCGCGTGGCACTCTTCACACTCCTCACTCTGCCGGGCCCTGCATAAGGCCTGCTGCCCGCCGCCCGCTTCCCTCCTCTGTCCCGGGGGACACCGACCTCATCACTGTGCCTTGAACACACCAGGGCGCCTTTCACAGGCATCTGCCCCGCAGACAGCGTCACCGCCAAATTCTACCAAACATCTGAAGAGGAGTTAATATCAGACCTTCACAAACACCTCCAAAAGATGGGAGGAGAAAATGCTTCTCAGCGCCTTTTGAGTCCAGTGGTCCTTAGGTGCCAAAGCCGGACAAAGGTACCACAGGACAAGGAGCTGGCAGGCACAGCCCCTCCCAGGTCTCATTCTTCCCGCAGGCTCCCTCTCGCCGCTGGCCAGGGCCTGCGCTTGAAATGCCCGCCTGGGAGGTTTCCTGATTGTTCTGACGCCGGCTGCTCAGTGCCCCATCCCTCCCCCAGCCTTGCTCCCCCCTGCAGGGTCCTGCTGGGGACATGTGCCTGGCCCACGTGTCTGACACTGCCCCCCATCTCTGTCCCTGGACCGATGCTCCTGTCTGGCTGACTCTGTCTCGTGTTTACGTCGGCTGTACCCAGAGCGGCACCTGGTTGCCAGAGGGCACCTCTGCTTGCATGGCGTGTAGCAGAGAGAATGGCTCCCAAGATCCTTAGCCATGGACTTGTCCCCTCATAGTCAGGGTGGGGTGGGTCTTGCCTCTGTCCGTGGAGCTGTCCCTCCCATGGCCTTCGATGGCACCCTTGTGTGGGTCTTCACCTCCTGCACCCCTGCGTGGGTCCTCAGCTCCTGCACCTCTGCAGAGTCGGCTGCATCAGCAAGGTGCATCGGCCTGGCAACGCTGGCTACAAGGCTCCTTTGGTGCCTCTTCCGCATCTTGTTGCAGGGTCGATCTGCATCAAGGTCAGCAAAATGCTTTTGGCTCCTACTGTACAGAGAAGGAAACCGAGGCTGGCACATCCCCAGGTGGAGACAGCGTTCACGACAGCCAGGGGCCAGGGGATGATGAGCTGGTTTGTTCCAAGAGAGGGTGAAGCTTGTGACATGTATGAAGCATGGGTGGGCAAGGTGGCACGCGGGCACCCAAGGCCAGTCCAGTTAATCCTCAGGGTTGAGCCCAGGACCAGCAGAGCCAGGGCCAGGCCTGATGCATGGACCTGCAGGCCTATAGGGCATCCAGTGAGGGGGTCCCTTTCAGGCAATACAGGGACCGCTCTCCGGGGGCCACTAGGAAACCTCAAACCCACAGCTGGGCCCAGGGCAGCAGCAGGGTCGAGATCAAGAATGATGTCCAGTGGGAGGCTGAGCTTTGTCCGAGGCCTGCAGAGGATCCCTGGGGATGCTGTGGGGTTTTCATAGGCTGTGGAAGGAGTGTGGGATCTGGGAACCTGAAGCCCAAGGCACAGCCATTCAGCACCACAGGTGTGGCCCAATTTCTAGGTAAAGACGACAGTTTGGCCTGGGAAACACACCCCCGTTTGCCCAATTTTGAGGTCTGGGGTGTTTTTTCACTGGCTCAGCTTCCCACAGAAGGTCCCTGTTCCTTTTGGGGTTTCCTAAAGGCATCAGGGCCTGTTTTTCAGACTTGAGATCCAAGGCAAAGGGGCCTTTGCTCACTTTTAAAAAAAATTCATTTTTATTGGCGCATAATAGATGTACATAGTTTCTGGGTACACGTCAGAATTTAATACATTCATATAATTTGTAAAGATCCAATCAGCATAATTAAGGCATCCATCACCTTCAATACTGGTCTTTTCTTGATGCTGAAGACATTGGGGTTATTCTCTTCTGGCTGTTTGGAAATGTACAGTAGATTACTGTGAGCTACAGTCACCTGCTGCTCTAACACTGGGGCTTATTTCTCCCATTAAACCATATATTTGTACACATCAGTCACCCTCTCTTCATCCCCCGACTCCCTTCCCCTTCCCAGTCTCTGGTACCCACAATCTACTCTCCACCTCCATGAGATCCACCTTTTAGCTCCCCTGTGTGAGTGAGAACATGCCGTATTCGCTTTCCTTGGCTTAGCTTACTTCACTTAACATGGTGGCCTCCAGTTCCTCCATGCTGCTGACTTTCAATACCTCGTTCTATGGTAGCTCCACCCACTCCCAGTAAACCCTCCGCGTCCTGATGCGCCATGAGACGGCTGCTGTTTCCCAAATAGTGCTACGGCCCCGCTTCTCCCCTCCTTCTCTGCCCCAGGGCCTGGGTCCACTCCCGCACACCAGCTCCCACCTGCTCCCAGCCTCCCCCTCCCATCTGCACCGGCTGGGTTTTGGCTTTAATTTCAGCAAACACAGGCAATTCCTCTTCCCACTGGGGATGAGAACTGGCAGAAATATCACAGCGAAGGCAGCCTCCCCAGCTCCTACCAGCCAAGGAAAAGCAAAAATCCATAGGCGTTGCTCAGGGTGTGATTAACCTCCTGAAAAGCACACATTCCCTCCATCATCATCATCATCATCATCATCATCATCATCGTGTTGATCTCGGCCATCATCATCATCGTGTTGATCTCGGCCATCATCATCATCGTGTTGATCTCGGCCATCATCATCATCGTGTTGATCTCGGCCCGGAGCGTCCACAGCGCTCCTGACAATGCGAGTCTTCCCCAAACGGCATCTCTTTTGTAAAGTGAGACACAGCTCCTGCAATCCAGGGAGGAGGCAGGGGGGAGTGCTCGGCCCCACACCTGGGTAAAGTCACACGGATGGAGAAACCACTTCATACACTCAGTGAAAGCAATGTTCCTGATGAGTTTGAGTCAGCACCGGGAAATTAGAGCCAGAATCAACCGCAGGAAATCAGCATCCTCTCGGCCCCTGTCTTCTCCTCGGCAGAGTGGGCTAGAAGGTCAGTGTTGGCTGGAACTGCCATCTCTGTGCGCAACGGTGATTGCAGTGACCGGCGTGAACAGTCTTCAAACGGGTCCTTGGCAGGGGTGGGAAAGTGGAGAGGGGGCACGCCGTCACACAGGCTCCTTATTAGGGATTTCCTTCCCTTTCCGACCTTAGAAGGATGCCAGAGATCTCGAGCTTTGGCCGTGGATGGACCTGGGTGTGAGTCATGGCTCAGCCATTTGCCAGCTGTGCAAACTCAGACAAGCTGCTTATGCCGCTTCACACTTTCGGTAAAGGGAAGGTAGATGGGGGATGAGGTATCGTACGGGGTGCATGGCCCTTAGGAGTGTCTGGTCCATAGTGAGGGCCCCATGCATGGAAGCCATAGCAACCAGGATGTGTGCTTTCTCTGAGCAGCGCTTTGCTCCGTGGTGTCCACCGCATGTACACTAATTTCCAGGACCAGGAGCTGCTTTCGAGGACCCTCCCTAGCAAGTACTTAGGAGTCCGCCACACACAGATTGAGCACAGATCCATCTCTGGCTCTATCTCACAGCTTTCCCGCTGCTTTCCTTAGGCCGGTGGTTGACGTGGTCTCCATGAGCTGTGTGCATCCTCTGGTGACAGGAAAAGATTTGTACCCCCAGGAAGGTCCCCAGCCTTCCCCCACCTGCTTTCTGGGGGGGATTCTGCCTTGGTCTTCTCTCATCCATCCCTCAGGGGTCCCGTCTTTGTGATGTCAGCGTGAAGTGGAATCTGCAGAATGGCTGAAGTGGAGAAGACTGCAAATGCATTGGATGATGATAGCAGCATCATTTACAATCACCACGACTTGGAAGCAGCCGAGATGTCCTCTGGCAGGTGATTGGAGAAATGAACTGTGGCATGTCGACACAGACCACGGAATACTATTCAGTGCTAAAAATGAGTGAGCTTCCCATCCATGAAAAGACATAAAGGGGCCGGGCGCGGTGGCTCAAGCCTGTAATCCCAGCACTTTGGGAGGCCGAGGCGGGTGGATCACGAGGTCAGGAGATCAAGACCATCCTGGCTAACATGGTGAAACCCCGTCTCTACTAAAAATACAAAAAACTAGCCGGGCGTGGTGGCGGGCGCCTGTAGTCCCAGCTACTCAGAGGCTGAGGCAGGAGAATGGCGTGAACCTGGGAGGCGGAGCTTGCAGTGAGCCGAGATCGCACCACTGCACTCCAGCCTGGGTGACACAGCGCGAGACTCCGTCTCAAAAAAAAAAAAAAAAAAAAAAAAAGAAAAGACATAAAGGAACCAGAAATGCAGATCACAAAGTGAAAGCGGTCAGTCTGGGGAGGCTACACACCCTCTGACTCCAACTCTGTGACATTCCCAAAGAGGAAACATTATGGGGACAGGAAAAAGAGGAGGTGCCATCATTAGGGAAGCAGGAGCTGAAGAGAGTCAGAGTGACACCACTGAAAAATCTTCTCTGTCTTGAGACTAACAAGGCACCTTCCTTACCAGTCACAACCCATGGTCCTAAGATGGTCACAGCTAAGGAGGCAGCTTGGTACTGCCTGCAAGGACAAACTCCTAAAACAACAGAAAGCCCAGATGTCCCAATACCCATAACAATATGTGCTTTCAAGATAATTATAGATATGCTTTGATGTACTCATGTACTAGACTGTTAAGGATAGTTTTCTATAAATCAATAGTGTAATCAATTTTGTCATGCCATCTGCTCCTCCTCACAGAGTCACGGCTTGGTTTAGTCATTACATAGACAAGACCCCTATATAAGAAAAACTTAAAGACAGTGCATTCTCTCAGAAGGTCCCCTGCTCTGTAAGAGTAGCTTTTAATAAACGTGCTTCCTTCGCTGCACCTTGTGATTCACCTTGAATTGCTTCCTGTGTGAGATCAGAAACCCTCTCTTGGGGTCTGGATCAAGACCCCTTTTCCGGTAACACCATGGGTTGGGGAGAGGGAGCGATGAATAGGTGGAGCACAGGACTTTTTGGGGCGGTGAAATTCCTCCGTATCATTCTGTCACAGTGGGTCTATGCCATTAAACATTTGTCTAAACTCATAGGCTGTACAACACCAACAGTAAGCTGTAATGTGGACTATGGACTTAGGGTGATTGATATGGTTTGACCGTGTCCACACCCAAATCTCATCTTGAATTTCCATGTGTTGTGGGAGGGACCCAGTGGAAGGTGATTGAATCATGTGGCAGGTCTTTCCTGTGCTGTTCTCCTGATAGTGAATAAATCTTATGAGATCTGATGGTTTTCTAAAGAGGAGTTTCCCTGCACACGCTCTCTTCTCTTGTCTGCCACCATGATTGTGAGGCCTCCCCAGGGACGTGGAACTGTAAGTCCAATAAACCTCTTCTGTAAATTGCCCAGTCTCAGATATGTCTTTATCAGCAGCATGAAAATGGACTAATACAGTGATAATGACATGTCAATGTAGGTTCATCAGTTATAATAAATGTACTATTTGGTGGGGGGTATTAATAGTTGGGGAGGCTGTGTGTGTGTGGCGGGGGGAACAGAGAGTACCTGGGACTCTACCTTCTGTTGGATTTTGCTGTGAGCCTAAAACTGTTCTAAACATATATAAAGTCCATTTACAAAAGTATCTGAGAGGCTAAATCCATCTCTATAAGAAATATGAAGAAAGAAGTAGCAGGGGGAGATGCAAAAGGTGACTGGGATGGGGGTGTTAGAGAGGATTTCTGGAATTTGCCCTGTGAGAGGCTCTGAGACAGATATAGGAGGAACAGAATTAGGGAAGGGAGAAAAGAAGTATGGCTGTGGGCTATAAATTAGATCCATGCTGAGGCAGGAGGATTGCTTTAGGCCAGGAGTTTGAGACTAGCCTGGGCAACATAGCAAGACCTTATCTCTACCAAAACAAAAAACAAAAAACAAAAACAAAACCAAAAAAAGCAGGGCATGGTGGCACATGCCTGTAGTCCCAGCTACTCAAGGGGCTGAGCAGGGAGGATTGCTTGAGCCCAGGAGGATTGCTTGAGCCCAGGAGGTCAAGGCTGCAGTGAGCTGAGATCATGCCAGTGCACTCCTGCCTGGGCCATGGAGTGAGACTCTGTCTCAAAAAAAAAAAAAGTTAGAGTCATGATCATTTTCCTGAAGAGATTCAAGGACAGCTTAGTGCTACCTTTGATGCTGTATTCTACTTTTTTTTTTTTTTTTTGAGATGGAGTCTCGCTCCATTGCTCAGGCTGGAGTGCAGTGGCGCTATCTCGGCTCACTGCAAGCTCCACCTCCCGGGTTCACGCCATCCTCCTGCCTTGGCCTCCCGAGTAGCTGGGACTACAGGCGCTCACCACCACGCCTGGCTAATTTTTTGTATTTTTAGTAGAGATGGGGTTTCACTGTGTTAGCCAGGATAGCCTCGATTTCCTGACCTTGTGATCCACCCACCTCGGCCTCCCAAAGTGCTGGGATCACAGGCATGAGCCATCGACCCAGCCTGTTCTACTTCTTTGAATTTAATTTCTCACTGAGACTGGACCACATGGGGTCCCAGCTTATATCTGGGTTACATTTGTAAACTAAGTTTAACCCATTTATGCCTAGTGTTCCATTATTGGAATGCTAAGCTTGTGGGAGTAATTTATGTCCGACTGCTCAAGGTCATCGCCAAGGTCTGATTTTTCACAAAAAATATTTGCTTCCGGACAAGACAGAAGTAGGATGAAAATGAAGAGATTATGTGAACTGGACAACCCCTTCTGGCTTGAAAATACATGTAGTGACCACAGTCTGATTTCTCCCTCCTCACATGAAGCCTTTTTTTTTTTTTTTTTTTTTTTTTTTTTTTTGAGACGGAGTCTCGCTCTGTCGCCCAGGCTGGAGTGCAGTGGCCGGATCTCAGCTCACTGCAAGCTCCGCCTCCCGGGTTCACACCATTCTCCTGCCTCAGCCTCCCGAGTAGCTGGGACCACAGGCGCCCGCCACCTCGCCCGGCTAATTTTTTGTGTTTTTAGTAGAGACGGGGTTTCGCCGTGTTAGCCAGGATGGTCTCGATCTCCTGACCTTGTGATCCGCCCGTCTCGGCCTCCCAAAGTGCTGGGATTACAGGCTTGAGCCGCCGCGCCCGGCCCACATGAAGCTTTTGCGGCATTCCGTGAAGAAGGAGCAGCCACTCCCTTCCTTCCCCAGAGGGGAACAGCAACAGATTCCGGCAGGTGAGTCAGCTGCCGAAGAGACAAGTTCTTACTTCAGCTGCGTGGAGCTGCGTCGGGGCAGGTCGTTGCCTTTGTCTCCTTCGGGTAAACAGCAGAGCGTGGATGGTGTTTGACGCCCGCATGAGTGAACGTACTTTTAGTTTTACATAGATATTTTTGAGCATAAATTGCTGGATCTGCTGTAGCGCTCTCTGCGGTCACGACACACAGCTGTTGATCCACCAGAGATCTATGCTCTCCATCCGAGCTGTAGGGATGTAATTTGGAATTGGCTTTTCAGGCAGGGATCACATTTCCAGCCTCTATTATGTCTAGTAGGGCCATGTGACTGAGTTATGGATGGGAAACGTGGGTGGAAGTGATGTGTGCCCCTTCCAGGTCTCACCTGTGAGGTATTTCCTTCTCTCCCTTCCCCAACTGGGAAGTGACTGGATGGCAATGACCCAGGAAGCGGCCCTGTTGTCCGGGAAATGGGCTTACCCTGAGCCACAGCCTGAAGGAGAGCCACCGACTGATCAGGAACACCCAGTTGGACTTTATTCCAGCAAAACACAAAGCATTGTTGTGCTGGGCCATGGTATATTCTTGGGTTTCTTTTATTAGAACACTTGGCATTACCTTCACTAATATACACTCATATCATAGACATTTTCACTAGTTATAGATGACATGCACTATTTTTCCTTCTGAAACAGAAATTTGCAGCAGCACTACCAAAGGACAGTAGAGTTTAAAAAATCTATTTTTAGATTGACTGGAGTTCATGTCTCTGCAAAGAACATCTAAGCCCTAAGCCATCCAGAGTGGATGAGGCATCTCTGCACGGGTTAAAATACGCATTCCAGCTGCTGTAACTGAGAAGGAGTTTCATAGTGGTCAAAACGACATAGAAGTTTATTTCTCATGAATGTAACAGTCCAAACACAGCTCCACAGTGGCAAGGAGCCAGCGTCCTTTCTCTTGCTGCCTGTTGTGCTCAACAGGTGGCTTCTGTCTTTGAGTCCAGCATGGCTGCTCTGGCTCCAGCCATCATTTCCATACTCCAGCAGGTGGCAAGTGGGAAGAAGAAAGGGAGAGCTTATGCCTTTCACTTCAGGGACACGGCCTAGTGCTGCTCACATCACCCTGCTTACCTGTGTTGGGACCAGAATCTAGTCACATGGTAGCAAATAGCTGTGAGGAATATTGGGAAAGGTAGTCTTTGGCCACTTGGCCTCATGACCATCAGAAACTGCTGTACTACAAAAGGTGGGTTCTGATCATCTTAGTTGGAAGTGCTGTGACAAATGACCATATCCTGGGGGCTTAAACAGCAGACATTTATTTTGCACAGTCCTGGAGGCTGGACACCCAAGATCAAGGTGCTGGCAGGCTTGGTGTCTGGTGAGGGCTTGCAGACGGCCACTTGTTGTATCCGAGAGAGAGGGGGAGAGAGAGAGAGAGAGAGAGAGAGGCGGGGAGGGAGAGGGAGAGAGAAAGAGAGAGGTGGGGAGGGAGAGAGAGAGAGAGGGAGAGAGAGAGAGAAAGAGAGGTGGGGAGGGAGACAGAGAGAAAGAGAGAAGTGGGGAGGGAGGGAGAGAGAAAGAGGCGGGAAGGGTGAGAGAGAAAGAGGTGGGGAGGGAGAGAGAGAGAGAGAGGCGGGGAGGGAGAGGGAGAGAGAGAGGCGGGGAGGGAGAGAGAGAGAGAGGCGGGAAGGGAGAGAGAGAGAGAAAGAGGTGGGGAGGGAGAGAGAGAGAGGCGGGGAGGGAGAGAGAGGGAGAGAGAGAAAGAAGCGGGGAGGGAGAGAGAGAGAGGCGATGAGGCAATGGGGAGAGAGAGAGGCGGGGAGGGAGAGGGGGAGAGAGAGAGAGGTGGGGAGGGAGGGGGAGAGAGAGAGAGGCGGGGAGGGAGGGGGAGAGAGAGAGAGAGAGGTGGGGGGAGAGAGAGAGAGAAAGAGGCAGGAAAGAGAGAGAGAGAGAGAGAGAGAACAAGCTCTCTTGGGTCTCTTATCAGGGCACTAATCCCATTATGAGAGGTCCCCGCTCATGGCCTAATCAGTCATCTCCCAAATGCCTCACCTCCCAACACTATCACCTTGGGGGGTGAGGGTTTCAGCACATGAATTTGGAGGGGACACAGACATTTGGTGTGCAGAGGCTGCCACCGTGCCTCTCTGTCCGCATCCCTTTCCTGACACCTTAGGGTGTGTACCCACACAGGCAACCAATGTTCTTTAGCATCTTTCCCCAGGAGCCCCTGAGCCCCCTTCCCTCTCACTTTATTACTGCTCCTATCCACACAGGTTTGGGCAGGAGAACAGGAGCCACACTCAGTATTCAGAGGAAAGAGAGACAGAGAGAGCGCGAGCGAGAGAAATGGACTTAATCCAGGAAATGAGAGGCTCACCTAGACATTGGAAAGGAGCAGTGAAGATCAGTGTTAGGAAACCCGGAAGTGCAGAGATGACAAGGAAGCCCCGAAGATGCCCCTGGCAGCCCGCAGTGCCCAGTGAGCCATTCCCAGGGAATGTCTGGGAACTGCCAGAGGCTGACGAGCCTGGAACCACAGCGGGAGGGGACCTGGGAAACGGGGGAGAACGTGGAGGTGATGGGATGGTGCTGAGTTGAAACGGATAACCCAATCCAGGCTTCTCAGCCCAGCGGAGCGGCTGGCTCATTTGCGGGGTTTGTTACCAGCCAAGCGTTTTCAGGGGGTTGAAAACGGCTCATTATCCCTCCTAGGTAATGTTGCCTTTAGTAGAGTATTTGATGCTTTGACCCGGACATGACTCCTCCTGAGGGCATGACAATACGTTTTTTTTCTTTCAACTTTTATTTTCAGTTCCAGGGTCCATGTGCAGGATGTGCAGGTTTGTTACATAGGTAGATCTGTGCCACGGTGGTTTGCGTTGAAGCAGGGAGTGGTGGGTGTGTAGGACGGACAGCAGGGTCCTCGCCTTCTGCTCCACTTCGGGCAAGGCCAGCTCCGCCCTGCTCCAGCCTCTCCTGGCTCTGCCCCCAGCCCCCCACTCAGCACTTGGCTTCTGCAATCACCTCCCCTCTCCGGTCTCTCCGGGTATGGCCCCTGTCTGGGTCACTCCCATCAGCATTCATCCTCCTCTCCAGGCGTGGGAGGCCTCCGTGACCCCGTGCCCCTGAACACTGCTGCCCTATTTCTCTGCTCCCTTTTGCAACCGGAGTCCTCAGAAGAGCTGGTTGCTCCCCCCTGCCTCTCCTCCCGCCCCTCTGCTGAGGCTGTGTCTTGGCCACCCAACCACCCTGCCACAGCAGGGGGCCGGCCCTCTGTCCTCCTCTTCTGTCTCCTCTTTGTCGCTTTTCTCACGCTTGGCCCTTCATCCCTTCTCTCCTGGGTTCCCGGGACCCCCCTGCTTATGGGTTTCTTTCCGCCCTGTCTCTTTCCCAGCATTCTGGTCCTCTTCTCGGCATTCTGTTTTCAGTCTGTCCCTCTGCCCTGTGACTTTCCAGTACACGTGAGTACACAGGATGTGTTCCCCAAACCGTTGAGGCCCGGCTTAGCCACATGACCTGCTTTGGCCAAGGACGTCTTGGCAGCGCTGCACAAGCAGAGGTCTCAGCTGTGCTCCTGCGGAGGGGCTCACCCCTGGGGCTCCTGTCACCTGCCTGGGGAGAATGTGCCCCAGGCATGGCCCTTCCAGAGAGTGTGGAATCCCCGGGGAGGCCCAGATGATCCACAGCCAGACGCTGGCCGAGGTTGAGAAACTGGCACTTGTTGTTAGCCACTGAGTTTCGAGTTTCGGAGTGGCTTGTCAGACAGCAGCATTGTATAATGGCCGAATCATCCATGAAGCAGCTGAATTTCATTTTTATTTGCTGTTACAGCAGCATAACTTTGCTGATCTGGTCTGTGACCTGTGACAAAATAACTTTTTCCTCTGCCAGTCTTTCTCTTTTCATTAAAAAAAAAAATGTAGAGTCATTATTTACTCCTCCTCCACTCCCTCTCCACTCCCGTCTCTACATCACAGTAAGTTCCGAGTTTCTATCTCCACTGCCACCGCCACCCTGGCCTACGCCTGCACCTGCTCCTGCCCGGACGGTGTTACAGCCCCCGGCGGTGGTGTCTCCGCTGCCACCCAGGGCGATGCTGACGCTGGGTGAAATGCTTCTGCACACTCCCCGCCTGCATCCCCCAGGCCTCCTGGCTTCTTGTCGCTCTCCCCTCACACCCACCCCACTCCTCTTCCCTGTTTCCATTTGCACACGGCGCCCACCTCACTCTGCCTAGAAGCTCTCTCTGCTTCGGCACTGCCCACGGCCGGCTCCTCCTTATCGGCTCCTCTCCCACAGGCCACACCCTGGAGAGAACCGCGGTTCCACCAATAAAACCGGAATCTGGACCTAGGAAGGAGAGACTTCATTGAAAAGGATGACTGCAAAGAAGAGTGTTTGACTGCAGTGGGGAAGGGGCTATTGCAATGGGGGAGGGGACCATTGCTTGGGGGAGTGGACTATTTCAGTGGAGGGGGTGACTTGCGGTGGGGGAGGGGACTGTTGCTTTGGGGGGAGGCTATTGCATTGGGGGAGGGGACTATTGCAGTCGGGGAGGGGACTATTGACGTGGAGATAGGGGACTCTTGCAGTGGGGATGGGGCTACTGAATGGGGAGAGGACCATTGCAATAAGGTGAATGATGTGTGTCGAAAGTAAAAGTTCCTCTTCAAAGTTTCCTTTCTTGTTAAAGAATAAATCATAAGTGTTGGAAATAATAGTTTCTTTTAAAGACTTACTTCCTTCAAGCCTCCTTACTTTGTGCTAATAACTCTTTGTTGGGCCCTGTCCTATGTAGCTGTTAAACATGCTCACAGGCACGTGGTACATCCTATGTCCTTGTACCATGACTAAAACATTTGTGCTGGACCTGCTCACAGGCACGTTCCAGCTCGCAGCCTACACTCCTTCCCTATTTGGCATAAGCAACTTTCTCTTTTCCTTTGTTTTTCCATTCTACCTATTTAAAAAAGTTTTAAACTGTTAGCCAATCAGGTTTTAGTTTAGATTGTGCAGTCTGGCTCCAGCCAATAGAGACAGGGCACAGTAGCAGGGACAAACTGTGTAAGGGATAAAAATTGCTTCCCTCCTTTGTTCAGGTGTGCTCTTGCCATTGTTCCATCAGGGATGGGCACCCTTTCTGCAGAAAGTAAAAAATGGCCTTGCTGAGAAAATTAAATTTATGTTCAAGTGTGATTTCTTTGTTGCACCGGGGAACAGGCATTCTATTTCTAAATAAACGTTTGTACATATAACAATGTGGCCATAAGCTCTGTGAGCTCTCGAGAGTTTGCCAGAAGAGGTTTTCTTTCAGTGTGGAGTAAACCAGGCTGGGCCATTCTTCTAGCTCCAGTTCCCAGCCCGAAGGCTGACCCAGCATAGGCACTCACTAAATGTTTGCCGAGTGAGTGAATGGGTGGATGTTCACGGTCTTGGGCTGCATGGTGGAAAGGATAGGCCTGTCTGGGAATGAAGTGTAGTTGCAGCAGAGGTCACAGGCTCTTGGGACTGCTCTCCCAGCCTGAGTGCCAGGGTCCTGTGTGAGTGCGGCAGAGCCCACGGACTCTTGGGACTGCTCCACCAGCCTGAGTGCCAGGGTCGTATGTGAGTGCAGCAGAGGCCACAGGCTCTTGGGACTGCTCTACCGACCAGAGTGCCAGGGTCCTGTGTGAGTGCGGCAGAGCCCACGGACTCTTGGGACTGCTCCACCAGCCTGAGTGCCAGGGTCGTATGTGAGTGCAGCAGAGGCCACAGGCTCTTGGGACTGCTCTACCGGCCTGAGTGCCAGGGTCACACTACCTGGAGTCCAATCAGGCCCTGGCTGTCAGAAAAGCTCTCAGCGAAATCCCAGCTGGAGGGGCTTAGCGGGGCTGAGGAGGAACTTCCTGGTAAGGAAGATCAGAGCTGGGAGTGAGGAATTGGGGAATCCCCTCCTCCAAGGATAACTTCAGGAACTCAAAGGGGACTGGGAGAGAGGTTTAGGGCACATGACATTGAGCTCCTGGCCTCAGTTTGCCCATCTGGAAATCGGTGGTATGACGTTTAAAGGAGGATCTTTCTCCTCACTGACTGCTTCTGGGTCCAGTGTGGCTTGGAAGGGCGTCCCTGGCCACCTCGCTGTTTGTCCTAGTCAGAGTCTGCAGGGTTCCTCGTTTCATTTTCTCCCAATATAACAAAGTAGGGGGCCTGGGACCTTGGACCAGCATGATACAGACTCATTGGATTCTGGAATCCTTGCTCCCTCCATCCCAGGATCTCTGCTCTATCTCCCATGCTGTAGGCATCCATGCTCTGTCCTGCAACGTGGTTTGTATTCAACTTTCCCTGCCTCTTCTCCCCTGACTTTGTCACTTTTGGAGGGCAGGGGCTGTGTGTGAGCTAGGCTCACAATGGCTCAAGACAGAGCCTTGTATTCAGTAGGTGCTCAGTATGCGCGCAGTAGATTCTGTTTGATCAAAACCGCATGTTCAGTCTGTAAGCCAGAACAGTGAGAAGTGGGTCGTGTGCAGGCAGGACGCGCTTATACTGTCAGTAGTGGTTGACCGGGCAGGAGTCTGTGGGGGTGTTTATTGCATCTGAGCTCCTTCTTTCTCCTTAGTTCTTTAGGGGTATAATTTGATACCCAGACACTTAGCAGACACCTCCTGTGGTCACCCTCGCAGTGTGGGGTGTGGAGGGGCTGAAAGGACTCAGCCACGATAATCCATATTCTGTCATCCCCAGCCTCGAGGGGCAGATGCATTACCCACAGTTTGCAGATGAGGAATTGGAGGCTCAGAAAAGCTTTAGAAACTGGCCCAGAGTCACATGGCTAGTGTGTGTTTGGAGCAAGATTTGAACTCTTCAAGTCCCTGTGCCTGCTTGTGTGTGTGCGCGTTCATGGGTGTGCACCCACACGGACGTGTGTACACGCATGCACGAGCATGAACATGTGTGCCTGCATGTGTGTACCTGGATGTGTCTCTAAACCACACTGCCTGCCACGGTATGTCCCTCCCTGAGTGCCCGGCCTGGCTCTGTGGGCACCAGCGTGGATTAGGATATCCCAGGAAGCCCCTGGATCCAGGGCCATGAGGAAACTCTGGAGGAAATTCTTTCAGACAGGAAGCCCTCGGAGCAGAAGGAGCTTGGCAGGAAGAGGTTGTGCCCTCCTTGCACGTTGAGCCTCCTTTTCCCCCACTGCCCCAGGCCCTGGCATGTGTAAAGTCCCCCTCCCCAGCCCCTAAGTGACCTACAGCTACTGCTGAGCCTCTGACCTGGTGTCCCAGTTCACCACCTCTCAGGAGGCCTAGGTCCTCCCAGTGCCACTCCAGGCATGGAGGCGGTGCAGCCTGGGGTCTGCAGGGGCTCTCTAGGGGTCTCCTCTACCTGGACACCATCCTAACCAAGCCCTTCCTTCCACCCTGTGCTGTTTGTTATTTTGTGTCCTTCAACATGGGACTAAGCTGGCTGAGGAGGACAGAGGTTGGGGGTCACCAATTCCAAGCCCTGAGAAGCTGTCTGGGTGGAAGCAGGTGGCCACCGGCGTGTATCTCACAACACCTCCCTCCCCAGCCCCAGGGTGACCTGATTATTTAGATTTCGGCCCCTCCCACACCCCACACTGTGAGGGTGACCACAGGAGGTGTCTGCTAAGTGTCTGGGTATCAAATTATACCCCTAAAGGACCAAGGAGAAAGAAGGAGCTCAGATGCAATAAAGACCGCCACAGACTCCTGCCCAGTCAACCACTACTGACAGTATAAGTGCATCCTAATAATACAGGGCCTTGTATTATTTGGGTCCAGAACATTCATCCACCCAACCGCTGGGGGCTGAATCCCAGCCTGGAGCCTCCGCTTCTCCAAACTTGGGGGAGAAAGCCTGGTCTTCTCTCTATCCTTTCCCCACCAACCAAACATCTTAAATCACCCTTGTTTATTTGGCTAATTGAGGAGGAGGAACGATAGCAATGAGTCGCGCAGGTTGGTGAGTTCCTCTGAGACGTTAATATTCTGATTCTGAGAGGGATCTGTCTGAATTCCTCAGTTACAGATAATACAATTATATTTCTAAATTCTTCCCCTAAATTAGTACAGATGGTTAAAAATACTCTCGCTTTTTAATCAATCATTGGAACAATAGTCTTATGAATACAAATGACTCATTGTCCCCTTCCACAGATGGCAGGGGAGGGGCGGGGGAAGGGCAGCCGTGGATTTGCCCGTGGTCCTGTCCCTGAAGGTGGAAGGTTGTGGGGCCTCAGCGGGATGGCAGGGCTGGGCCTCAGAGAGATTTGGGAGTTGTAGCCCCCGGGGGTAGAAACAGGGGCCCCCCAGCCCATTCTTTTTAGTCCTGCCTCTCTTTGTGTTTTGAGACAGGGTCTCTGTCACCTAGGCTGGAGTGCAGTGGTGCTATCTCGGCTCACTGCCACCTCTGCCTCCTGGGTTCAAGTGATTCTCGTGCCTCAGCCTCCCAAGTAGCTGGGACCACAGGCACACCCCACCCCACCAGGCTGATTTTTGTATTTTTAGTAGAGATGGGGTTTTACCATGTTGGCCAGGCTGGTCGCGACCTCCTGACCTCAGGTGAATTGCTGAACTCCTGAAGTCTGCCTTGGCCTCTCAAAGTGCTGGGATCATAGGCATGAGCCACCACGTCCCGCCGGTCCTGCCTCTTAAATCCTGTTAGCTTTGGGTTGTGACTTTTGTTTTCCAGGCGGGACTGAGAGAGCTGCCCTTTGCCTGAGGAGCCCTGGGCTGCCCCAGGAGCCCTTTCAGTTGAGGAGAGGAAAGATCTTAGTCTTTCAAGCAGGATGCCATGTCTCTGTCCTCTCCTTCCGGATCTGGTTAGGAACCCCTCGTCCTCCTTCCAGGCTCAGCCCCAGTGTTCCCTCTGTTACGAAGCTGGCGTGACCTCTCAGGCAGCTTTCCTCGCATTTTCCTCTGTGTGTGTGCATGGGTGCGCATGTGCCTGTGTGTGTGGCTGTGCGCTTTCTGGAGGGTGTGTTAGGTGCTGTTACTGAGATGTGACCGTTGTTGTTGTGAGTCAGTCCATCCCACAGGCAGCTCCGCATCTTCTTTTGTGTCCCTAGATTCCAGCGCAGGGCTGGCCTTGGATGAGGCCAAGCACCATTGAAATCACTGTGCTTTAAAATTCAAAGCCAAATTCAATCCTGAACTTCATACAAATTAAAAACTTTTGTGCATCAATGAATACTACCAACAGAATGAAAAGCAGCCCATGGACTGGGAGAAAACACTGGCAAATCATATATCTAATAAAGAGCTAATATCCAGAATATTTAAAGACCTATAGTTCAACAACAAAAACATACAGGCCAATTCAAAAATGAACAAAGGACTTCAACAGACATTTCTTCAAAGAATATATACAAATGGCCAAGAAGCACATGCAAAATGCTCAACATTGCTAGTCATTAGCAAAATGCAAATCAAAACCACAATGTGATACCACTTCACACCCATTAGGATGACTATTTAAAAACAACAAACAGACTGAGCCCTGTGGCTCAGGCCTGTAATCCCAGAACTTGGGAGGCCAAGCTGGGAGGATCACCTGAGGTCAGGAGTTTGAGACCAGCCTGGCCAACATAGTGAAACCCTGTCTCTATTAAAAGTACAAAAATTAGCCGGGCCTGGTAGCAGCACCTGTAGTCCCAGCTACTCAGGAGGCTGAGGAGGAGAATCGCTTGAACCCAGGAGGCAGAGGTTGCAGTGAGTTGAGATCACGCCATTGCACTCCAGCCTGGGCAACAGGGTGAGACTTGGTCTCAAAAATCAATAAATAAAAAAATAAAATACTAAAAACAACAAACAGAAAATAACAAGTGTTGTCAAAGATGTGAAGAAATCAGTACCCTTGTGCGTTGCTGCTGGGAAAGAAAAATGGTTCAGCCGCTGTGGAAGACAGTATGGCAGCTCCTCAAAAATTAAAAACAGAATTACCCTGTTATCCAGCAGTGGCACTTCTGGGTACATGCCTCAAAAGAGCTAAAAGCAGGGGCTGAAATGGGTATCTGCACCCCCATGTTCATAGCAGCCTTGTTCACAAGAGCCAAAAGGTAGGCAACCCATGTGTCCATTGATGGGTGAATGGGTAAACAAAACGTGGTCTACCCACACAGTGGAATGTTACTCAGTCTTAAAAAGGAAGGAGATCCTGACACAAGGGTCAACACAGATGAACCTTGAAGACAATATATCTGCACAATGTAAGCCAGTCACAACAGAACAAATACTGTACAATCCCACTTATATGAGGTCCGTAGAGTCATGAAATTCGGAGAGACAGAAAGCCTCGTCGTGGGTGCCAGGGGCTGAGGGAGGGGGAATGGGGAGTGAGTGTTGGATGGGGAACAACGTTCATCTTGGGAAGAGGAAGGAAGTTCTGCAGATGGGTGGTGGTGTTGGTTGCGTGACTCTGTGAAAGTGCTTAATGCCACTGAAGTGGGCACTTAAAAATGGTTCAGATGGTGTAGGGGAGAAAAAATTCCTCCTCTGCTCTTTTAGGGTCTTTATTTGGGCCTAAGAATTAAACTGACTTAAGACAGATTAACAGCAGAAAATAAAACAAATTTTATATGTACATGGAAATCCTCAAAAGAAAATGAAGAGGCCGGGCGCGGTGACTCACGCCTGAATCCCAACACTTTGGGAGGCCGAGGCGGGCAGATCACTTGAGGTCAGTTGTTAGAGACCAGCCTGGCCAACATGGAGAAACCCCATATCTACTAAAAATACAACAACTAGCCGGGTGTGGGGGTGGTGCTTGTAATCCCGGCTACTCAGGAGGCTGAGGCAGGAGAATTGCTTGAACCTGGGAGGTGGAGTTTGCAGTGAGTTGAGATTGTGCCACTGCACCCCAGCCTCGGTGACAGAGCGAGACTCCATGTCAAAAAAAAAAAAAAAAAAAAAAAGAGAGAAAGAAGAAAAAGACAATGAAGACCTGAAGTGACCAGAACAGAGAGCTTATCCACCTTTTAGACAAAGAAGTTTGTGAGAAAATGATCCGGCAAAAGAGGTTTGGGCTTGGGGCAGTAAAGTGGGGAAGTGAGAGGAGCTGGGCTGCAGGGGGCTCTGGAAAATAGGGGTTATTTTGGTTTGTAGGTTCATTTCAGCACCGAGCCCCAGTCTCTGGTGATGGGGACGCTCTTCTCTTCCTGGTAACAGGGAGGGCACCTTTCTCAGGGAGACGTTGTGACCTGCTTTTAGGTAGAAAAGGGGAGTCCAGAGAGGCCTTCTTGCACCTGCCGTTTCCCAAGTGTCTTCAGCTCAAAATAACCCATGTGCCAAAGCGGCATATTTTGGGGTGGCGTGTCCTGACCTCTTTCAATGGTAAGTTTTGTGTTTTGCATATTTTACCATAATTTTTTTTAAAAAGCCAAGTTCTCTTGGCCAGACAGCCTAACGCTGGACATCGGTAAGGTTGGCATCCCCCAGCCTGGAACTCGCTCAGTGGAGGGCGAGAGTAGAGGCTGTCAAAGAAAATGGGAGTCATTAAAGTGCTAAAATAACATTTTTTTTTTTTTTTTTGAGACAGTCAGGCTGGAGCAGGGGTGCAATCTTGGCTCACTGCAACCTCGGCTCACTGCAACCTCCGCCTCCCGGGTTCAAGGGATTCTCCTGCCTCAGCCTCCTGAACAGCTGTGACTACAGATGCACGCCACCACGCCCAGCTAATTTTTGTATTTTTAGTAGCGACGGGGTTTCACCATATTGGTAGGCTGGTCTTGAACTCCTGACCTCGTGATCCACCCACCTCGGCCTCAAAAGTGCTGTGATTACAGACTTGAGCGTCCGTGCCCGGCCTAAAATCGGATTTATTTGGGACCGTTACAATGGGAGAAAGGGAATTTTCGTGTAGAACTGAGCTCTATTTTTTTTTCTTGAGACAGTCTCACTCTGTCGCCTGGGCTGGAGTGCAGTGATGCAATCTCAGCTCATTGTCACCTTTGCCTCCTGGGTTCAAGTGATCTCTATTCTCAGCCTCACGAGTAGCTGGGATTACAGGTGCACCCCACTGCTTGGCTAATTATTTTTTTTGTTGTTGTTGTTGTTTTTTTTTTTTTTGGTATTTTTAGGAGAGATGGGGTTTCACCATGTTGGCCAGGCTGATCTCAAACTCCTGACCTCAGGTGATCTGCCCACGTCAGCCTCCCAAAGTGCTGGGATTACACGTGTGAGCCACTGCGTCTGGCCCCGAGCTTGATTTTGAACACAGGACAGGCAAGTGAGGATTTACAGCTAAGGAGAAGGGTGGGGTCTGTGGATGGAAAATGACTAAGAGGAAACCTCGGGAACCGGGGGGATTCTGGCTCAACCCACCTAATAGGATTCTTGCTGAAGTTAGGCCAGGTGATCAGACTTCGCCTGGGGGATGTGGAGGATGAAGAACCCGATCAGATGTAGACGGTGGGAGCAGTTTCGCTCACCTGGCTTAACAGAGTTTTTGCTGAAACTGGGTGAGCCGATGTAAAGGTGAAGGACCGATGTAAAGGTCAGGCCTAGAGGGCTGAGAGGAGCCAGAGCAGAGTCAGGTCCGGGAGAGGACTTGTCAAGGACCAGGAGCTTGAAAACAGGCATTCCTGCTGCAGCCCAGGTCAACCTAAATGCGCCTACCCGGGAGGAGGTCCCACTGATGCGTTCAGGCTCACAGCTGACACCGCCGCCGTTACTGCCACTTCCCCTTGGTAATTGGTCCCATAAACAAATTCCTCTGTCTGGTAAGGCCTGAGTCTTTAGCTGGGGCTCTCAGAGCCTCACGCCCGGCAGTGCCTAGTCCGGCTGTTGTCTGCTCTTCAGGGCCTGTGTGGCCAAGGCCAGCCATGGCTGCATTTTATAGGCCCAGGGCTGAGCTTTGGCCACATGCAGTGAAAGCGTTGGAAAGGTTGAGGATCCAGAAGGTTGAGATTGGCCTCAGCTGGGAGACAGTGCTGTGCTGGTGATGCTCAACAACTGGCTCTCTGATAAAATGCACAGATGTTATTACTGATAGAAAGGATATAAAGCAGCTGGGCGTGGTGGATCACGGCACTTTGGGAGGCCGAGGCGGGCAGATCACGAGGTCAGGAGATCGAGGCCATCCTGGCTCACATGGTGAAACCCCGTCTCCACTAAAAATTCAAAAAATTAGCCGGGTGTGATGGCGGGTGCCTGTAGTCCCAGCTTCTCAGGAGGCTGAGGCAGGACAATGGAGTGAACCTGGGGGGCGGAGCTTGCAGTGAGCCGAGATCGGGCCACTGCACTCCAGCCTGGGCGACAGAACGAGCTGGGCGACAGAACGAGACCCCATCTCAAAAAAAAAAAAAAAAAAAAAAAAAAAAGAAAGGATATAAAGCACACAGTTGACATTAACATCTACAATACTGTGTATTTTAAATTCCATATGATGGATTCTCGAAGGTAGCTTTTGTTGATTTTTTTGTCAAACTCTTGTATCTGTTGTAGTCAAAGCTTGCAACTGATGAACAAGTATAGTTCTGACATGAATGTCAGTTTGTATTTTTGTTTATGTTAATGAATAAGACAGAAATGAAACAACAGAGACATATGTCTAAACATCATCATTTTGTCAATTATGTGAGTGGTTCTTTGCTGAATTGGATGATAATTTTCAAATACTCAAAGAATATTTCCTCATTTTTTTGTGCTCATCACAGTGCAATGAATGGCCAGAAACACAGCAATGTACTTTAAAGTTTCGTCCTCATTATTAGCAATTTCTCTCTTTTCTAAGACTAGGCGATCTATGGAACAGTAAATCTAACCTTGATTGACAGTGTTTGCCTACTTCCGTGGTGTAAACACTGCAACTATGGCTGATTTGAGCCCAGGACTGTGCCATCACCGAAGGAGGGCTGAGAAGGGACTGGTGGTACCACCACACACTCCCCACCGTGCAGCTGCTGCAGACATGAGCCATCTGGCGTACACGGTATGCAGTCAGATGCAGTCAAATGACGGGGAAGTGATGAATTGTGAGTACTTAATATGTTCATTTTTATAATTTACTTAATTGAAAGTTTATATAGCTTAATTTTTAATAATGGCTGTGTTTAACTACTGGCTCCTAAAATTCCTGAAAATTTAACATGAGCGCTTGCCAGGTGGAGGGCCATGCACACTGCAGAAGGCTGGTGGCCTCTGTAGTGCCCAGGAGATGCATGTACAGCCGGGCCCTGAGATGTGCACAGGCACAGCCCTCCTCTGCTGGGTCCTGAGCTCACCAGGAAGAGCGGCCTGGCCCTGGGTTCCTCAGGCTGAGGGGCTCGGTTCCCAGGTCTGCTCAAAACCACATGTGGTTTCAGGGCCCTGGGCAGCGGAATACTTTTGCCCAATCCTGTTGCCATCTTTAAACAAGGAATGGGGGAAGGATACTTTCGTACAGATCACATTCTGAATATTTGGGAAACTTGGGTTGGATGCAGCGGCTCATGCCTGTAATCCCAGCACTTTGGGGAGGCGAAGTGGGTCAATCAGTTGAGGCCAAGAGTTCAAGACTAGCCTGGCCAACATGGTGAAACGCTGTGTCTACCAAAAAAGACAAAAATTGGCCAGGTGTCATGGTGCAGGCCTATAATCCCAGCTACTGAGGAGGCTGAGGCAGGAGAATTGCTTGAACCCAGGAGGCAGAGGTTGCAGTGAGCCAAGACCAAGCCACTGCACTCCAGCCTGGGTGACAGAGTGAGATCCTGTCTCAAAAAAAAAAAAAAAAAAAGTTGGGAAACTTAACACACTGTTAATCTGCCTGGGTGGTCTCAGCATGCAACAACCAGCTCTGGGGTTCACAGGGTCCCCCATGAGCACGTCCTAGGCAGTGTCCCTCACTGTCCCTCAGAGCAGGGTGATTTGGGGGAAGTTACTGAAGCTTCCTGGGCCTCAGGCATCAGTGATATTGAGGTAGGAGGTGGGACTCAACTCTGGAGGTGGGGCTTGGACACTGGACCAAATGGAGGACTAGATAAAACAGGGCCGGGGCTGAAGCAGGTTTCCATAAGACATGCCCACCAGTGTGCCATGCCAGTTTACCATTGCCATGGCAACGCCTGGACGTTACTGCCTCTTTCCACAGCAACGACAACCGGGAAGTTGCCAGACGTTTCCTAGAAATTTCTGTATAAACTGCCCCTTAATTTGCATGTAATTAAAAGCCAGTATAAATGTGAGTACAGAAGTGGTTCTGGGCGGCTACCCTGGGCACACTGCCTATGGGGTAGCCCTGGTTCTCAAGGAGCCGTACCTCTGCTGCTGCTGTGCACTGCAACTTCAATAATAGTTGCTGTCTAACACCACTGGCTCACGCTTGAATTCTCTCCTGGGTGAAGCCAAGAACCTTCCTGGGCTAAGCTCCAATTTTGGGGCTTGCCTGTCCTGCATCAATATGGTGTGATAATAACGGGAGGGATGAAGATTGCACTGTGAGCCTATTGTGTCCCCAGTGTCCAGCACGAGGCCTGGCCCGTGGTGCTCCAAAGCTGCCGCAAATGAATAGATGACTGAGGCCATGGCTGCAGTTGGTGCAGGGAAGGGTTCCAGGCAGTCAGCTGGTGCCAGTGTGGCTCCTGCAAAGGGGTTTGAGTGGCCAGTGCTATGGCCCTGGGCTTGGAGTAGTGTCCTGGGGCTGTGGTAGCAAAGCACCGCAGACTGCTGTGGGGGCTCATCACAGCAAGAGCTGGTCCCTGCACCACTCTGCAGGCTGGGAGCCTGGGACCGAGGTGTCTGCATGGCTGCACTCTCTCTGAAGTCTGTAGGGAGGATCCTTCCTACCTCCTCTGGCTTCTGGTTGATGCCAGGAGGCCTTGGCGTTCCTCAGCTTGCAGGTGCATCCTCCCATGGCTGTCTTTTTCCTGTGCCTCTGTCTTCCCACGGCCGTCTTCTCAGACGGACCCCAGCCATATTGGATTAGGGCCCACCCTACTCCAGCATGAGCTTTTCTGAAGTAATAACATCTGCAATGGCCTTATTTCCAAATAGGGTCACATTCTGAAGTATTCAGGGTTAGGTCTTCAACATATCTTTTTTAGGAGAACGCAGTTCATCCCATACCAGAGTGACAGTGGAGATCCGTCATTCATTCATTCATTTAGTGCACTGACTGAGCACCTTCCTGCTCCTTTGTCTTTGGTGCTGATGTCTGGTGATGCTTGAGACAGGTGCAGTTCCTGCCTGCATGGAGCTCTGGGTCTAACAGACAGGATGGCAGCAAACACCTCATCAGGTGGCCAACTGGTTGTGCCCTGTCGTCAGAGGTATGACAGGGAAAGAACAAGTGGAGGCCTCTCCCATGTGGCCCCTTGCCCGGTGGGCCTTGCCCAGGTGTGGCCACATGGCTCCTGGATACCCACAGTCACCTGTATGTGTGCCACCATCCTTTTCCTGTCCCACTTGGAATGTGGGTGAGACAGGAATGTGGGCTCTGGACATCCTGGGACCTTCCCAGGGCCAAGCTCCACACAAGTGATCCCAGGGTGATCCTTGAGTTGACAGTGGGAGGTGCTGTCCCAGGCAAATATGGAAGGAGAGCTACCTGGTAACTCGAAAATTCCATTTAGAATAGAAGCATCAGGGGACCAGGAACCTGCATTGTTGGGAGCTGACCACACTGAGACTCTGCAGGAAATCTTGGACCTCATGCCATTTTCTCGAAGGTTGGGTAGTCACTCACATCCCTGTGTTCAACCCAACCTCTACTTTCACTAGCAGATTAATCTTGGGTCAAGTTTTTAACTTCTCAGCCTCCTTTCTCGTCTGAAAAAGGGGTGACAACAGTTTCTACCTTGAAAGTTTTCGGTGAAGTTTGAATGCGGAGTAGCCGAGTCTTCCCTGTAAGGAGACACGTGGCTGTTTTCTCACCCCCAGATGAGAACTGTGCAGTTGTAGTATCCAGTGATGTGTCAGTTAGGCTAAGGAAAGGCTGGCTGCTACAATAGATAAATCCTGATCTCACGGGTGACTTTGCACAAGTTTACGCACAGAGAGGATGCCCTGTGATAATAAAGGCAGAGAGATCAGAGTGAGGCAGCTGCCAGCCGAAGAATGCCAAGGGTTAATGGCCACACCAGAAACTGGAGGAGGCAAGGAAGGATTCTACCCAGAGTATCTGAGTGACCGTGACCCTGCTCTGATGTTGATCTTAAACCTGCAGTTTCCAGAGCCACAAGAGGATAATTTTCTGTTGTTCTACTAAACTGCTCTATTTGTGATACATTGTTATAGCAGCCCTATTAAAATAATACATGCATGAATGGACTATTGTGACACCTTGTAGATATGACTTTTGTACCAACCTAACTTTTTAAAAAACAAACATTACTAAACACCTGATACATGCCCCAAATGGTGCTAGGTTTTGGGGTTACAAGAATGGGTGAAACATAGTTCTTGTTCTCATAAAGCTCACAGTACCATGGTTTATATGCACAAGTCAATAGAGAAAGTCAAAAAATTATTATAGTTACAACAGACAGACTAGGCACGAGGAGTCCTTGGAGCACCTGGGAGGGATGCCCAGCACATGCTGGCAAAGAGAGTGACAGGGCACTGGAAAGATAGTTAGGTTAGAATAGGTCCAGGGTGGGCTCAGGGCTCAGGTGGGGAGAGACAGAGTTCCTCCAGGTAGCTAAATCCTGGAGCTTGGGCCAGAAGACGAGAGTGTGTGAGGCATGACAGGAATGGAGTCACTCTACATGACTGGAAGTGGAGTGCCTCGGTGGGACTGGAAAGGAGACATGAGGTCATAGAGGTCACAAGGAGCTACTTCAGGAGGGGTCTTATGAGCCAAAGTAAACTGAGGCAACCTAAGAACTTTATACCCCCAGAAAGTGGGAATGATCAATAGTTATTATGATTTAAATCATGGACAATTAAAGCCAATGCAATGGATAAAAACTGGGTATCTCTGGAATCATTCACATATCCATGTCTGGCTCAACCACAGAGTGGGCCACCCAAGGGCTCCTGCCTTTCCTCTACACTGGGCAGAATCTCACACATTGTGAGTGCCCCCTGGCTAAGGTACAAAGCAAAAACATTACCCAATGTTCATGGATGTCCCACTTGCAGTGCCTGAGGCAAGGGCTGCAGCACAGGGAGCTTAACTGAGAGCAGATTCCCAGGAAGCCGGAGAGTAGACTGATGGTAGTGGGACAGGAGGGGAGGGAAGAATCAATCAAGGATCCATTGTTAAGCCAGTTACCACTGTGGACAGCTAGTTCTTAATTCTGCTGGAGACCCTATGAGGAATTTTTGCACTTTAGAATTACTTTCTGAAGGATGCAAGGCGGGAGTATTTATCCACCAACTCCCAATTTCATTTGAAGGTTGTCTCTGTGTGTGGGACATTCTGCAGCTTTGGAGAAAGCCCTGGTGTAGAAAAGCAGGGAGTCAAGGTAGCCCAGGTTTGAACCAAGACCCCGTCAAAATGCACGAAACTGTCCACGATAGCAGTGCTAAAATCGGGCGGGCCAGGGGGAGCCTGCTACAGTCCACCCCTTAACTGTTAATCTGCACCTGCCTCACCTTGTGTTCCCTCTATCACTGAATCTCAACGTGGTGGCCAGTTGAACTCCCTAATGAAAGGCTTAAGCCAGAGGGATCTGTCCAACACAGCTAGTATTGCTGCTGTAGCAGGCCCTGAGAAGTCATAACTGAAATTCAGCATCTCTTTCCTTCACCACTCATCCTAGATTTCTCACAGCCTGCTTGGGATATGCTGATCACTGACACCAGTTATTGGTCTGGAGGTAATGAGGAGAGGAAGAGGGAACCCGAGGACAAGCATCGCCTTATGGAGCATCATCAGATGAAGGCTTGCCTTTTCATAGTCACCAATTAAGAGGGTTTTCCTCTCTAGAAAGGGGGAGAAAATTCTCTCTTTCAATTTGGAGAGGTCAGTGGATAAGGTCCCCAATTCTCAGGTGCATTCTTCCACATGTCTCCATCCCTGGACTTGGAGTCCCACTCTTTCTGTATTGATCCCTGACATTAGCCTTGGAGACCTGTCAAAGCTACACATTCAGTCTCTTTTATGGTTTTTCCACCCTTAGATTTAATTACAGTCCTGATTTTCAGCACCATCTGCCCTCTGGCTGCAAGAGATGAGGGTCACTGTAAATGATGCTTTGGAGGCGTTCTGGCTTTGACAACATAGCCTGAGCTGATAATTGGCTGACCTGAGCTTGTCATTCTCTTTCATCAAATCTAAGGCAGTTAACAAAACCCAGCAAACTCTCCCATCATTATAACCATTACTGCTTTCATACACTTCAAGTGCTAGTTAGTGTATAAGCCAATGCTTTCCTTATGCCTGAATCTCATCCCAACACATGACAGGCAAATATTTTATAGTTTAGAGGGATTGTTGTCACACTTAACATCACCTAGGGATTTATCCATCAGCTCCCAATCTTCATCATTTGAGGATTGTCCCTGTGTGGCGGACATTCTGCAGTTTTGGAGAAAGCCTTGGGGCAGAAAAGTGGAGAGTCAAGGCAGCACAGACTTGAAGCAAGATCCCATCAGTGTGCATTGAACTGCCCATGAGACAGTGCTTAACATGTTAACTTAAGCGATTAACATCACTGAAGACCCCGTCATGAAGTCTTTGTTGCTGTCTTTCCAGGTAGCAGTCCAGTCCATGATTCCATCCTGAGGATTGTTTTCTTTGTTAAGTTTGGATTCCCTAGAAACAGAGTCTGAGACAAGGTCTTGGATGCAGCTACTTTCATGGGGCAGTGATCCCAGGGTGTAGAAGCAGGGGTAGTGGGGGTGGAATAGGGCAGGAGGAGAGTTCAATGAAAGCGTTTTCTATTGAGATGATTCCAGCTGTGTTCAACTGAGCTCTAGTTCTACTGGGCACTCTGGGCACTGTGTAGAATGCCTCTCATTATTGTGCTTATCAAGGAAGTGAGGCTGGGCCATTTGTCCATCAACTCCCATCCCCTATTCTTTCAGGTTACTTCTGGGAGTGTCCCCTCCCCATGCCTCTGGGCTGTGCCAATGAAAGGCAGAGCAGCCTCTATTGCATCAGAGAAAGCTCTGACTCCACCCAGTAGGGAGATGCAGGGTTCCTGAGGTGGGGGACTTGTTCTCGCTAATAGCACTGAGGTCAAGTGGGCTGAGGCACTAAGGTGTGAAATATCACTAGCGTCTGCTACTCCCAGCAGGCAGATTTGGATCCAGAATGCTTCCACAATATTCGAGCATGTCAGCTGCTGAAACCTTGCCTGTCATAGACCATGCTTTTGTTCCACAAACCTCATTTCCATTCCCTGTGGTCCTGGCACTTCAACCCAACCTCCAAAGTCCCTATGGGTTTGCATGAATGGGGGCACACGGCATCTGTATCAGGAGAGCAGAGGGCAGTACACCAGCTGGGCACCTGCTTATAACTTGTTTGTCAACTCCTGTTTATGCAGGAAAAAGCAGACGCCAGCTGTCGCACTGTGCATGGATAAGACGTCACATCAACTCCTGTTTTTGTATTTTGGTTGAGTAGTCTGCTGGAGCCCCAGGGGGTGTCGGCCAAAACACTGCAATCCCTGGCTGGGATAAATAGTGCCTACTCCGTTTTTCTCAGTTTGGGATCCTGGAGGCAAATGTCAACTGTTTCATCAAAAACAAAATGCTCCCTGTGGGACGATTTCAGCAGCTCACCTACGAAGGGTATTACTTTTTCTCCACTTCTGAAAAGTCTGTCCTAGTTTTCTCTTCTGCCTGCACCAACCTTCGTGCTCCCACTTCATGAATGAGGGACCTGGGAGTGCTTGCTGAGGGCGGCATGTGGCTCTCTGAAAAATATACTATGGCCTTGACCTTGCTAACTGCAGAAGCCCCATCAGAATGGGACTGGACAGCCCAGGTGTGGAAAGATCTGGAGACCAGGTGGGCAAAGGGGACGTTAGAGAGCCGGTGGCTCCTGGATGGAACTTCCTGAACACTTCAGCAAATGCAGGGGCAACCCATGGTGCCTTCTCTACTTTGGGGCCCCCCGGACGCCAGTAAGAAAAAATGGAGGACAGAAGATTTGGGGATGTAAACAATTCCCAAATTGTCTTTGAATTTTCGGAGAGCCCAGGACCAAAGGCTATTTCCTGGGGGCAGTGGGAAGAGCGTGTGTGCGGAGTGGACCTTGATGTGACTCTCACTTCCCATTTGTCTTGTATAACCTTGAGCAAGTGACAGAGTCTCTCTGAGGCCTAGCTCCTTCGTTTCCAACAAGGGCATAACATTTTTCACCCCATAGGGTTGTCATGGGATTAATGAGGTGACACAGGCAACTCACTGGCCCTGCATGAAGCTTAACAACAGCTAGCTTCTTTTCCTTGTCCTGGTGTGTAGGGAAAAAAGATCAAGCCCTGTGGTTCATTGCCTGGAAAGCACGCGGGTTTGGGGATGGTGAGCCACACTGTCGTCCTGCCAACCTTCAGGCAGTCTGAAGCCTGATTAAAAGAATCGCTTCAGATGTTGGGAGCACCAGGAGCTACCTCCCTCTTTGATCTGCTTGCTTAAAAAAATTCTGTCCTTACCATAGCCTCACTTTAGGCTTTTCAGTTCTGCAGGATTTCCTAATCCTCCTTTAAATAAAGATCAAAAGGGAACCAGCACTTAGCAGCTGCTTCTTTTTCCTGCTGGTCATTACTCTGTAGAGGCTTGGGTTGAAAGTCCTAGTGAATGACTCATGAGGATGGAGAATACTAGACCTGAGACTCCAAACTAGTTGGCAAATGTGATCACCTGGTACCTGATCCAACACCTGATCTGTTTCATTCTAGGTTTCTAAAAGAATAGCTGCAAGTCTGTCATTGTGCTAAGCACAGAGAAGCTTTATAGGTGTTAACTCATTGGCTCCTAACAATACCCTAGAAGGTAGATGTGTTAGTCTATTTGTGTTGCCATAAAGGAATCCCTGAGGCACGGTAACGTATTAAAAAAAGAGGTTTATTTTGGCTCATGGTTCTGCAGGCTGCACAGGGAGGTTACGGCCATGGCAGAAGGCGAAGAGGGGGCTGGCATATCACATGGTGGGAGAAGGATCAAGAGAGACAGGAGGGAGGGGCCAGGCTCTTTTTAAACAACCAGGTCTCACATGAACTCATAGAAAGAGGACTCACTTCTTACTGTGAGGACAGCAGCCAGCATTCATGAGGGATCCGTCGTCATGACCCATGCACCTCCCACCAGGCCCATCTCCAACACTAGAGGCCACATTTCAACATGGGATTTGTAGGGGACACACGTCCAAACTATATCAGTGGCGCTCATTATTGTCACCCATTTTACAGATTGGGAAGGTGAGGTACAGAGGGGTGGAGAGACTTACCTACGGTCACACAGAGTAAGTGGGAGAGCTGGGGTTTTGGCCGCAGTATTTTAGATCCAGAGTTTGTGTAGATGACCACTCTGCTGTACTACCAAGAATTCAACTAATGGTAAATTCTCTATTCTTTTAAAAATGATTGATTGATTGATTGATTGATTGAGACAGGGTCTCACTATGTTGTCCTAGCTGGCCTCAAGCTCCTGGGCTCAAGTGATCCTCCCTCATTGGCCTCCCAAAGTCCTGAGATCACAGGCATGCAGCACTGTGCCCTGTCAAGTTCTCTACTCTTACTAGATGTCTAGATGTCCAGAACAATTCCTTGTGCAAAGAGTGTGTCTTCCACTCCAGCTCAAGGGCTCCTGTGCACAGGGCTGACTGGACATTTGGGACTCCAGCACGATTGGGTACCATATTCCCCACAGTGTTTAGGGGGACTCCAGCACGGTTGGGGACCATATTCCCCACAATGTCTAGGGGGACTCCAGCATGGTCGGGGACCATATTCCCCACAGTGTCTATGGGGACTCCAGCATGGTCGGGGACCATATTCCCCACAGTGTTTAGGGGGACTCCAGCACAGTTGGGGACCATATTCCCCACAGTTTCTGGGAGGACTCCAGCACGGTCAGGGACCATATTCCCCATGGTGTCTAGAAGGACTTGGAGAGTGAATACGGAGCAGCCCATAACGTTTGACATCCTGGGAGATCGGTGGCTGTGGGGCCTGATCACCCATCTTGACTGTACTCAAATAAGGCAGAAAATACCTACTAATTTAGTTCCAGGGCTAGCTATAGGTGAAACATAGAACTGAGAAGCAATTTTTCTCCTTTTGACCTTAAAACAAGGGTGAAAAGGCAGACCGAGCTGAGCTTTGCTGCCCAGAAGCTGCCAGTCCCAGTTGTTTCTGTCTGAAGGGAGTTTGGGAATGGGGGCTCTGGCCTCCATGTGCAGAGAGCAGATGGGGCAAGTGGGTGGTGTGAGTGGGGGAGGGGCACCATCAGTTGTGAGCTCAGCAGACATTTATCTTCAGAAAGAGAAAGTCTCAAAGCCGGGCACAGTGGCTCAAGCCTGTAATCCCAGCACTTTGGGAGGCTGAGACAGGTAGATCATCACTTGAGGTCAGGAGTTTGACACCAGACTGACCAACATGGCAAAACCCCATCTCTACTAAAAACACAAAAATTAGCCGGGCATGGTGGCACATACCTGTGATGCCAGAGAATTGCTTGAACCCAGGAGGTAGAGGCGGCAGTGAGCCAAGATCGTGCCACTGCACTCCAGCCTGGGTGATGGAGCAAGGCCCTGCCTCACAAAAAAAAAAAAAAAAAAAAAAAAAAAAAAAAAAAAAAAAAGAAAGAAAGAAAACAGAGAGAGAAAGCCTCAAGGAAAGGGAATTGTCCCCTGGACGATAACTGTGTGCTGAGCAGGCAACAGGTCCTGCCTCAGGTGTGTGGTCAGAGCAGGCAGCGGGTGGGCACTGCCCTTCACTCTCATTGCCGCAGTGGAAGGTGACTTCCAGATCTGTTTCAGGACAGGGACACCCAGGACCCCCTTCTCCCCTCAGGGTGTGAGATGCCCTGAGGACAGTATGAGTTTGGGAGTAAGCTGCCTTCCAGCAGCCCCCCACACTCTCACATGTGCACACACACGTGCACACATCACACACACCCAGGGCACACATGCACAATCACACACACATAAGCATGCACACACTCACCCAGGGCATACATGTACACACACATGCGCCACCACACACATGCTTATATGTGCATGTGCACACATGCATAAGCAGGCACACACTGATGGAGGGCACACATGTACACACATGCATAACCACATGCACAGACATACATTCATGCACACATAAGCACACATGCACTTATATGGGGCACACATGTATGCACACATGTACACACATGCACATACATGCATGTGCACACACAATAAGCATACACACACAGGGCACACAGGTACACACATGCACATACATGCCTGCTCACACACATAAGCATGCACATGCTTATATAGTGCACACATATATGCACATATGCACAGATGTACAGGCACACACTCACACAGGGCACACATATACACACACATGCACACATGTACAACTATATACATGCACATACATGAATGGGCACACACACACAGGCATGCTCACACACACACTCCCCCAGACCCAGACTCCCAGGGCAGGAATAGTTCTAGGGCTCTCCTTTAAGGCTTGGCATCCTTGCTGGGGTACTGACAGACACTCCAGGGTTTACCCTGGGGGCTCAGTGCTAGATGCCTTTGGTAGCCGGGGCCGCTCCCAGGAATATGAGGGGAAGTCCGCCAGAAGAGAAGAGCTGGTTAAGGCAGATGACCCGCAGCACCTGGAGAGATGGCTGCCCTGGGGACGGGAGGGATGCTGCCTCTGTGCTTTTAGCATGAGTCTTCATTTAGGTGTTAATTATTCACTCAAAAAGATTTACTGAGCACTTACTGGGTGCCAGGCACGGCTGTCTAGGGTGCCATGGTCAGCAAAACAGACAAAGCCCTGCCCTCGTGGAGCTGGCATGCCAGTGGAGGCAACAATAGTATTTTAAAAAGTAAAACATGTTTCTGTTTGAGGCTGAGTACTGTGGAGAAGGTGTAAGGGAGGAGGCAAACGGAGAGGAGAGCCGCGTTTGGAAGCAGGTGACCAGGGAAGGCCTCCCGAGAGGGCGAGGAACAGGTGCAGACCTGGAGGAGGAGAGGGAGGAGCCCTGCAGACAGCGGAGAGAGAGCATTCCAGCCAGAAGCACAGCAAGTGCAAGTGTCCTGAGGCACTGAGAGGGTGCGGCTGCGTCCCCACCGGAATCTCATCTCCATTGTAATCCCCAGCATCCCGCGGGTGGAGGGAGGGAGTGGTGGAAGGTGATTGGACCACAGGGGCGGTTTCCCCCATGCTGTTCTCGTGATAATGAGTTCTCGCGAGATCTCATGGTTTTATAAATGGCGGTTTCCCCAGCGCTTTTCCCTTTTTCCTGCTGCCTTGTGAGGAAGGTGCCTGCTGCTTGTTTGCCTTCTGCCACGATTGTAAGTTTCCTGAGGCCGCCTCAGCCTTGCAGAACTGTCAATTAAGCATCTTTCTTTTATAAATTACCAGTCTCGGGTGGTATCTTTATCGCAGTGTGAGAATAAATGAATATGAGCAGAAACACATGGCCAGGCTCCAGGAGCAGACAGGAGGCCAGAAGGCCGGAGTGGGCTTGGGGAGAGGACAGCAAGGGATGCTGAAGCCACATCCTGAGGGCCTGGAGGGCGGCTCTGGTGACCTTGGCTCTTGCTCTGTGTGAGTCAGATGCCATGTGAGGGTTTCGAGCAGAGGAGTAACATGACTTGATTTCGTTGTTTTGGGCTGGAGGGACTGGAAGATGGAGTCGCGGCTGAGCTGAGAGATGGCTGGGGGCAGCTCTGGGGAATGTGGATTTGGACATGGTAATATGCAATGCTTATTGGACATCCCAGTGGCGCTACTGGGGAATCTCTAGGAAAAGTGGACCTGACATTTGGAGGGAAGATCACAGACAGAGAACATGCGTTCAGGAGATTTGAGTGTAGGGCTGAGGCTGGATGTGCTCACCAGCAGGTGAGTGGGCAGAGAGAGGGAGAGATCCCAGAATGAAAACCTGGGCCCCACTGTTAGAAGACAGGGGAGGAGTGGAATCCACAAAGGCAAAGCAGCCACGTCCCCTGACTACAGGATCACCATTCACCTCATAGGTCATGTGAATCGTACCCCTGGAACTGTGCAGGACCCACCTGTGTGGCCACACAGTGTTCCTGAGCAAAGGAGTGACCAGAGAAGTGCATGGCGAAGCAGAAGGGTGTGACATCCTGGAGGATGGGACGAAAGCACGCCCAGCAGGCAGGAGCCATCACGCGGCCGCGGGCTGCTGCTGAGAACCTGGCGTGGGCCACCGTGGTCAGCAGCGCGGAGGTAACTGATGACCTTGGCCAAGAAGTTGGGTGGCAGCGTGAAGGTCATGCTCAGAGTGAGCGGACTCAAGAGACAGTGGCGGGAGAGGGAGTGGAGATCATGGGTGTGGATGGCTCTTATGAGGTGTTTCTCTGTGGAGGGGAGTGGGGGAAGCTAGGAGGGAGCTGTGCCTTGTGCATTATGTTCTGTGTGCTTGTTGGTTAAGGGGAAATACAGCGGCAGGTGAGTTTCATGTGTTGTTGGGGATGGCATGGCAGAGGGACTATCCCAGGAGGGAGCAGATGGAAGCAGGCTTGCTGGGGTGATGGCCTGGGCAGGGGCGAGGGGGTGAACTTAGTGCACAGGGGGAGGGCTGGCGCTGGAGAGGGGCCTGGACTGGCCCCTGGGGTGACAAGGGAGAAGGTGGAGGGCACCGGCACCGAGGTGGGTTGTGGAAACTCCTGGAAGCTCCCATTTGAGGCAGTGACGTGATGCCACCACTCAGGAGACCAGTGTGTGGAGGGGCTGGGGGCCGGGCCAGCAGGGAGGGTGAGGGGCCCCCTTGAGATTCGTGGGCTGAGTGTAAAGCGAGGCCGATGGCATGAGCTGTTCCTCATCCTCGTTGAGCCGAAGGATGCGGGTGCTGCGAGTGGGGGGACGGCGGCTGTCGCTGGGACGGGGGCTTTGCAGGATGCCAAAACGACAGGACATGAGGGTCTTGCAAGGAAGCCTCTAAAGATGAAGCAAAGGCGAGGGGGGCCCAGAAGCTATTGGAGGGGTGGGAGTCGGCGGCAAGAGTGCAGGGAGGGCCCACGGGGGTTACAGGGAAGGGCTGCTGCAGTTGGTGTGGCCCAGGGAGGGGTTGGGAGGATGGTAGCTGCAGTTGTGAGGGTGTCTGACGTCACATGGCCATGAGGGAGGAGCTCAGCCAATGCTCGGTGAGGGCCGAAAGGAGTCAGACTCCCCATGACTGGGTGGGAGTGGGGTGGGGACAGAGCGTGAGCAACAGAAGCTGAGCCTTCCAGGAACCAGGGCTGGAGGGGGACTTGGCAAAGGGGATGGGGCCACCACGCCCACTGACGTAGGACTTAGAGAGGAGGCTTTGACTGTGGAGGGAGGGAACGGGGTCTGCACATAGACTGTTGGCAAAAATGGCCCCAGTAGTCTCCCATCCTGTGTCTCTGCTCTTGGTGGGTGGGGTCTTGGTGAGTGGGGCCCTGCACAGACTCTGGACTTGGCCGCATACCTCGCTTTGACCAGTGGGACATTAGAGTCGAAGGCTGAAAAGCCCATGTTCACTGGGGCTTGTCCTTTTGCTGGACCTGGGGTTGCAAGGCTGCCACGGGCACAGGCCCAAGCCAGCCTGCTAGAAGGTGAGATGCTGCTTGGGGGAGAACTGGGAGCCCTGGCCGATGGTCTGCTGGTGCACAACGGGTGAGGAAGCCCAGCGAGATTATCCAGCCGCTAACCCACCAGCTTGGGGAGCATGTCACGTGACAGAGCTCAGCTGGGACCAGCAGGGACCAGAAAATTCACCCAGACAGCCCACAGATTTGTGGGAAGGAACCGCTGTGGCTGTGGTGTGTAGCTTTAGTGCCGCTGTTTTTTGGTCATTTGTTAGACAGTAAGCGGAAGCTCACCAGTGTAGCCTGAAAGCCACGGTGAAAAGCAGAAGGCCACCCACCCAGCTTCAGCTCCGTGGGCCAAGGCCGTGGGAGGGAAAATGGCCCCCAGCTAAGACGCAGCAGGGGAGGCATGCACCATGGGGGAGAGAGCCAGGGCCCTGCTGGAGCCACTGGGTGAAGGGACACTCTAGAGGAGTGCTTGGAGGTACAGGGGATTTTGCTGATGACTGACTGTGGGCTCTGAAGGTCAAAGTGGAGGGGTTTTGAGAGCCAGAGTGGGTGGGTAATGAGGTCAGAAAGGGTGAGCGCTGTAAACAGGCTTGTAGGGCTTGCTAAGACAGCTGCTTCAATCCAGTTCAATAAACATGTCGTGAGGTCCCGCCGGGGCACAGCCCAGGGCCAAGCTGCTGCAGGACACGTGTCTGCTGTCCACTGGGTGTGCAGAGCTGCCCCCAGCCCTGGGAGCATACATGGCGCTGCTCACTCACCTTGCTGAAGAAGGGGCCAGTCCTTAGCCCTTCCCGCTAACCGTCAGTGGGGTTTTTCTTCTCTATGGGAACATGTCCTTGTTTTTAATTATGAATGTCATAGGAAAATCAGATTCACCTAGCAGAAATGTCATTTGTTATCCATGTGTCTGTTTTGTGGGGTGAAGGCTACCTAGCGGGGTGACAAAACAAGAGACAAGAGCTCCCCTGCCGTGAGCCCCAGGCCCTCTCAGTGCTCTGCTTGGTCATGGAAAGACCTTGAACTTGCTGCTTGGAGGGCTTGTTAGCCTATAAACCAGCTATTATTAGATTTCCAAACCCATATTTATGTTTTATTAATCTGTGTAATGAAGTTCCGTTTCTCCCAAGCACCATCGGGGAGGCATTTGCCCAGGAAGGCTGTGCCTGTGGCAGAGACTCACGGCCCCGGCCTGTAACAAGGGCCGTGTGCATCTTGCAGCCTGGTGGAGGCCATGCCAGGAGCACCATCTTGCAGTTCTGGGTACCCTGACAACTGAAGGTAGCCTCCACCACCTCTCCCGGAAGGGCCCCGTCACCCAGAACCAACCTTCAGCTCAGTTGCTTCCCACTCTGGAGGGATGCTGGGGAGCCCCATCTAGAACCCCAGCCCACCCTGAGTCCAGCAGCTATTTCTTGTGTTTCAAGGATTTGCAGCCAGAAGTCCCATTCCTTGGAGTCTCAGAGTGATCAGCTTTTCTGAGCTGTTGGCTTTGGAAAATATTGCCACCTTTAACTTGGCCACAAAACCATTGGATTTTATAGGCCAACCAGCCACCTTGGAACATGCTGTGAAGCCCTCTTGAGAAATGGGCACAGACAGGACCAGCAATTTGCCAAAGTCTGGTCTGCTCTGTGTGAAAGTTTGCTGGTGCCTTCCTCTCTGTGTGAGACAGTCTTCGTGGTTTAGATAGATTTTTCTGCCTTGCTGCTCCAAATTAAACAATCACTACATTTTATTTAAACAAGTTTGTGTTTGAAGGGCACTGCGGTACACGAGGAAGATCCCTGGGCATTTATTAATTCATCTGTGTTAGTCTCTTCTCACGCTGCTAATAAAGACATGCCTGAGACTGAGTACTTTATAAAGGAAAGAGGTTTAATTGACTCACAGTTCAGCATGGCTGTGGAGCCCTCAGGAAACTTACAATCATAGTGGAAGGGGAAGCAAACATGTCCTTCACGTGGCAGCAGCAAGAAAAAGTGCTGAGTCAAAGGGGGAAAAGCCTCTTATAAAACCATCAGATCTCATGAGAGCTCACTATCATGAGAATAGCATGAAGGTAACTTCCCCTATGATTCAATTACCTCCCACTGGGTCCCTCCCATGACATGTGGGGATTATGGGAACTACAATTCAAGATGAGATTTGGGTGGGGATACAGCCAAACCATCCATATCATCCATCCATCCATCCATCCATCCATCCATCCATCCATCCATCCATCATCTGTCCATCCTTGTCTCATCCATCCATCATCTACCATCCATCCATCCATCCATCCATCCATCCATCCATCCATCCATCCATCCATCCATCATCTGTCCATCCTTCTCTCATCCATCCATCATCTACCTACCATCCATCCATCCATCCATCCGTCCATCCATCCATCCATCCATCCAACCATCATCTGTCCATCCTTCTCTCATCCATCCTACATCCATCCATCCATCCATCATTTGCCCATCTTTCTGTCATCCACCCTACATGCATGCATGCATGCATCCATCCATCCATCCATCCATCCATCCATCCATCCATCTATCTGGAGTGGTGAGAGAGATGAAGGGTTGCCCACCTCACAGAGCGTGCAGGGTCGTGGGGAGGGTGATGGTGGATATTTTAGCTGGGGTTGTCAGGGTGCATTTCTCCAATCAAGTGTTTTGATCTGAGACCCGAAGAATGATAAGGCATCAGTCACTCAGAAAACAGAACCAACCCTGTGGCTTCTTCTTGCTCCATACCCCAGAAGACCATTTTGAAGTGTCGGACTCTTTTCCCTCCTTGCTGTTGGTGTCACCTTTATGTCCTGGCTGTCCTGTCTCCCTTCTTCTTTGCTGTCCCTAAATCTTTGTGCCAAGATGTTCAGAGGAAAGTGGTGCAGAGCTGAGACACAACCCAGGCCTCTTCCCTTGTCCTGCCTTCCATAGCAGGTGCCTTTCATCTTCTAGTCTGCAGAACGGCTGCACTGCTTCCGGGTGCTGCATACACATCCCAGGCAGGAAGAAGGCAGAGGCGATGGAGAAGCCACCTCACTTAGATTCTCATCCCGAGGCCTGCAAGGTGGATCTACAGGGAAGGCTCTGAGCTGAAGGGAGTTCTCAGCAGGGCTGTAAGTGGCAGGTGTCTGGGAATCACAGAGCCTGGACATCCAGTCCCTTCAAATCAGGCTCATGATTCACCAGTGTTCCAGCTGCCTCTAACAAGACTCACTGCTCAGGGGACAAGCTGAAGAGCCCCCTGGAAATGGCACATTCCCAGCAAAAGCAGCTCAAAACGATTAGGAAGGAGAGGCAGCATGCATTCCAATCCTGTTGGGCTTCTGGTCCAAGGCCTGCATGTGTTTACAAGCCCGGCTCACACCTTTGTGATCTGGTGCTCATTGGGGCCAATGTGTCTTGGGAGTCACTGAATCTGTGAGGGACCGCGTTTCCGCAGCATGGTCCTCGAGCTGCTGGCTTTGAGCTGTTGGCTTTGGAAGGGTTGGCTGGGCCTGAGCGTTCACAGCCTGGTAACTGCACGTGAAGAGAAATGGAGCTTTGATCACAAGATGTGAAATTTGTCCTCTCTTTCCCCACGTGGACATTCACATGAGCCTCTCCCTCCCTGATTCTTTGATAACATTTATTTTAGCCAGTCACTTGTGTCATTTTTCTTGATTCACTTCACCTTGTGCACTTTCATTATTTTCCTCACAAAATCAAGGCTCAGATTTAATTTCCCTCTCCCATTCGATGGCCTGGCGGAGTGGCCGGGACAGGGAGGAGGACGTGCGGAGGCACGAGGTGAGGGGCTCTGGGGGCCTCTGGCAGGGAGGGCTGCAGCTTCCAAGGGGTGTGCAGGCCGGAGGGAAACACTGCGCCTGGGAGAGTGGGAACCCTCGCAGGTGGGGTGCTTCTTCCTTGTGGGCGGGTGGGGGGACTTTCCAAGTCCTTGTCCTGGGGTCGCTCCTGGGAAATCTTTCCCCAGAGTCCAGGCAGGCTCTATCTAGCTCTGTCTGGCCAGGGTGCTTGCTGGGGATTCTGCTGAGGCCCCAGAAGGGAGGTGTCCATGCCAGGGTCTGCCTGGGTGCCCAGACCCTGTGGCCATTTGGAGAGTACTGGGCCGAGTGCCAGGAGACCAGGCTGCAGTCCTATCAGGTGGAACTCTGTGACCTTGGGCAAGTGGTTCTCTGCACTTTCAGGAAGTGAGGGAGCCGGGCTGGGTGGCCGCGGCTCTGTGCAGCTTTGCAAGTCAGCATCGCTGATGCGTCCAGGTGCTCTATCCCTGAAATGGGATCACGGATTCAGCAGGCATGCGGGGACCTGGGGACCTGGGGACCTGGCGGTATTCCCTTGCACTGTTGAAGCCACATGCCTAGATTTCCCCACAGGGTGGTGAATGAGGCCAGCCCGATGTAAGCCAGTGGCCAAGTTCCTCCTCTGTCTGAAGTCTTGTGGGGCTTCGGGAGGCCACAGCATCCCATGTGGATCCTCCTTTCCTTTCAGGTCTAGGTGATGGCTCTCAGGGAGCGGGTGGTGTTGTATCCCCTCCTCCAGGAGACATTTGGCAATGTTTGGAGCTATTTTCAGTTGTGGCAATAAGAGGGGTGGGTGTGTGTGTGTCCAAAATGTCAATACAGTCCCCTACCCAATTTGTATGTTGAAATCCTAATCATCAGGACGTCAGAGTGTGACTGTATTTATAGTTTTTTCAGAATTAAGTTAAAACGGGATCATTAGGGTGGGCCCTAATCCATTGACTTGCATCATTATAAGAAGATGGGAGGCAGACACAGACACACACAGAGGGACGACCCTGTGGGTACAGAGAGGAGATGGTGTCCATAAGCCAAGGAGAGAGGCCTCAGGAGAAACCAACCTGCCTGTGCCTCCATCTCACTTCCAGCCTGCAGGACTGTGGGGAGTAAGTGTCCGTGTTTAAGCCGCTGGGCTGTGGTGCTTTGTCATGGCAGCCCCTGTAAAACCTAGCCAGTGATGGATTCCAGGAGTAAAGCCAGGATGGCTGGCAGAGCAGACTTTGGACAGAAAATGACTCCTGTTGAGGGGAGCGGCTCTTCCCACTGCCTGGCTTCTCTTCCCTTTCTTGTTTCCCTTATTTTTCAAATTCCTGTTTTAAGATTGTTTGTCAGCTCCACGGGTTGGAGCACTGGTACGGGGAAGAGTCGGGCTTGTGCGGTTTTGATTCCATCTTCCTCTCTGCCTCCGCTCTGGGTGGCTCTCGGACCCCGAGGCTTGGGATTTCTGAGCTGGGGGAGCTATCTGGGTGAGGCAGTTCCTGCCAATGTGGTTGAGGCTCCAGGAACTTGAACTCCTAGCATCCCTTCTTATGGCAACCACGGGCAGTGGCTCACTGAATGGCAGCAGCTTCTGAGGTCCCAGCAGGAGGGGACATGGGGAAGAGAACAATCTGCAGTTTCCCAACAACGAGAGGGTGACGAGCAAGAGGGAGGAGGAAGAAGAGGAGACCCTGGGGGATAAAACCACCTGGATCATGGAAAAAAGAAGACCAGGAACAAAAGAGTGTATACAGTGTTCAGTCCCGTTTTTATTAAAAAAAAACAACAACTATAGAGAATATTGAAAGAATCGACTCTCAGACATCATCATGATTATTACAGGGGTATTACGGCTGGACGGTGGCAAGGTGTATGAGCCGAAGGAGTTTTTACATCACTTTTACTTATTTAATTTCATTTTTGAGATGGAGCCTCGCTTTGTTGCCCAGGCTGGAGTGCAGTAGCGAGATCTCGGCTCACTACAACCTCTGCCTCTGGGTTCAAGTGATCCTCCCGCCTCAGCCTCCTGAGTCGCTGGGATTACTGGTGTGCACCACCACTCCTGGCTAATTTTTGCATTTTTAGTAGAGACAGGGTTTCACCACATTGCCCAGGCTGGTCTCGATCTCCTGACATGAAGTGATCCACACCCCCCTTGGCCTCCCAAAGTGCTACGATTACAGGCATGAGCCACCGTGCTTGGCTATGTCTCTTTTAAAAATGATCAAAAACATACTATTTTTGTACTAAGGATAATATAATAATAAAAAAGCTTGCTTCTCTCCAGGGAAGAAAGGGACAAGGGCTGCCCCTTTGGCAGCGCTCCTGTCCCGTTGTAAAGCCGTGGGGACTTGGAGAGGCCACACCAGCTACCCAAGCCTGTTTCTTTGGCTGTGAAATGAAGAAAGAAAGAGCTCTTTATCCTGGGGTTTAAAGTAAGGATTCCAATTAAGTCATATCCGTGAAGTACCGGGCACACGATCTGCCCTCAGTAAATGTTAGCTGTTTTTGTTGTTATGACTATTTTCCGGCCAGAACTGTCCCTCGAGAAGAGGAAGTCTTGCTGAATATCCTCTCAGTGAAACTGGAGTGGTCAGCTCTACTCTTCTTTTGTTAGTGAGTCTTCCCTTCTTGTTTGGAAATGAGTTTTGGGGAGCTGTCTGCAAGACAGAGACACCCCAGCCCCTCTTCCGGCTTGTCTGGATGAAGCTGTTTGACTACAGCTCCGAGAGCTGGCCCTGCAATGGGCTCCTGGCCAAGTGTCAAGAGAAAGGACACCTTGGTCCCTCCCATCTAAACTGCCGGAGGGACTGCATTTGTGTTTTTTGGGGGCTACCCACCAGGACAGAGTCATGAGCTTGAGGCCGGGGACACACCCATGAGCTGGCACATTGCTGTGGTCAGGGGATCTGAGGCCCCTGTATGATCCGGGAACACCAGTTCTAGAGACTTCCAGAAGAGAGGAAGGTTCCACGTTGCTGACCTTTAACTTTTGCTCCCACTTCTGCCATGGAGGCTCATTGTTACATTTTCCTGGCTGAGCGGCGTTCAGCTTCCCACACCCCGGTGGCTTCGCCTGTGCCCACTCCCAGCACCCGCACATTTGGCCTAAAGCAGTTAAACCTCTGAGCTGCCAAAAGACCTTGTAAGAACGAGAAACCACTCCATGGTTTATTAAAAAACAAAAAACCTCCACAAAACAACAGCAATTAAAAAAAACCATGTAAAATGACATTCTTTCCTTCATAGGATGTGAGCTCACATTTAAACCATATATTGCTCCAGCAGGGTTACAGGTAGAGGTCAGGTCCCTGCCCCAGCCTCTTCCCATCCCTGGTTGGCGCCTGGCGGCCCCACTTTTACTTTTACTGTATCTTCTGGAGCTTTGCAGAGTGGTCCCGTAAAACAGGACAGACAAAGCGCCCAGTGGAACCACAACTGTAAGAATAGTGAACAGTCTAGCTGGGTGTGGTGGTGCCTGTAGTCCCAGCACTTTGGGAGGCTGAGGTAGGAGGATTGCTTGGGCCCAGTAGTTTGAGGCTGCAGTGAGCTATGATGGCGCCACGGCACTCCAGCCTAGGTGACACAGCGAAACCCTCTCTGTAGAAAATATATATATATATATATATATATAGGCCAGGAGAGGTGGCTCACGCCTGTAATCCCAACCTGGGTAACATGGTGAGACCCCGACTCTATCAAAAATACAAACAACAAAAAAAAAAAGCCGGATGCGGTGGTGCACGCCTGTGATCTCAGCTATTCGGGAGGCTGAGGTGGGAGGATTATTTGAGCCTGAGAGGTGGAGGTTGCAGTGAGCCGAGATGGTGCCACTGCACTCCAGCCTGGGCAACAGAGTGAGACCCTGTATCTCTCTCTCTCTTTATATATATGTGTATATATATGTATATCTATATCTATATATCTATGTATCTATATATTTAAAAACAGAGCAAACACTCTAGCTCTTTCACAGGGGCTGTTCAGCTGCATTAATCACTGCACTATTTGAACTTCAGGGCCTGAAATCACTGCAGCTCTGAGCTTTAAAGCAGTTTGTGGTGGAAGGACTCCTGTAAATTACCCACGCTGTGTCGGAGGGGGCAGTGCAGTCTTCTGATGTATCTTTGGATTGAATGTTGGTTTAAATCACCTTCCAGAAACTTCTGGTGCCACTCCAGGTGGAGAAATGCAATGGCAGAAAGCGTCCCCGAGCCGGGTACCTGGAGTCTCCGTGACTTCCCCCACCATGATGGGTAGAGGCAAAGTGTCCCTGTGATGGAAGGTGCACTCACCCACCCCAAGACTGTTTTTCATTCAGACCCTAAAGCTGACTTCTTGTTTGAGGTTTGGAGGTGATGAACACATTTTACGTAGCAAAAGTTGACATCCTGAGTGAAAGCACAGGTCACGTTTTTAAAGGATGCCTTTGCGATATCGTGCTGTATCTTGATAAAAATTCACTCTCCTTGGCTCCTGGGATGGGGTGCAGGCTCAGGCACCTCTGCATTGGCTGTCTATGCCTGGGGCAAATCACCACCCATGCGTAGTCTACGTCACTGTCACCCCTGTGGATGCTCCCGGGGCATGGTGGGTTAGGAGTCTGGGTGGGGGGGGGGTCCTCAGGTGGCCATGTGGGTGCTGGCCGGGCCTGTGCTCCTCTCTGGAGTTCGGGGTTTTCTTCAGCCTTGTTCAGGTTGTTGGCAGAATGCAGTTCCTCCGGGCTGTAGTGCTAAGGTCCCACTTTCTTGCTGGCTGTTGGATGGGGCTGCCGTCCACCCTGGAGACTGCCCATGTGTCCTTGCAACGAGGCCACCATGCCGTCCACCCTGGAGACTGCCCGTGTGTCCTTGCAACGAGGCCACCATGGACAGCTCACAGTGGGGTTTTTCTTTCTTCTAGGCCAGCAGGGTGCGTCTCTCTGACTTCTGTCTCAAACCTCTAGACTCCCTTTTAAGAGTTTTCCTGCCTGATTAGTGCAGGCCCAAGCAGGACACTCTCCCTTTGAAGCACTCCATTGTTAGGGACCTGATGACATCCTGAGTCATTGCTGTGGCTGTGTGATGTGACATAATCCCGGGTGATGCCCCCTCGCTTCCCGGGTCTCCCTGCACTTGAGAGGGCCACCATACGAGGGTGTGGGGCTTGGGGAATGGCCTTAGAATTCTTCCCACCACAATCCCTGGGGTCCCTCGTGTGGGGGCAAGGGAGGGGTTCCCCTGTACATGGAGGTGAGGGAAGGAGGGGCTGTGCCTTGTGTGGGGAGCATGGTCAAGTCCCCATGTCAGCCTCTCTCATGCAACCTGAACTGCGGGTTGCCCTGGCCTCTGGACCCATGTGTCCTGGTCCTCCTTCATGAGGGATCAGCGCACACTTCTGGACTCTGCTATGCGTCTGCCTCCCAGTAGAGGAGGTGGCTGGGGTTTGGGTTTGGACTCTAAGTGGGCTGGAAGTTACTGGGGAGGCTCAGAGGAAGGTTTCCTGCAATGTGTGGCTTGATCCTGTCTGCAGGGATGGGTGGTGTCTGTCAGTGAGAGAGGTGGGGACAGGTGCCCTAGGCTCAGAAACAAGTGGCCCAGGCCTGGGGACAGGTGATCCAGGCTTGGGGACAGGAGCACCAGGCTTGGGGACAGGTGACCCAGGCTCAGAAACAGGTGGCTCAGGCTTGGGGACAGGTGACCCAGGCTCAGAAACAGGTGTCCCAGCCTTGGGGACAAGTGGCCGAGGCTCAGAAACAGGTGTCCCAGGCTTGGGGACAGGCCACTCAGGCTCAGAAACAGGTGGCTCAGGCTCAGAAATAGGTGGCCCAGGCTTGGGGACAGGTGATCCAGGCTTGGGGACAGGAGCACCAGGCTTGAGGACAGGCGACCCAGGCTTGAGGACAAGTGGCCCAGGCTCAGAAACAACTGGCCCAGTGTTGGACACAGGTGATCCAGGCTTGGGGACAGGAACACCAGGCTTGGGGACAGGCAACCCAGGCTCAGAAACAGGTGGCCCAGGCTCAGAAACACGTGTCCCAGGCTTGGGGACAGGCCACCCAGGCTCAGAAACAGGTGTCCCAGCCTTGGGGACAAGTGGCCCAGGCTCAGAAATAGGTGGCCCAGGCTTGGGGATGGGCTGAGGAAAGGCGGGGCTGCCTCCTGGGCGCAGGTTCCCTCTCTGGGAGCTCGGAGGCTCAGGGAGAGATGAAGCGTATTATGTAGATGCACTTGCATGTTTGCAAATCTCTTCCCAACAAGGGATTTGATTCTTCGAGTGCCTGATGAGATGTTTGAGCAAACGCCGCTATTGTCCTGATCATCACTGTGATGTTGCAGTTGGCATTGCGTGGGCGTAAAGAAAGGGATCTATTTTCCTGGCTAATAAGGTTTATTTTTACTCTAGCTGAATAATACATGATCAGTGTCAAAATAAATTACAATCCTTCCATTATAAGCCACTCTCCTGCCCTACATACCTGCCGAAGCTGCCTTCCCGTTCCTCCAGGCTGCCGTCCCTTCCCCGGCTCCCAGGAAGGCACCCTCCCCGCCACCGCCTGCCATTCCTCCTCTCCAAGTTAGAATGGAATATAAATTGGGCACCTCGGGGACCTGCAAAACTTGAGAGTACGTTATGTTAGGCTCCGATCCCAAATTATGTAACAGCTCCGATCCCAAACCAAGCTGGTATTTTCACTATGGTGTAAATAAAAACGTTAAATGGTTTTTCTAAGTGTTTGATTTTTCATCTGTGGTTTATTCACCTACTAAATTTCTGTAAAGGCCCATTTATTCAGCTTGGGGGAAAATACATTAAGCAGTTGTCCACTTGGCAGCGACGGTGTGAAGCCTCCCAGACAGGGAGGGCCTCCCAGGTCGCCTCTGCAGGCTGAGAGCTGGCCGCGCTTCTAAGCCTCTCAGCCTCGGTTTCCCCACCTATAGAATGGAAAGCAAAATTGCCCTTTTCCAAAGGGCTGCTTTCCAAGTTGAAAACAAGGAAACAGGAGCAGCAGAGGAATCGCCTGTTGTTTAGGAAGAGTCAGTACAGGTAACAATGATGCCTTCTGGACCACAGCACCAGGAAGTCACATAACTCCAGTTAGAATATGGTACCGACAAATATGTTAAGTGCCAACCAAAAAGAAAAGCACTGCATTTGGTAGCACAAAGGTGGTTTTCTTTAACACCCAGAGAGAGTACCTTGCCCAGAAACTCCTTTGTCCGACACTCAAGGCCTCCAGGAGTCCTGACACCCACCTGGCATCCCACCAGCTACGCATCTTCCAAGTGTCCGCAGCCAACCTCCAGCCTAAATGCACCCCGGCACAGCACGCTCCTGCCAGCTCCTGCCTGCTCAAAGCTGAGGTTGAAGGCAGATAGGTCTGGGTCCAGGTCTGGGCGCTGAAACTTATGGTTTTCCAGCTCTCCACTCTGTTTCATTGCGAGGAAAGGGAGCAAAGAAAGGTCCTGGTTCTGGGGCTGCGGCAGGACTCAGTGCAGTATTCCCCACCACCACCCCAGGTCCCACCTTCCCGGGGAGGCCCGAGCACCTACCCGGCCCTACCCTCAGTCCCTCTGGAGTTGCTGTAGCTGGGACTGGGCACAGCCTGCGGGCAAGCCCTGCTGAGGCAAGAGCCCACCTTCCCCTCCTGGAGTCACCTGCCACAGCTCAGTATTCCACAACCATGAGGTGTTCAGTGGCCGCACACAGGTGTCGCCACTATCCTGCCTCCACCAATGACATATCCTCCACCAACAACATCACCTCCCCAACAACTTCACCTCCCCAGTGGCTTACCTTACCCCCAATGGCTTACCCCTGTGACATCATCTCCCTAATAACATTACTTCCTTATGGCATCACCACTGCCACAACATTGTTTTCCCCGTGTCATCACTTCCCCATCACATCATCTCTGCATGACATCACCTCCCAGTAGCATCACCTCTCCCATGATATCACCTCTCCCATGACATCACCTCCCAATGACATCCCCTCCCCATGACATCCCCTCCCCCTGTTATCACCTCTCCATGACATCACCTCCCTGTAACATCACCTCCCCATGACATCGCTTCCCCATCACATCCCCTCCCCATGGCATCACCTTCCCATGACATCACCACCCCATCACTTCAACTCCCCATTGCATCACTTACCCATGACATCCTCCATGACATCACCTCTCCATGACATCACCTCCCCATGGTGCCACCTCCCAATGACATCTTCCCATGATGTCACCTCCCTGTGATGTCACCCTGTGATGTCACCTTCCCATGGTGTCACCTGCCCATGTCGTCACCTCCCCCATGACGTCACATCCCCATGATATCACCTCCCCCATGGCATCACCTCCTCATGGCATCACCTCCCCATGAAATCCCCACCCCATGACATCACCTCCCCATAGCCTCACCTCTCCCATTACATCACTTCCCCCATGACATCACCTCCCCATGACATCACTTCCCCATGGCATCACCTTCCCCTGGCATCCTCTTTCCATGACATTACCTCCCCATGGCATCACCTCCCCATGACATCACTTCTCCCATGACCTCACTTCTGCATAACATCACTGCCCCATGACATCACCTCTCTGTGGCATCACCTTCCCATGACATCACCTCTCCATGACATCACTTCTCCATCAAATCCCCTCATCATGGCATAATGTCCCCATGACATCACCTTGCTGTGACATCACCACTCCCATTACATCACTTCCCCCTCACATCCCCTCCCCATGACATCACCTCCCCATTACATCACCTCTCCGTGACATCACTTCCCCATCACATCCCCCTCCTCATGACATCACCTCCCCATGACATCACTTCCCCAGCACATCTGCTCACCATTGCATCCCCTCCCCATCACATCACCTCTCCATGACATCACCTCTCTGTGACATCACCTCTCCCATGACATCACCTCTCCATGGCATCACCTCCCCATGACATCACCTCTCCGTAACATCACTTCTCCCATGACATCACCTCTCCATAACATCACCTCTCTATGACATCACTTTCCCATGGCATCACCTCTCCCATGACATCACCTTTCCATGATATCATCTCTCCCATGACGTCGCCTCCCCTGTGATGTCACCCTGTGATGTCACCTTCCCATGGTGTCACCTCCTCATGGCATCACCTCCCCCATGACGTCACATCCCTATGATATCATCTCTCCCATGACATCACCTCTCCATGACATCACTTGTCCATGACATCACTTCCCCCTCACATCCCCTCCCCATGACATCACCTTCCCATTACATCACTGCTCCATGACATCACTTCCCCATCACATCCCCTTCTCATGACATCACCTCCCCATGACATCACTTCCCCAGCGCATCCCCTCCCCATCACATCACCTCCCTATGACATCACCTCTCCATAAAATCACTTCTCCATTGCATCACCTCTCCCATGATATCACCTCCCCCATGACATCACCTCTCCCCACATCATCACTGCCAGACACCAGCCTCTTCAGGAAACAAAATGAAGGTAAGCTTTGTTAAGAATCCTTATTTTTCGGCTGGGCACAGTGGCTTACACCTGTAATCCTAGCACTTTGGGAGGCCAAGGTAGGCAGATCACCTGAGGCCAGGAGTTCAAGACCAACCAGGCCAGCATGCCAAAACCCCATCTCAAGTAAAAATACAAAAAAAATACCTAGGTATGGTGACACATGCCTATAAACCCAACTACTCAGGAGGCTAAGGCTAGAGAATCACTTGAACCTTGGAGGCAGAGGTTGCAGTGAGCCAAGATCGCACCACTGCACTCCAGCCTCGGTTTTTGAGAGAGTGAGACGCTCTCTCTCAAAAAAAAAAAAAAAAAAAAAAAAAAAAGGAAAGAAAGAAAGAATTCTTGTTTTTCAACAGTCAAGCCGAGAACCAAATCAGGAGTGCAATCTTATTCACAATTGCCACAAAAAGAATAAGATATCTAGGAATACAGCTAAGGAGGTGGAAGATCTCTACAAGGAGAGCTACAAACCACTGCTTAGAGAAATCAGAGATGACACAAACAAATGTAAAAATACTCCATGTTCATGGATAGGAAGGATCAATATCATTAAAGCAATTTATAAATTCAACAGTATTCCTGTCAAACTACCAATGACATTCTTCACAAAACTAAGAAAAAATGATTTTAAAATTCATATAGACCCAAAAGGAGCCCAAATAGCCAAGGCAATCCTAAGCAAAAAGAACAAGGCATCACACTATCTGACTTTATATTGCAGGACTACAGTAACCAAAACAGCACGATACTGGTAGAAAAACAGACACATAGATCAATGGAATGGAATAGAGAGCCCAGAAATAAGGCCGCACACCTATAACCATCTGATCTTTGACAAAGCTGACAAAAACAAGCAATGGGGAAAGGACTCCCCATTCAATAAATGGTGCTTGGATAACTGCCTAGCCATATGCAGAAGACTGAAACTAGACCCCTTTCTTATACCGCATGTAAAAAATCAACTCAAGATGGATTAAGGACTTAAATGTAAGATATAAAACTATAAAAACTATGGAAGACAACCTAGGCAATACCATTCTGGACATAGGAATGGGCAAATATTTTGTGACGAAGATGCCAAAAGCAATTGCAGCAAAAGCAAAAATTGACAGATGGGGTCTAATTAAACTAAAGGGCTTCTGCACAGCAAAAGAAACTATCAACAGAGTAAACAGACAACCTACAGAGTGGGAGAACATTTCTGTGAACTGCATCTGACAAAGGCTTAATATCCAGCATTTAAAAGGAACTTAAACAGATTTACAAGAAAAAAACAACCTTATTGAAAAGTTGGCAAAGAACATGAACAGACACTTTTCAAAAGAAGACATACACGTGGCCAATAAACATATGAAAAAAAGCTCAACATCACTGATCATTAGGGAAATGCAAATCAAAACTGAAATGAGATACCATCTCACACCGGTCAGAATGGCTGTTATGAAAAAGTCAAAATATAACATATGCTGGTGAGGTTGCAGGGAAAAAGGAATGCTTACACGTTGTTGGTGGGAGTGTAAATCAGTTCAACCATTGTGGAAAGCAGTGTGGTGATTCCTCAAAGAGCTAAAAACAGAACTACCATTTGACCCAGCAATACCATTACTAGGTGTATTAGTCTGTTTTCACACTGCTAATAAAGACATACCCAAGGCTGGGTAATTTGTAATGGAAAGAGGTTTAATTGACTCACAGTTCAGCATGGCTGGGGAAGTCTCAGGAAACTACAATCATGGCGGAAGGGGAAGCAAACATGTCCTTCTTCACATGGCGGCAGGAAGAAGAAGTGCTGAACCAAAAGGGGAAAAGTCCCTTATAAAACCATCAGATCTCATGAGAACTAACTCACTATCACAAGAACAGGATGGGAGAAATTATCATGATTCAATTATCTACACCTGGTCCCTCCCACGACACGTGAGGATTATGGGAGCTACAATTCATGATGAGATTTGGATGGGGACACCACCCAACCATATCACTGGGTATATACCCAAAGGAATATAAATCATTCTATTATAAAGACACATGCATGCATACGTTCATTGTAGCAGTATTCAGAATAGCAAAGACATGGAATCAACCCAAGTGCCCATCAATGATGGACTGGATAAAGAAAATGCAGTAAATATACACCATGGAATACTAGGCAGCCATAAAAAAAGAATGAAATCACGTCATTTGCAGGAACATGGATGGAGCTGGAGGCCATTATCCTTAGCAAATGTAAACAAGCTTTCTGTAAGATGCGTCATAATCAGGTTTTTTTACTGAATGGCAGCATATGACAGAGAAACCCCTGTATAGGAAACACTGAGAAAGTATCATTGGAGCATGCTTCTTCCTTTATGGACTCACAGCACACAGGTGTACAAACGCAGGTATAAAAGGTAAATGTAAGCATGCTTTTTAAATGATTTGTTGTAAGCTGTTTTCTTTCCATGAATTAAACTGTTTGACACACACACACACACAAAAGATGCTTGTTTTTGGCCAGGCGAGGTGGCTCACGCCTGTAATCCCAGCACTTTGGGAGGCTGAGTCAGGCAGATCCCAAGGTCAGGAGTTTGAGACCAGCCTGGCCAACATGGTGAAACCCCATCTCTATTAAAAATACAAAAATTAGCCAGATGTGATGGCGCACGCCTGTAATCCTAGCTACTCAGGAGGCTGAGGCAGGAGAATCACTTGAACCTGGGAGGTGGAGGTTGCAGTGATCTGAGATCACGCCACTGCACTCCAGCCTGGGCAACAAGAACAAAAGTCCATCTCAAAAGAAAAAAAAAATGCTTGTTTTTGACAGTGTGTCAGTTTTTGCATTTGTAGCCAACATCCTTCTGAGGTCTGTGCCATCCCCATCTTATGAGTGGGAAACCACACCTCACAGGAAGGGCATCACTGGGCCAAGGTTCCAGGCAAGTAGGAGAAGGTGCCAAGACTCTACATGCTCCAGGGTGGCACCTTCTCTCACCCCATCCCTGACTGCTTCTCCCAGGAGAGCTCAGGGCAAAAAGCAAGCTGAGCTCGGTACCACGGGGACCCTCCGCAGGGACTTGATGGCTGCTGGATGGTGCTGAAGGCTGGACAGTCAGCATGATCCTACTGAATTTAATTTTTTTTTTGAAAAGTCTTTCTGGCTCATTCCTAAGTGCCTCTGGGCAACTCACCAGGAATCCAAGCAGAGGCTCCCTCTTTACAAGATCACGGCCCTTTCACTACCACAGAACCCTGGACTGGGGCTTCTTTAACTCTTTCCACAAGTAGAGTAGCCTCCTGATTACTTTAAAAAATGAGTTATTAAAAGTATTTAGCGAAAGTGTTGGAGCCTGGCAGAGGGCACTCGTGGCCAGTATCTGGAATGTCACATGGTGTGCCATCCAACAGAGACTCCCCCACCAGGGTGACACTATGATAGTGATGCATCATGACCAGAGGAGAGACCACCCGAGCCAGGGGCCCTCCCATCCACCCCAGGGAGGCTCTCTCATCCCGCCTCCCAAACCCCACATGCTCACCCCTCACAGCACTTTATGGTGTGGGATGGAGTGATGATGTGGGATGGAGTGATGATGTGGAATAGAGTGATGATGTGATATGTAGAGATGGTGTGGGATGGAGTGATGGTGTGGGATGGAGTGATGATGTGGAATGGAGTGATGGTGTGATATGTAGAGATGGTGTGGAATGGAGTGATGGTGTGGGATGGAGACGTGGTGCAGGATTGAAGGGTAGGGTGGGATAGAGTGATGGTGTGGGATGAAGACATGGTGCAGGATTGAAGGGTAGGGTGGGATAGAGTGATGGCACAAGATGGAGTGATAGTACAGGACAAAAGGATGGTGCAGGATGGAGTGATGGTGCAGGATTGAATGATGATGTGGGATAGAGTGATAATGTGGGATGGAGCAATGGTGCAGGCTGGAGTGCTGGTGCAGGGACAGAAGGATGGTGTGGGATGGAGCAATGGTGTGGGACAGAGTGATGATGTGGGACGGAGTGATGGTGCAGCATGCAGTGATAGTGCGAGATGGAGTGATAGTGCGGAACAAAGCAATGGAGTGAGATAACGTGATGGTGCAGGACGGAGTGATGGAGCAAGACGGAGCAATGGTTCTGGATGGAGCGATGGTGCAAGAAGGAGTGATGGTTTGGGATGAAGCGATGTTGTGGCATGGAATGATGGTGCAGGACAGAGCGGTGGTGTGGATGGGGCAATGGTACAGGATGAGGCAATGGTGTGGAAAGAAGCGGTGGCATGGGATGTAGCGATGCTGCAGGATGGAGCGATGATGTGGGACAGAGTGACGATGTGGGAAAAAGCGAATGTGCGGGATGGAGTGGTGGTGCAGGATGGTATGATGGTGCAAGATGGAGCAGTGGTGCGGGACGGAGTGATGGTGCGGAATGCAGTGAGAATGCGGGATGGAGCAATGGTGCAAGATGAAGAGATGGTGCGAGGCAAAGTGATGGTGTGGGATGGAGCAATGGTGCAGGTCAGAGCGATGATGTGGGACACAGTGACTGCATGATGGAGTGATGATGCAGGGTGGAGTGATGGGACGGGATGGAGTGATGCAAGGTTGAGTGATGGTGGAAGATTGAATGATGGTGTGGGATGGAGTGATGGTGCAGGATTGAAGAATGGTGTGGCATGAAGTGATGGTGTGGGATGGAGTGATCGTGTGAGATGGAGTGATGGTGTGGGATGGAGGGATGGTGCAGGATGGAGTGATGGTGCAGGATTGAAGGATGGTTTGGGATGGAGTGAAGGTGTGGGATGGAACGGTGGTGCATGCTGGAGTGATGTTGGAGGACAGAAGGATGGTGCGAGATGGAGCGATGGTGCGGGATGCAGCGATGGTGCAGGATGCAGCGATGATGTGGGATGCAGCGATGGTGTGAGACAAAGCCATTGTGCAGGACAGAGCAATGGCATGGAAAGGAGCAATGGCGCAGGATGGAACAATGGTGCGGGACTCAGTGATGGAGTGGGACAAAGCGATGGTGCAGGAGAGAGCGATGGAGCAGGATAGAGTGATGGTGCAGGATGGAGTGATGGTGCGGGACTGAAGGATGGTATGGGATTCAGTGTTGGTGCAAGATGGAGTGACGGTGTAGGCTGGAGTGATGGTGTGGGTCAGAAGGATGTTGCAGGATGGACTGATGATGTGGGACAAAATGATGGTGTGGGACGGAGCGATGATGTGGGATGGAGCGATGATGTGGGATGGAACGATGGTGAGGGACAAAGTGATGGTGCGGGATGAAGCAATGGTGGGGTACGGAGCGATTGTGTGGGACACAACGATGGTGTGGGATGCAGCGATGTAGCAGGATGGAGCGATGGTGCATGATGGAGCGATGGTGCAGGATGCAGCGATTGTGTAAAATGCAGTGATGGGGTGGGATGGTGCAGTGGTGCGGGATGGAGCGATGTTGCAAGACAAAGCGATGTTGCAGGGTGGAGCAATGTTGCATTTCTGAGCGATGGTGCAGGACAGAGCTATGGTGCGGGACAAAGCGATGGTGTGGGAAGGAGCGATAGTGTGGGATGGAGCGATGGTGCAGGATGGAGCGATGGTGCAGGATGGAGCGATGGTGTGGGATGGAGCCATTGTGTGAGATGAAGTGATGGTTTGCAGTGGAGTGATTGGGCGGAATGCAGTGATGGTGCAGGATGGACCAATGGTGCGGTACAAAGCGATGGTGTGGGAAGGAGCGATAGTGTGGGATGGAGCGATGGTGCAGGATGGAGCGATGGTACGGGATGGAGTGATGGTGTGGGATGGAGCCATTGTGTGAGATGAAGTGATGGTTTGCAGTGGAGAGATTGTGCGGGATGCAGTGATGGTGCAGGATGGACTGACCGATGGTGTGGGATGGAGCAATGTTGTGGGATTGAAGGATGGTGTGGGATGGAGTGATGGTGTGGGATGGAGTCATATTGTAGGATGCAGTGATTGTGTAAGATAGAGTGATAGTGTGAGGTTGAAGGATAAGGTGGGATGGAGTGATGGTGCGGGATGAAATGATGGTGTGGTCTGGAGTGACGGTGTGGGGTGGAAGGATAGTGTGGGACGGAGCAGTGGTGCGGGATGCAGTGATGGTGCAGAATAAAACGATAGTGCGTGAAGGAGCAATGGTACGGGATGGAGCGATGGCGTGGGGAGGAGGTGGGAATATCGTGGGGTTGCGTGGGAGGAGGGATTGAAGGATTGTGCGGGATGGTGTGGTGGTGCAAAACGGAGCAATGGTGCAAGATGCAGCGATAGTGTGTGACGGAGCGATGGTGCAGGATGGAGCGATGGTGCAGGATGCAGCGATGGTGCGCAATGCAGTGATGGGGCAGAATGGAGCGAAGGTGGGGGACAAAGCAATGGTGTGGGACAAAGCAATGGTGTGGGACAGCTATGGCGTGGGACAAAGCGATGGTGCAAGATGGAGCGATGGTGCTGGACTGAGTGATGGTGTGGGAAAGAGTGATGATGCAGGATGGAGTGATGGTGCGGGATATAGTGAGGGTGCAGGATGGAGTGATGGTGTGGGATGGAGTGATGATGTGGGATGGAGTGATGCTGCTGGTGTGATGGTGTGGGATGGAGTGATTGTGTGGGATAGAGTAATGGTGCAGGATTGAAGGATAGTGTGAGATGGAGTGATGGTGCACAATTGAAGGATGGTGTGGAATGGAGTGATGGTGTGTGACGGAGGGATGGTGTGAGATGGAGTGATGGTGTGGGATGGAACAATGGTGCGGGATGGAGTGATGATATGGGATTGAAGGATAGTGTGAAATGGAGATGCAGGGTGGAGTGATGGCAGTGATGGTGTAGGACAAAAGGATGGTGCATGCTGGAGTGATGGTGTGAGACAAAGTGATGGTGCTGGACAAAGTGATTATGTGGGATGAAGCGATGGTGTGGGGTGCAGCGATGGTGCGGGATGCAGGGATGGTGCGGGATGCTGCGATGGAGTGGGTGAAAGCAATGGTGCAGAACAGAGCAATGGAGCAAGACAGTGTGACAGTTCGGGATGGAGCAATGGAGCAGGATGAATCAATGGTGTGAGATGGAGTGATGTTGTGGAATGGAGCATTTCTGCGGCATGTAGCGATGGTGCGGGATAGAGCAATGGTGCCAGATGGAGCAATGGTGCGGGATGGAGAGATGGTGCAAGATGGAGTGATGGTGCGGGATGGAGTGATGGTGCAGGATTGAAGGATGGTGTGGGATGAAGCATTGGTGCAGGACAGAGCAATGGTGCAGGATGGAGCGATGTTGTGGGACAAGGCAGTGGTGCAGGACAGAGCGATGGAACGGGACGCAGTGACGGTGCAGGACGGAGCAATGGAGTGAGATGGAGCAATGGTGCGGGACAGAACCATGGTGCGGGACAAAGCGATGTTGCAGGATGGAGTGATGCTGCGGCATGGAGTGATGGTGCAAGATGGAGCCATGGTGAGGGACGGAGTGATGGTATGGGACAGAGTGATGGCTTGGGACTGAGTGATGGTGTGGGTCGGAGCGATGGTGTGGGACGCAGTGACGGTGCAGGATAAAGGGATAGTGTAGGACACAGAGATTGTATGGGATGCAGCAATGGAGCAAAATGCAGCAATGGAGCAGGACAGAGAAATGGTGCGGGATGGAGCGATGGTGCACGACAGTGCGATGTTGTGGGATGAAGCGATGTTGCGGCATGGAGCGATGGTACAGGATGGAGCCATGGTGTGGAATGGAGTGATGGTGTGGAATGGAGCGATGGTGCAGAATGGAGCGATGGTTCAGGATGGAGCGATGGTGCGAGATGGAGTGATACTGCGGGATGGAGTGATGGTGCAAGATTGAAGGATGGTGTGGGATGGAGTGATGGTGTGGGGTGGAGTGATGGTGTGGGGTGGAGTGATGGTGTGGGGTGGAGTGATGGTGTGGGGTAGAGTGACGGTGTGGGACGGAGTAATGGTGTGGGGTGGAGTGGCGGTGTGGGACGGAGTGATGGTGTGGGGTGGAGTGGCGGTGTGGGACGGAGTGATGGTGTGGGGTGGAGTGATGGTGTGGGATGGAGTGATGGTTCGGGATTGAAGGATGGTGCAGGCTGGAGTGGTGGTGCAGAATGGAAGGATGGTGTCAGACGAAGCAATGGTGCAGGACAGAGTGATGTTGCAGGATGGGGCAAAAGTGTCAGATGGAGTGATGGTGTGGGATTGAGTGATTGTGCATGATGGATTGATGGTGCAGGATGGAGTGATGGTGCAGGGGCTGGAGTGATGGTGCAAAACGGAAAGATGGTGTGAGATAAAGTGATGGTGCAGGGCGGAGCAATGTTGCGGGATAGAGTGATAGTGTCAGATGGAGTGATGGTGCGGGATTGAGTGTGCATGATGAAGTGTTTGTGCGGGATGGAGTGGTGGTGCGGGATGGAGTGGTGGTGCGGGATGGAGTGGTGGTGCGGGATGGTGTGGTGGTGCGGGGTGGAGTGGTGGTGCGGGATGGAGTGGTGGTGCGGGATGGAGTGGTGGTGCGAGATGGAGTGGTGGTGCGGGATGGTGTGGTGGTGCGGGATGGAGTGGTGGTGCGGGATGGTGTGGTGGTGCGGGATGGAGTGGTGGTGCGGGATGGTGTGATGGTGTGGGTGGAGTGATGGTGCGGGATTGATTGTGCATGATGAAGTGTTTGTGCGGGATGGAGTGGTGGTGCGGGATGGAGTGATGGTGCGGGGTGGAGTGATGGTGCGGGATGGAGTGGTGGTGCGGGATGGAGTGGTGGTGCGGGATGGAGTGGTGGTGCAGGATGGAGTGGTGGTGCGGGATGGTGTGGTGGTGCGGGATGGAGTGGTGGTGCGGGATGGTGTGGTGGTGTGGGTGGAGTGATGGTGCGGGATTGATTGTGCAGGATGGAGTGGTGGTGCGGGATGGAGTGGTGGTGCGGGATGGAGTGGTGGTGCGGGATGAAGTGGTGGTGTGGGATAGTGTGATGGTGTGGGTGGAGTGATGGTGCGGGATTGAGTGTGCATGATGAAGTGTTTGTGCGGGATGGAGTGGTGGTGCGGGATGGAGTGATGGTGCGGGATGGTGTGATGGTGTGGGTGGAGTGGTGGTGCGGGATTGATTGTGCATGATGAAGTGTTTGTGCAGGATGGAGTGATGGTGCGGGATGGAGTGATGGTGTGGGATGGAGTGATGCAATGGATAGTGTGATGGTGTGGGTGGAGTGATGGAGCGGAATGGAGTGATGGTGCAGGATGGAGTGATGGTGCGGTATGGAGTGGTTGTGTGGGATTGAAGGATGGTGTGGGATGGAGTGGTGATTCTACGAAAAGATGCTATGGGATGGAGTGTATGTGTGGCCAGCACTCACATCTGTGTGCCCCAGGCATCAATGGGCTTTAAGAGTGTCACTTCCTTAGTTCTTAGCACAGCCCTGAGGGGGAGGCTCTGCTATGTTCACACCTCAGTTCACAGATGAGGCACCCAGGAGGCAACGGGAAGTGCCAAGGCCACTGAGTCATAGTGGAGCTGGGACTGCGTTGGCTCTGGAGTCAGCGTAGGATTGAGAAGGAAGCAGGGCGTGAGTTGAGTCACTTTGTCGTGACTACCAGGGAGAGGGATGCTTTGAGGTGGGTTGGAGGCTTTGCGTGTAAAAACACAATGGCCTATTATCTGTATATATGTTTTTTATTTAAAAAATTAGAGAGGGTCTTGCTATGTTGCCCAGGCTGGCCTCAAACTCCTAGGTTTGTGGTTTCCTCCAGCCTCAGCCTGTTTAGGATGCAGTTTTTATTTATTTATTTTATTTTTGTGAGACAGGGTCTCGCTCTGTCGCCCAGGCCGCGGTGCAGTAATGTGATCACAGCTCACTGCAGCCTCAACTTCCTGGTCTCAAGCAATCCTCCCACTTCAACCTCCCTAGTAGCTGGGACAACAGGCATTTGCTGCCACATGGTTAATTTTTTATTTTTTGTAGAGTTGGGGTCTCGCTATGCTGCCCAGGCTGATGTCACACTCCTGGGCTTAAGCAATGCTGTTGTCTCCACCCCACAGAGCGCTAGGAGTGAGCCACCATGACTGGCCCAGTTTTTAATGCTTGGGCATCTCCAAAATCAGGACGTATCTTGTAATAGAAGACGTCTCACCATCGCGGTCAGCCATGTAGCCACTGGGCCTGTCTGTGCCTGGACGAGACACTGGCCTGCCTTTGCCTGAACAAGACAGCCTCAGTCCCAAAGCTTGCAGATGGGTGTGGGCCTGGAAGAAAATTCTCAGGACAATGGTGGAGCACGCTTGCCCCTAGGAGACCAAGTGGCCAGGGATGTGGAGAATCAGCCTTTCGCAGAAGTCCCCTAAGCAGGAGGCAGCAGGCTGACTCCGTCAACCCCAGGCAGGCTTCTGGGTCCCACCGCTACGGCTCTTCATCCTTTCACATGTTCTTCGAGCATCAGCTGCACCCTGGATGCTTCTGACAGCTCAGAGGACAGGAGCGTGAGGACAAGCACAGGGCTCGATGGCTTGGAGGGAAATGGAGTTGGAAGATTTGGACTTAATAATGTGCACAAATTTTAGAAATATCTTAACAAATTTTATTTTGCTGATATCTTTCTTTTATGTGTGTGCCAAAGTGATGGCCAGTACAAATCCATGTCTAATTAAGTCCAGAAGAGCTCCTTCATAAGTGTAAAATGAAAGTTATGAGTGATAAGAAAGCGTCATGTCAGTTTAATTGGCAGCATTTTCTCTTTCTTAGTGGTTCATAAAATAGCCCAGTGCTTTGCTATCGACGGTGTCTTAAATTCGGTGAATATTCAAAGTTAAATCTAATGCTGAACAGCGGCTGTGTGCCAGGCGGGTGACGTGTGTGCTGTGTGTGTTCACTCATCTAATGCTCATGACACCTTGTCAGCTGTGAGGGAGGAGAGGGGACTGGGGACCCCCAGGGATGGGAGTGCAGGGTGCAGTTTGGAAAGTGGGGAGTGGTCAGGGGTCGCCCCTGGGAGAGGTTTGAGCCAAGACTGCAGGTGGCAAGGGGGTCATGCCTGAGCCTGGGAGGTAGGGGGGTCCCAGGTCCCAGCAGTTCTGTTTATTTTTTATTTTATTTTTAAAATTTTTGAGACAGAGACTCACTCTGTCACTCAGGCTGGAGTGCAGTGGCACCATCGGCCCACTGTAGCCTCCACCTCCCGGGTTCAAGTGATTCTCCTGCCTGAACCTCCCAGGAGCTGGGATTACAGGCACGCACCATCATGCCCGGCTAATTTTTGTATTTTCAGTAGAGACAGGGTTTTACCATGTTGGCCAGGCTGGTCTCGAACTCCTGACCTCAGGTGATCCTCCTGCCTCGGCCTCCCAAAGTGCTGGGATTATAGACGTGAGCCACCGCGCCCGACCCCCAGCAGTTCTCGGGAGGCTTCTGGGCACAGGGCCCTGGGTTGCTGAGGCACAGCGGTGTCTGTGACCCCCATGAATCAACCAGATGCTCTTGAATCTGCCTTGCCTTGTGGTCCTGGGTGAAGCCAGAGCTGCCCAGAAGGACACATCACAGAGAGGAGTGGGGCCACACTGCCAACGGGGCGGGCCTGGAGTTGCCCACAGGCAGGGGCTTTGATCTTCAGGCCTGAAGACGTTTGCGGTTTTGAGATGAAAGGGAAGGAAGGGCTCGGATCCGCGTTTTCTTTGTGATCCCTTCTTTCACCCGTGGCCCTCTGGTCTCCTCTGGGGAGCAGTGTGTACGGGCTCTGCCTCTGCTGGCTCCGGCTGCTCTGAGACCAGGGTGCCCCCGGCCAGGTTCTGGTGAGGACCCTTTCTGGTGCAGCCTTCTTGCTGCGTCCTCACTTGGTGGAAAGAGGGAGAGGCCGCACTCCGGGGATCCCCTTTATAAGGGCCCTAATCCCGTTCGTGAGGCTCCACCCTCATGACCTATGACCTCCCAAAGTTCACACTTCCTGATACCATCGCTTTAGAGGTTAGGATTTCAACATACTCATTTGAGGGGCCACAAACAGTCCCAAACGGCTTCTCCCCTGCTCAGCAGCCCGCAGCGCCCTCCCTGCCGGCCACAGCCTTCCCGGCAAATGCACAGGTCTCCCTAACTGAGTCCCAGCCTCCCTCTTCCCATGTCTTGGAGTGCTGAGGTAGGTTGAGAGCTGGCCTCAGGGCCGGCTCTGTGGGGCAGGGTCCTGAAACAGCCAGAGCCCCGCTTAGATGTTTCCTGTGTGGAGGGGCCGGACCCTCTGCAGGCTGCTCTGGGGGTGAACAGACCAAGGCCACCTCCAGGATCACTGAGTGCCGGGCCCAGGCACGGGTGCTCTAGGGCCCCTGATTCTAATCCTTTTCCCTCGGTCACTAACTGCTTTCCAAGAGCAGGTGGCAGAGGCGTAGGAGACTCACACCCTCGGGTCACGAGGTTCTCTGGCTCTGCCAGGGCTCGAACATATCGGGGGTAAGCGCTCAGTTGCTTACAGCTCAGGGTTTGTTGTGCATTTTCACGTCTTGCCCTCCCCAAGGACAGTCACATAGGGACTGCTGAGCACGCACTGGGCACAGAAGAGGGCTGGACACACAGGAGACGCCCCGTGGCCTTCAGTGACGGAGGCCGTGTGAAGGGCTGTTCACTGGGGCAGTTTCTTCATTGGTGTAGTTGGTGGATTCCGTGGGTCCTGGAGGTGCCTAGGGGATTTGGTCAAATCAGCACAAGCCCCAGTTGCCCCAGGCAGCAGTGGCTGCAGACTCCACACACCCTCATGACTGGCTTGAAGACCTCCAGCTGCTGGCCGGGGAGGCAGCACCTTCCGAGAGTCACGTGTCAGGAGTGACAGAGCATTGCTGTGTGGCTCAGGGTGGCAGTGAACAGAGAAAGCTTTCGATATCCATGAGCTGAGTGCGGAGGAAGGAGACCCAGGACGGGGGTGGGAATGCAGGGGGCTCGTCGGACTGTCACTGGCAGAGCACCTCCCCTGGGCCTCCACTGGCATCGTTCCCAGTGTCTCCATGGCCTAGATAACAAAATGTTACTATGTGGAGCGTCAAATAGACAAAATCCATCCGTTCCCTGATGCTGTCCTCCCACCTGGGCCCTAAAGTTTTCCAGGATGATGTGCAAAGCTCAGCCTTTGAGCGCGGATTCCAGGACGGCTGGCGCAGAGGCTGCTTCACCTGGAGCGTGGGCAAAGCATCGTTCCAAAAGTGTCTATAGGTTTTGATGTAACACTTTGGTGAACGTGGGCTTTTGTGTTCAAGCGCTTTTGCAGTGTAGCTGCCCTGGAGGTCCGGCCTGTGTGCTTCTCGGGGCGTTCACGTTGGAAGGGAGAGGGAAGCTGTGGCAGCACCACTTGGGGTCTGGGCTGGTGGCAGGGAGGCTGCTTGGATGGGTGGTGGGGGGCAGCCAGGCTGAGTGAGATGAGGCTTTGAGGGACCAGGAGGGGCTGGAAAAGGGAGAGGGGACACGTGATGTCCTGGGACAATTTGCTTTTTATATCACAAGCAACAGTGACATCTGCCCAGGGCACCCTAAATGCTGCCATGGGGTTGACATACGAGGCTGTGGGAAAGAGCTGTTGTGCTGGGCATTCATGGAGATGCCCACATGTCCCAGTGCCAGCAGTGTACCTGCCCAGGCCCAGGTCTCCGTCTCTGTCTTCTCTCCTGGGCTCTGCTGGCACCAGCAGTTCCCACACCCCAGGGCATGGACGGGATGGCTCTGCTGGAGCAGAGCTGCAGCCCCCATGGATGAGCTTCCGCTAGAAGCCCATGTTTCAGAACGAATTGGAGGTGCTTGCTCTTCCCCCTCTGTAGGACTCTGTGAAAAATCTCACTTCTGAGCCTCGGCAGCAGCAGTGCTCTGGGTGATGGAAGCAGCGCCCCTCCTTGCTCGTCCCAGAGCCAAAACTGCACAGAAGCCAGCTGCTTTCAGATCCACCACTCCTCCAGCCTGGCTGCTGCCCTCCGGCTGCTGGGAGAAACCAGCCTCCCCAGTGTGGCTTTGCCTGTGGCTGGCCCTGGCCTGTGGGCATTGAGAACCCTGGAGCCAGTGGGCACTCTGATGGGTACAGTGCCTCTACCAGGGCTGCCAGTGGGCACTCTGATGGGTACAGCGCCTCCACCAGGGCTGCCAGTGGGCACTCTGATGGGTACAGCACCTCTGCCAGGCCCACACAGCACACTGGGGGCAGAGCAGCTTGTTCTCCTGGCAGCCTGAGTCTGCTTATTAGCCACATGGCCGTGGGTAAACTATTTACTATCTCCCCCACCCCCACAGTTCAGCTCAGCTGTAAGGTGGGCATGGGAGTTTCCTGTCTCAGCTGACCTGAGCATGATTGGATTTTCTAACTTTGGCACTCAGGGAACACTCAGGTACTGACCCAGAAGTAGGTGGATTTTCTTGAGGATAAGGAGGATACGGCAGGTTAGACAATGGGTGTGCCACTGTCAAGAAAATACAGGGAGTAGTCTTCATATTTCATCCTGAATCCCATGGTGGAGAATGTCCCACTCCTTTCTGCTCCTCACTCTAATCTTCAGGGCTGCCATGGGTAGTTGCCCAGGTGGAGCACTGCACAACTTTGGGGGCACCATCCATGTAGATGACACCGAAAGCAGCAGCCCTGGAGTTACACAGGACATGACTCACTCACCAGAAAGCTGGTCCTCAGCCATGTCATGTACGCAGCCACCAGGATGTGTGCCCGGGGGATGTCGGGGCCTCCTTGTGCAGTAGATAGTTCCAGGTTGTGCTGTGTGAGGAAGGGGTGCCCTTGGGGGCAGGGTGGGGAAAGATGACGCCTGAGAGGCAACTGCTCTGTGGCCTCGAGCTCGCTCTGGATGTGGGGGTCGGCCATGGGGACCAGTGCCTCCAGACTCCAGGCCAGGCCATGGGCACTGGGGCACAGCTTCCTTTTCCACAACAGGGACCAGTTCCCTTGGAGCACGGCCAGCCCTGGCCTCTCTGACTGTGCCACTGCTCATCGGATCCAGCAGGGTCACTCTGTGTGATCACTGTGGTAGGTGCAAGGGGACTCAGCTGAAACCAGAAATTCCTCCTAGGCCAAGACGTTTGTTACTGTGGTGGGCAGGGTAATGGCCCCCAAAGTTGTCTGCATCCCAATCTCCAGAGCCAGTGGATATGTCACCTGGCAGGGCAGAGGGGGACTAAGGTTGCAGATGGAATTTGGGTTGCTCGTGAGCTGACCTGAAAATGGGGAGGTGGCCCTGGATTAACTGCGCGGCCCAGAGTCATCACAAAAGTCCTCACCTGGGGAAGAGGAGGCAGGAGAAGAGGTGAGAGAAATGCTGTGCCGGCCTGACTGAGGACGGAGGAAGGGCCGAACTGAGGGATGAGAGCGGCTGCTGGAAGCTGCAAACGGCAAGGAACAGATCCCCCCAGAACCCGCAGAAGGAGCACAGCTGCTTATAGGCAAGGGGGCCCTGTTTCAGACTTCTGACCTCCAGAGCTACAAGGTAATACTTTCATGTTGTTTTAAGATGCTAAATTTCCAGTCATTTGTTGCAACAGCAATCGGAAACTATATTAGAGCTTTCCTTTGTGTCTCAGCCGGGCACAGTGGCTCATGCCTGTAATCCCAGCACTTTGGGAGCCTCAGGTGGGTGGATCACTTGAGACCAGGAGTTCGAGACCAGCCTGACCAATAGGGTGAAACCACGTCTCTATCAAAAATACAAAAATTATCTGGGCATGGTGGCACGTGTCGGTAGTCCCAGCTACTTGGGAGGCTGAGGCAGGAGAAATGCTTGAACCTGGGAGGCAGAGGTTGCAGTGAGCTGAGATCACGCCACTGCACTCCAACCTGGGTGACAGAGCAAGACTCTGTCTAAAAACAAAAACAAAAACAAACACAAAAAAAACTTTGTGTTTCGAAGTTGCCACATTAAGGAATGAAACAACACTGAGGTTTGTTATGGTCCAAAAAAAAAATCTGGCAGGCATGGTGGCTTACGCCTGCAATCCCAGCACTTTGGGAGGCCGAGGCAGGAGGATGGCTTGAGCCCAGGAGTTTGAGACCAGCCTGGGTAACAGAGTGAGACCCTCTCTCTACAAGAAAAAGTCTTTGGGAGGCCGAGGTGGGCGGATCACTCGAGGCCAGGAGTTCAAGGCTAGCCTGCCCAGCATGGCAAAACTCCATCCCTACTAAAAGTACAAAAAATGTAGCCAGGCATGGTGGCTCACACCCCTGTAATCCCAGCTACTCAGGAGGCTGAGGCATGAGAATTGTTTAAATCTCAGAGGGTGAAGCTGCAGCGAGCCGAGATGGCTCCACTGCACTCCACACTCCAGCCTGGGTGACACAGCAAGACTCCATCTCAAAAAAAGAAAAAAAGTCTTAAGAAGTTTATAATTACAAACATCTGCTATTCTATTGCTCCTTCCATCAGCAGGTAACAGCAACTGTGTTGATGGCAGGCCAGGCCAGGAGGCTGGAGCCAGGCTGCGGAATTGCTTTGCACCTGGGCTGAGCCTGGGTGTGGGTTGTTCCCCTCGCTGGGCCTCAGTTTCCTCATCTGTGCAAAGCTGGGAGTGAGGCTGGTCTATCTCCGCTTCAGTCCCTCAGGAGACTGTCATCTGAAGTCACTGGGACTCCACGCTCTGAGTGTCTCGGGGGACACGGAATCACGGCAGGCTCCTGAGGGCGGCAGCAGAGGCTCCGAGCCCTCGGATGAGCAGCCAAGCACCTTGTGCATTGGTCCCACACAGACTTTGCTGTTTAACCTCATGCTCCTCCCAAATGAAATCCTCGCTCCAATGGGGCCTGCCTGGTGTGTGTGCCTGGAATGTTCCACGTCCCTCCCTGCCCCCTCTGCCTTAGGTCTTATCTGCCCTGTGCCTGCCCTGTCTTCTGTGCCAGCTCACTTCCCTCATCTTCCACAGTGCTAGCCACTGAGTTCTGCTTTCCTGAACCCCACACTCTCTGGCTGCCCCATATCCAGCTACTAATCAAGATAGGGAGGTAGCAAGGCAGCACATGATGTTCCGGAATCTTCCACGTCTTACCTTCAAAAGGAAAAGGGAGGTGAGGGGGTCTCCTCAGAAGGAGGAGGAGGCTTTCCCAGCAAAGCCTGAAGAACAAGGGTGTGTTGAAGCTGAAGATGGGGTGCAGGTGGGATGGGCTGCTCCTATGCCCTGAATGTCTGGGGCCAAGGGGCCAGTGTCTGGGGCTCGTGCTCTGCCCTGAAGCCACCAGAGGCAGAGCCCAGGCTACATGACCTTGTGTCTTGGGAGCCTGTGCACTGCCGGCCCCTCAGGGAAATAGGAACGGCACCGGGGTTCCTGTCTTGGGCCACTGGCACTGCAGAGGTTGGGAGCGGTGGGCTCATAGTAGGCACTGGGTGCTGGCTCACTTGTTCACTTTGGAGCATTCACAGTGGGCTCTGCCACTGAACACACAGCAGTCTGCAGGAGCTAGAGCAGCAGCCTCCTTCCTTTCCAAGGGACAGAAACCCAGGCGCAGAGGTACTGAATCAGCCGCTCCAAGTCCCACAGCTAACAAGTGCCAGAGTGGAGATTAGAACCTCAGTTGCTGCCCACGCTGCTGTCCTTAGTTTCCGCCGGGCATCCTTCTCTGTTTTGGACACAAGGCACTCTGTGTGTGGTGCAAGGTGGGTCGGGAGCAACACAGGTTCCTCCCTGTGTGTCTGCAGGGTAGACAGACTCATCCCCTGCCAGCCAGGACCCCAGGAGACAGGTCCCAGAAGAGGTTCCATACAGCACGATGGAGGAGAGAGGGGAGCACGTTTCCCTCTGCAATGTATTTGTAGAATCAAACATTTGAATAGGCGTGAATGATTCACATTACAGAGAGACCTGATGCACACGAAGAGGCAGGGTGACTGCTGAGTGGCAGTCCTTTTCAATAGGGTTTGGGTTACATCAGCAGGAGACCATTTCAGAGGAAGAGCAAGAGGGGTTCAGGCGGGGCATGAGGGAGGGGGATGCAGAAGGCAGGGCGGAGGCCTCACCTGCCCAGCCCAGCTGGAACTGTTTGCATCTTCCGGAGGGGGCAATGCAGGGGTGAGGGCCACGCCCGTAGCCGGGAGCTGTGTATCCTGTGCTGTGGCCACGTAGACCATGTGGAAATGCAACAGAAAGTCCCAGGCATCCCATCATTTTTTCCCACCTTGTTGGAGCAGCTCCTCTGAAGGGAGAGCCCTGGAGCCCTGTGCTGATGGGTCACCTGCTGCCATCTGCAGTTGTTTTTTTTTTTCTTTTTGAGACGGAGTCTCGCTCTGTCGCCCAGGCTGGAGTGCAGTGGTGCGATGTCTGCTCACTGCAAGCTCTGCCACCTGGGTTCATGCCATTCTCCTGCCTCAGCCTCCTGAGTAGCTGGGACTACAGGTGCCCGCCACCACCCCCAGCTATTTTTTTTTTTTTTTTTTGTATTTTTAGTAGAGATGGGGTTTCATCGTGTTAGCCAGGATGGTCTCGATCTTCTGACCTCGTGATCTGCCCGCCTCGGCCTCCCAAAGTGCTGGGATTACAGGCATGAGCCCCTGCACCCGGCCTGCCAACTGCAATTTCTCCTGTTTTCTGCAGTGGCGGGAGGCTGGAGGCAGGGTCCCCCTAGAGCCCACAACACCACAGCCCCTGGGCCAGGAGCTCACAGGAAAGTCTGTACTTCCTCCAGCTCCTGCTGGGGCCAAAGAGAGGGTCTTGGGCTACAGGGCTGCCCCATCTGTGCCGACTCTGGGGCCACCTCTGGTCCCTGGGCAGGGTGTGGGTCCTGGGGAGAGCTTCACAGACCCAGTGATTCAGCCAGGGCTTGCCCACTTGCAAGACACCCACTTCGAAATGGAATTGGAAAGGAGGGTGTAATTAATTAGTGCCCCTGGGAGTTCCTGAAGGGCTCTGGGGGTGGCCCTCCAGGCGGAGCTGGACTCATGGGTCCAGGCGATGGCCTCAGGACTCTCTCTCCTGGACAGTCCCTTTCCTGGCTCTGTGGGCCTTTGCCTGACCTCTCTTGCTGTGGCCTGATGCTTCCCTGCAGCTTCCTCGTCATCCTCAAGAAGGGCCCTGCCTGGCTCCGCCTGGGTCCCTGATGCTCTCATTATCTACGGCTGTTCACAAGTTACCCAGTTTAGAGCAACAGACATTGATGGTCTCTCATGGTTTCTGAGCGTTTAGAATCTAGGAGGGACTTAGCTGGGGGTTCTGCCTCAGCGTTTCTCACGAGGTTGCCATCAAGCTGTCAGCCAAGGCTGCTTCGTCTGAAGGTTCGACTGGGGCCAGAGGGGCTGCTTCCAGGCCCACTCACTTGCTGCTGGCTGGATCCAGGATGCAGCTCCTCGCCTGATGGCCTCTCTGGAAGGCTGCTTCACAGCATGGCTGCTTTCTGTCCCCATAATTTGAGAGTGAGGAGAGAAAGGGGTGGGGGGAGAGAGACAGAAAAAGGGTTGAGAGACAAGAAAAGGGTAGTGAGACAGACAGAGAGAGAGAGAGACAGAGACAGAGAGGCAGAAAGAGACAGAGAGGCAGAGAGACAGAAAAAGGGAAGTGAAAGAGACAGAGACAGAGACAGAGAAAGACAGAAAAAGGGAAGACAGACAGAGAGACAGAGACAGAGAGAGAAAAAAGGGAAGTGAGAGAGACAAAGAGAAAAAGGGAAGTAGAGAGAGAGAGACAGAGAAAAAAGAAGTGAAAGACAGAGACAAAGAAAAAGGGAAGTGAGAGAGACAGAGGAGACAGAGACAGAGAGAGACAGAAAAAAAAGCAAGAGATAGACAGAGACAGATACAGAGACAGAGAGAGAGAAAAGGGAAGTGAGAGAGACAGAGAGAAAAAGAGAGAAAAAGGAAGAGAAAGAGAGAGAAGAGGGAGAGACAGAAATAGGGAGGTAAGAGGGAGACAGAGACATAAAAAGAGGATGAGACAGAGAGAGACAGAGAGAAAAAGAAGACGAGAGTGACAGAGATAGATACAAAGAAGGAAACCACAGTCTTTTTATAACCTGATCTCAGAGGTGACGTCATTCTTTTGTCAGATGGTCACACAGACCAGTCCCAATGCCATGGGGAAGGAACTGTGCAAAGGTGTGAATACCAGGAGGTGGGGTCACTGGGCAGCTGGCCACCCACATGCCCAAGCTGGACCTGTCCCTGTTTCCAGCTCCAGTGACTCCCTTGTGCCTGCAAAGTGGAGGTCACATGACTAGTACCCCTAACCCTGGATGACATGAAGAGAGGTCTGGCAGTTCTCCCTAGCGTCTGACTGCCCTGCCAGAGCAGGGGGCAGGTGATGGCGTGAGAGCCTCTTATCCAATTGCTGTCAGTGTGTGACTGGAGGGAACATTCTCTATCCCTGTTTCTGTTTGCTAAGATATTGTTGCCCATGTGTTCTCTCTGTTGTTAGTGTTGAGTTTCTCAGGCTTAGCTTGGAAACTGTAGCCCTGTCTAACTTCTGGTGAAGGATGCCGACACATCTCCCCTAACGCTGCAATAAAGAAAGCTGTGCTTGGAAACGTCACCGCTAATGAAGCCATCTTCCAAGATCCTGGACTCTAGAGAGTGTCTTGTGTCTGGAAAAGGTCACTTGCATCTTAAAAGTGAGCTGTAATTCTGATAAGGTGTCTTCATAATGTGTTGAAGTGGCAATAATATTTGAACCAACATCTTTGTTTTCTTTTTTTTTTTTTTTTTTTTTGAGACGGAGTCTTGCTCTGTCGCCCAGGCTGGAGTGCAGTGGCCGGATCTCAGCTCACTGCAAGCTCCGCCTCCCGGGTTTACACCATTCTCCTGCCTCAGCCTCCCGAGTAGCTGGGACTACAGGCGCCCGCCACCTCGCCCAGCTAGTTTTTTGTATTTTTTTAGTAGAGACGGGGTTTCACCGGGTTAGCCAGGATGGTCTCGATCTCCTGACCTCGTGATCCGCCCATCTCAGCCTCCCAAAGTGCTGGGATTACAGGCTTGAGCCACTGCGCCTGGCCTTGTTTTCTTAAAAGTATAATATTTGTTATTTTTATTTATTAAGCCAGAATAAAATCATTAGCACATTTTACTTCTTTCCCGAGAATAGAGGAGTAAAAAAGAGAGAAAATAATCCTTCTCTGATCCTGTTGGATTTTTAAAATTTAAGCAAAGTGAGAATCTAATGATTTTTAAATGAACAGCAATAACTCTATGAGGAAAGTTGATTTATTCAATTGTAGGAAGTTCATTTCTAAGCTGTTATATCTGAAGGGTGCATGGGGACTCCCTGTGGTGAAAATCAGATGGACCAGGTGGCGCCAGGTGCTTCTCCATGGCTGCAGTTGGCAAATGGCGTTTCCATGCCCGGGAATTCTGGCCAAGCTCTGCTGTGTAGAATTTGAGGGATGTGATCAGACAATTGTTTATCTTTTGAAGTGGAGCCCAAACTACCCCTGTTCATAAACAGTTGGTTTCCTGTAGTGTCTCTCTGGAGGTATGGAGACATTTAATCCCAGCAGGAGTTTTGATGAAATTCCTTGCCTGTACCCCCGGTTGTCAACCTCAGCAACAACACCCATGCATCACCAGCCACAGTGGTGTCTCTGCTCTCTGGCTTCTACCAAAAGCCCAATGATTGCTTTTGAAAGACATGATTATTTGCAGGATACGCAGTCCGTCCACGTCTCTGGGTACCCTGAAGTCTACCTCTGGAGGAAGAAGTCCGCATATCTAGACCATAGGACCATGCATGTGCAAAGAGGGCTCCTCACTGAGGCAGTTTCCTGCTGTGCCACTGACTTCTGCTGAGGCCTTTGTGAAAAACAGCTGCGTGCAGGGTGTCCTCCTGCCGTATTTCTCCATGAAAACGGTATTGAGAATTATATTCCCATTTTATCACACAGCATTCCCGGGTCAACTGCTACAGAATTTTCTTTTCAGGAACACATGTGTTGCCTTCTTTCTGATAGGGAGACCCACCCACCCGTTCATCTGTCTCCATGTGGTCTGCCAGCGGGCTTGGAACCACGTCTGAAGCCTCACCTCTAGGAGCCAGTTTTGTCTCCTCCTCGTCCCTGCTTCTTATCACTCGTGGCACTTTTCTCTTGGGTCCTGACCCTCCCTTTCAGTTGGTGTTTTTCATCTTTGGGAAACACCCAGGCATGGGGGCAGAAGCTTGGGTTTTAGATTTGGCTGGGCCGGGTTCAAATCTCAACTGTGTGGCCTCAAACAAGTGACTTGGACTTCTCTGAGCCTAACCATTGCCGATTTTTCATCTCTTATATGAAGTGAGCCCTGTTTTGCAGGTCAGGGAGCTGGGGCCTAGCTAGGATCCAAAAGATTATTGCAGTTTCTCATAAAACAAGTGCATAGTAGTTAATATTTGCCATAGGGTGTACAAAAAGATTCATTGATTGCCTTCCTGTTTTTAATCTTCAGAGAAAGACGGATGGGATTTCAGTAGCTCAGGGTTGAGAATGTTGCCTCTGTGTATTTTTGGAGACGAACCTTCCGAAGCAATGGGAGCTCATGCTGCCTGCAAACCAGGGCATCAGCCAGCGTTCACTCTCAGACTTACCGGACAATAGAACCCTCTCCCATGGAAGGCACATCGGGACCCACTTCAGACAATGCTGCTGTGGGTTATGGGCCAGAACTTTAAACAAGAAGTAGGGGTGGCCTCGTTCCCTGGGGCTGCTGTGTGCGGATGACCTGGAGGAGGCTGTGGTGGGGCCAGGCAGGGCCAGTGGACTGAGCCATGCATCAGAGTGACCGGCCACACTTTAGAATGGAGATTCCTGGGCCTCTCCCTGGCTGCTGTGGTTCAGCAGGGGCGGCGGGGACGAAGGAGCTCCCAGGTGATCTGACTCCTGGGAGCAGGGTTTGGGTAGGCCCTGGGCCTATTGAGGTCAGGGTCTGGTGACCCTAATTCCTTCCAACCCTGGATACGGGTCTAGTCCACAACCTGCCAGGGAGGGTTTGCCAAATCTGTTACTCTTCTGCCAAGTAAACCACCAGAAACGAGACCCTGTTTTAGAAATTGTTACTTACATCCCCTTTGGCTTATTTTTTTTTCTTTCAAAAGCGACTGGATGGCAGAGGTGATAAAGCTGGGAAGAGAGGCATCCTGGAACGGCCCGTGTTATGAAAACCCAGAGTTTCACTTAGATGGACAGCCGCGAGGGGGCCGGTGCTCCCGGCAGTGATTTAGTTACCCTCAGCAGCAGGGTCCCGAGGTCACAATCCCTGCTGGAGGAGTGACTGATGCCAGACTCCAGGGCCCACCTTGGGTGACCCTGGGATGTCAATGAGTGATCGCTGGCCACTTGGTTCTGGGCCACCCACATGCCCAGAGACCTCAAGGCGGGCTGATGTCCAACCAGCAAAGCAGAGCAATCCTTCTGGAAGCCTCTCTCCACAGGGAGCTGGCTGCTCCTTCATCACTCCCATCTGAGGGCTCTGGCTGCAGCCGTCTGTCACACTGAGCAGCTCTGCGGTGGATTTTATGCTGCTTGCTGTGTGTCTCTTTTGTCGAGATCTCCACTCTCTCTGGATTCTCTCCTCTGGCTTGGGCCATGCTCACTCATCCAGCTTTGGAAGGACATTTGTCCTCTAGCTTCCTCCAGGAGGGGGATTTGTCTTAGAGAGTGGCACTTTCTCTTCCCTCCCCAGCCCTTGTGCGCCTTCTGCAGCGAGGGGAGTCCCCTGGTGCTGAGAGGAGAGGGAGGAGAGCCAGGCAGGGCCTGCGGGACCCCAGCAGGGGTGCCCTGGCCACCTCGAGTGTCTGAGACTCACGGTCTATTAAAAATGGAAAAACAGACTGGGCACCATGGCTCATACCTGTAATCCCAGCACTTTGGGAGGCTGAGGCAGGTGGATCACTTGAGGTCAGGAGTTCAAGACCAGCCTGGCCAACGTGGTGAAACCTCATCTCTACTAACAATACAAACGTTAGCTGGGCATGGTGGTGCATGCCTGTAATCCCAGCTACTTGGGAGGCTGAGGCAGGAGAATCACTGGAACCTGGGAGGCGGAGGTTGCAGTAAGCAGAGATTGTGCCGCTGCACTCCAGCCTGGGTGACAGAGCAAGACTCTGTCTCAAAAAAAAAAAAAAAAAAAAAAAAAAAGGGAAAACAACAAAGTTAGCGCTGAGCAGAGTTTCAGGATTCTAGACCTGGTTTAAAATGCATTACATGGAATAACATGTTTAATCTGCAAGTTAACTCTCTGATATAGCGAGTCAGATTATCACAATTTTGACAAGATAAAGGCACAAAACAGGATACAAGATTTTTTTTAAAAAAGGACAGAAACCCATTAATTCTAAATAATTAAAGATCAATTCATTAAATACACCTATCGTTGAACCTTGAACGACGTGGGTTTGAACTGGCTGGGTCCATTTATACGTGGATTTTCCTCTGCCTCTGCCACTCCTGAGACAGCAAGACCAACCCCTCCTCTTCCTCTTCCTCCTCCTCAGGTTCCTCAATGTGAAGACCACAACGATGAAGATCTTTCTGGCTGAGTTCAGTTTCAGTGGCTCACACCTGTAATCTTAGCACTTTGGGAGGCCAAGGTGGGTGAATTGCTTGAGCCCAAGAGTTTGAGATCAGCTTTAGCAATGCAGTGAAACTCCATCTCTACAAAAAATTAGCAGGGTGTGTGCCTGTAGTCCCAGTTACTCGGGAGGCTGAGGTGGGAGGACCTGAGCCCAGGGAGGTTGAGGCTGCAGTGAGCCCTGATTGCGCCGCTGCACTCCAGCCTGGGAGTGCAGTCTCAAAGAAAACCCAGTCTCAAAAAATGAAACAAAACACCCAAAAAAGATCTTAAGATGATCCACTTCTGCTTAATGATGAGTGAATATTTTTTCCTTATGATTTTCTTAATAACATTTTCTTTTCTCTAGCTTACTTTATTGTAAGAATATAGTATATTATTATATAACATATAAAATACGTGTTAACTGACTGTTTATGGTATTGGTAAGACTTCTGGTCAACAGTAGGCTGTTAGTAATTAAGTTTTGGGGGAGTCAAAAGTGTAAAGCAATATACTTTATGGGGGCAGAGCTCCTAACCCCAATGCTGTTCGAGGGTCAATCTAATTGAACAGCTTCAAAAAATATCAAGCAATACTTACAAATTCAGGGAGAAAAACATACATCAACAATTGTAGTTGGAGCTTTTAATGATCAAACAGAGAAAAGAAAACACACACTGATGTCTTGATCAATACAGTGAGTAAGCTGGAGATATGAGATACGCAGAGAACTTACCACTCATCAGACGGAGGCTATGCCTTTCCCTCATGCACGCACACACCATTTACCACAATAGGCCAGACACAGAGCCATGAAGGAAGTCTCAGTGAAGTTCTAATAGTTAATACAAAATAAACTGCATTCTCTAACCACACATCAATGACATTAAATATAACAAAAGAATTTTTTTAACAACTCCAGTATTTTGGAAAGTAATTGATATATTTATGGATAGCCCTTGGAAATGATTGAGGAAATTAAGAAGTGCATAGAGGAGTTCTCTATTTATGTGAGCACTTCCTCTGTGTGTACCCAATGTGACATGCCCAAGTCAGTGACATGCCTTCAGGCGAAGCCAAGGCAAGTCTTAAAGGGAAATTGAAAGCTTAAAATGCTTTCGTTAGGAAACAACAAATGGGGAAAACAAACCAGCCAGGTATTTAACACAAGCAGCTGGAAAAAGAGCAAGAGAGCAACACCTATCCAACTCCACTCCCAGAAAACATAAGAAAGGAGAAGAAAAATATAAGGGTAGAAGCAAATACAATGAATAAAACCCATAGAGGATGAACAAAATCAAAATCTGGCTTAAAACATTTAATATGCTAGACAGACTTCTGGAAAGACCAATAAAAGTGGGATCTGGTGAGGGTCTTCTTGCTGCATTGTCCCATGGCAGAAGGCAGGAGGGCAAGAGGGGGAATAAATAAGATAATAAATTGGTATTATGAAGAGGCATATTTTAACAAATTTGATACTTAGATGACATGGATGAATTCTTTTTTTTTTTTTTTTTTTTTTTTTTGAGGTACAGTTTCACTCTTGTTGCCCAGGCTGGAATGCAAAATGGCATGATCTCTGCTCACTGCAGCCTCTGCCTCCCGGGTTTGAGTGATTCTCCTGCCTCAGCCTCTTGAGTAGCTGGGATTACAGGCATGCACCACCACGCCCGGCTAATTTTGTATTTTTAGTAGAGACAAGGTTTTACCATGTTGATCAGGCTGGTCTCAAACTCCCAACCTCAGGTGATCTGCCCACCTTGCCCTCCCAAAGTGCTGGGATTACAGGTGTAAGCTACCATGCCCAGCCAGATGAATACTTATAAAAAGTATAAAATGCCAAACTTGTGAAGGACAAGACAGATAACTTGAGTAGATGAATGCATGTTAAAGAGGTTAAATGGTAGTCAAAGGCACCAAAAAAATCCAAGTCTGGATAATCGTTTTTGGAGATTTCTATAATATTTTCTAGGAATGGTTAATTTCTATTTTATACAAGATATTTGGAAAATTGGGAAATGAGTGGAAGCTGTCTGGCTCATTTTGTGAGGCTCATGTAATCTGGATTTCAAAACCAAATAGAGACAGCAGGGATTAAAAAAATATATAGACCCATTTATTTATAAATGGAGTTTTAAAAATCCTAAGTAAAATATTAGTTAATAGAATCTAAAAGTATATTCAGAAAAATAAGTGATGAAGTAGAGTTCATCCAGGAATATCTAACAATCTCTCAATACAATTCACTATTGTAAGAGATTAAAGAAATATATTTTATCTCAATCAATGCAGAATAAGCATTTGATAAAGCTCGGTATTAATCTTCATCTGTTGTGTGCTTGTCAACAGAGTACTTGAGATTAGGTAATTTATGGTAAACACAAATGTATTTTCTCACAGTTCTGGAGGCTGGAAAGTCTAAGGTCAAGGTGCTGCCATCTGGTGAGGGCCTTCTTGCTACATTGTCCCATGGCAGAAGGCAGGAGGGCAAGAGGGGGACGAACTTGTTCTTTTATAAAAGCACCAATCCCACCCAAGAGGGAGGAGCCCTCATGGCCTAATCACCTCCAAAGTTCCCAGACCCCCCTTTTAAAAAAATTTTATTGTTAAGATGGGGTCTCGCTCTGTCACCAGGCTGGAGTGCAGTGACACAGTCTCAGATCACTGTAACCTCTGCCTCCTGGGTTCAAGTGATCCTCCCACCTCAGCCTCTGGAGTAGCGGGGACCACATGTGTGCTCTACCACACCCAGCTAATTTTTTGTTGTTTTGATGGAGATGGGGTTTCACCGTGTTGTCCAGGCTGGTCTCAAACTCCTGATCTCAGGTGATCTGCCCAACTTGGTTTTCCCAAAGTGCTAGGATTACAGGTGTGAGCCACCATGTCTAGCCTGGTCCCAGGTCTTAGTACAGTGTCCATGACAATTAAATTCCTTCCTTCCTTCCTTTTATTTATCCTTTTTTTGACAGAATCTTGCTCTGTTGCCCAGGCTGGAGTGCAGTGGCATGGTCTTAGCTCACTGCAACCTCTGCCTCCCAGGTTCAAGTGATTTTCCTGCCTCAGCCTCCTGAGTAGCTGGGACTACAGGCATGTGCCACCATGCCTGGCCCATTTTTGTGCTTTTACTAGAGACAGTTTCTCCATGTTGGCCAGGTTGGTCTCAAATTCCTGACCTCAGATGATCCGCCTGCCTCGGCCTCCCAGAGTGCTGGGATTATAGGTGTGAGCTACCATGCCCGGCCTGAATTCCAGTGAGTTTTGAAGTGGATAATCATTCAAACCATAGCAGTACTCATCTCTGATAAAACATTTTTTAAAAGCCCTGAATTCTACCTAACACCATAAACATAGCTGGATTCTAGGTAAAGTCCTAGTAGAAAAAGCAAAAGTTAAAAGAATATACAGGAGAAAAACCTTTGTTACTTATAAGCAGGAATGTCTTAAATAAAAATTCAAAAGCACAAGCCATAGGGCAACACATTGACACATTTCATTATGTCAGAGTTAGAGAGTTTTGTTAAATGAAAGACAAGATGGACAAAGTTAATGCACAGCTGAACAAATGAGAAAAGATATTTGCAATGTTAATAGTTGATGAGGGATTAACAAGGGACTCCTGCCAATCAAAAAGACAAGGAGAGCAACCGCAGCAGAAGAATGGGCAAGGGATATGGACAGATGACACAAAGAAAAATCCCAAAGCTATTATGCATGTAAAGAGAAGCTCAAGGTCATTAGTAATCACACACACGAGAACTAGAACACAAGGCCACTTTCCAGCTGTTGTACTGGCAAACAGTTGAAAAGCTGGTGAAGCCAAATGTTGGCCTGGATGGGTTCTGCAGGCAAGTTCATGGTGGCTGATGGAGTGTGGATGCTTCAGCCTTTCTGGAAGGATCTGGGGCTCCTGATGCTATGACCCAGTGGTTACGCTACTGAGTATACCAGCCAGAGGCATTCCATGGGATCCACCGCGGTCCACGGGTTTGAGGCTGTTCACTGTGGAGTAGGTACGTGGGAGAGCATTGGAGGCAGCCGGGTGCCAGTCATCAGAGAAAGAATGCGCAGGTGAAACGTGGCTGATCGTGCTGGAGCCACATGCAGCCATGGAACCTGGATTAAATGTGCCCCTTCCACACAGGTGAGACTTCAGAACCTAGTGGAGTTTTAGAAAAAAAAGTCAGAAGAATGAGATATATAATGCAATACCATTTATGCAAATAAAATGTACACCCAAATAAGACTGTAATGCCTATTTTGTAAGAACATGAAATGCAGAAGCAGCTACTTGGCAATCAGAGCAAAACTGTTGCCTCCAAGGGGAGGGGAGGAGGTGAGAGACAGGGGAGAGGAGCAGGTGAGAGACAGGGGAGGGGAGGAGGTGAGAGTCAGGGTGGGGAGAAATGGAAAGGAATGTGTAGACAACAGAACGACCTGGGAACCTTGCAAATATCCGTGGTGAAAATACGCTACAATAGGATAAATATGTGATTAACTCCACCCCCTTCATCTGGGGTCTCAAAAACAAGCAAACAAGCAGATAGAAAACGAAAGCAAAAAGAAAAGCTCTGAAGCAGATATCAAAATGGTGGTAGGTTTAATATATTTACATCGAGCAAATATAAGTTTTTAACAAAAAAGATAATTTGATGTAATTTCCACATTTCATGTTCCATATTTCCATAGCAATTTATAAGCTAGTTAAAGGATTTATTTAAAAATAGTAATTCTGAGAGCACTATCAGGGTGTGGCCTGAGAGAGGGCCACAGAGTTTGAATCTTCTCTAAATTCTGACAAAATATCTCTGTGACTATAAATATTCGGAGGCAACATCAACACTTTAACTTTAGAGACCTTTGTCAATGGGAGGCCGGGACCCAGTGGCGCCCTCTGCCCCTGCCTCATCCCCCTCCCAGATCCTGTGTCCCCACTTAGGCTGAGACCATGATGTGGTAACCTGGTCCAGGTGGCTTTGAGTCCCTCTCTGTGGAGGTGTGGGAGGTTTGGGCCAGGTCATGGCAGTCGCCACCCCATAGATGTCACAGGTCCTGAAACGCTGCTCTTTGTGGCTTCTGGATGGGGCCTGGGGACCTGGGAAGACCAGGGGCAGCGACACAGGACTGGGCGAGTTCTGAGATGGACCGAATACTCTGCCAAGCCTTGAGCCTTAACACAGTCCCATGAGGTCAGTACTATGATGGTTATCATCTTTACTGCACAACTAAGGAAAGGGAAGAAAGGTTAGAAATTTGTCCAGGGACATACGGCAAAGATAGGGACTCAGCAGCATGGTGGCAGTGGCCACACGGGTAGCCGTGGTGGGTGCTATGGTGCCTTTCACAGGGGAGAACCATGGCCAAGTTTTAGTTTCCAAACTGGAAGATGGAGGCATTTAGCAACCTCCTTTGAGGCTTGCACATTGAAGCTTTGTGCTTCCCTTTGCAAAAGATCTTGGCTAAAATTCATGTATCCCTGCCTGCACCACCACTTGGGCACATATCTGCACACACACACACACACACACACACACACACAAACACACATGCACATACACGCACACACGCACACACACACATTCACACACACACGCACATCACTCAGCTTGGGGATGGTGTTGAGCACGATTCAGGGATCTTGCTTTTTTATTTTTTTGTACTAAGATGCCATAACCTTGACAAATTATTTTATTAAGTTTGGTATCTTTGATCAAGCACAACCAAACCCAAGAAGATGAATTATTAAAATGGAGGTTTACCTTCTATCGTTTAGGGCTATTGTTCCACAGTCAGAGTGCATCCAAGTCAGGGCTCTGCCAGGAATGAAGCACGGAGGAGCCACCAGTTAGTTTTTCTTGCAAAGGATACCAGTTCTTCACCATCCCTGCGGCAATCTCTCTCATCTCAGCTTCCTGCCAAGGTTTCAGATCTCAGGGAGACACAGGCTCCTTGGCACGCGCCGATGATCACAGAGCCAACTTTGGAAGTCATGGATTTCTGAGCTGGTCTTGCGTAGGGCAGGCGCTTGCCTTTGGCTGAGCGGCATGAAAGATGTTGGCGGGTGAGCAGTGGGCCGAGCGCCGTGTGTGTGAACATACCGCGTCCACAATCTTCCTCGCTGCACGCTCCACCTCTGGCTAGAGGATCAGGTTTGCCCTGAGTCAGCAGGAGCCGGAGCGTGACACCCACATGTTTCAGGGATGGCCAACAGCGTCTGTTCCAGTGGGTTCATGGCGTCTCTTTGAGCTGAGAAGACCAGGGGCAGATTCACGTCCACATTCCCCATTGGATGTCAGGCCAAGGGCAGGATTGGGCAGATGGCACCATGCCCCTGTGTGCGAGTCACGAGTGCAGCCAGCAGGTGGTCACCATCCTGCCATGTCCTGGGGTGCTCCCATTCCTTCCTGCTACAGTACATCCGTGCTTCTCACGAACCTCTGCCCGCCACTGTCCACCTGGCAAGCCTCTCTGGGAGGGTTTCTGGAAGGGTCCTCTCCCCTCCTCACAGTGCAGTTCCTCCCACAAACCGGCCTCGTCACCCCCGCTGCCCATCGCCCACGCCCCTCCCAGCCGCCTCTTTGAGCTCCTGGCACCCATCATGAGCCTTCTGTTCACACGCCCTCCTTCCCTTTCCTCTCCCGCCCCATCTCACACTCCCACTCCTCCCCTTGCTCGCTCAGCCTAAATCTACTCAGCCCTCATGCATCGCAGTCCGTCCGTGAGTGAGTCTATGTTTTCTAAATGATCTGCTTGTGAAAGTCCTGGTTTCCTGGTTTTCCAGCCCTGATCTCTTCATCTCAGGGCTTTACACCTGTCTTAGTGCTGAGGAATCCCACCGGGATTCCTGGTCCTTGATGCGATACCTCTCCTTGGAGAGCCCGATTTCTGGGCGGAGGTGCCTGCCTTGCCCCTCCACTGGGCGTCTCATGGGAACCCCAGACTCCACAAGACTCAACCTGCCTTTGGTCCCTTCAATCTCTCCCTCCCCCAGCCTTCCAGTATCTGTAAATGGCACCTTGTCCTACTCCTCTGCTGGCGTCCACGTTAGGACACGCCCTCAGCTCCTCTCTGTCTCTCCCCAACACATCAAGCCACCTCTCTGCGACCTTCACACTATGTCTGTGGTCTACAGCTTAGTTCTAGAGGGTGGGGTCTGCTTGTTCCCTGTCCTGTCCCTGTTGCCCTGGTGTTGCCTCAACCAGGTAGACCATGTACCTGTGTCAACTGAATGAGCGAGTCCAGCCTCTTGTCTCTGGCACCAGCCTCCCCTCCCTGCAGGAATCTCCTACGTAGTCACTGACAGTGGATCCAGAATCCCTGTCTCTGCCTAGTGTCCTTCCCTGGCTTCTTGTTGCTCAGCAGGTGAAATCCCCGCTGGTTACCTTGCCTGGGAGGCCCTATGAGGCCCAGCTGCGCCTTCTTCCCCGTACCTTGTGCCTGGTCTCTGTCCTTTAGTATGCCCCGTGCTCCCCCGCCTCAGAACTTTCCTGGGGGTCTCTCATCTGTTCATGGCTCTGTCTGTGGCTCTCTCCGTGGCGCTGTCTGTGGCCAGCTCCTTCCTCCCCAGGCTGAGTTCACCATCACCTGCTCAGGAGTCTCTCTGAGCTCTCTCTGGATGTGGTGCCTCCCTCCTTCTCCTCCACGGTCATTCTCCATCACCTCCCCACCAGTTCCCTTCACGAGCACTTAGGGCCTGACCTATCTGTGTAGTGGACAAGTGCCGTCTCCCTCACTTGACTGTAAGCCCCATGAGTCAGAGACTGGACAGGGGCAGCTTGCACACCCAGTGCACGGGGCCAGCAGACATCAACTGGATGGGTGAGGTTGGGACTGGGCCTCTGGTTCTCTGTAAGGCACATGGTGGACATGCAGAGGATGACGGCCCCATGGCTAATGAGGCTCTGACTGAGATAGAAGCTGCTGCCCCTGCCCTGCCCTTGTGGACAGTGCCAGGGTGGAGAGTGAATTGTGGGTTGAGGGATTGTGCACTGAACCTGTGCACGTTCTGCTGCAGAAGGATCTTGCTCCTAGGGCTGAGCTCTCTGAGGCTAGTGACTCTGTTATCTTGGCCGTGGCCTCCCTGCCTGACACTGAGGGTATCTAGCCGATGTCTGCTGGGGGTGAGGGAGGCAGAGGACGGTGGACTCAGGTGTCATCTGGAGCCTGTGAGCAGAATCCCCCAAGATGTCAGACACTCTCTTTCCTGGCCTTGGCTGGACTCCAGCTTTAGAAGGCTGGGGAGGGCCGCTGTAGACATGGCCGGGGTCCTCACAGCAACCCTTGCAGCCCGGAAGCAGGGGGTCAAGGGAGGCAGGGGATGGAGTGAGAGTGAGGGCGGCAGATTTTCACCCTGACCTGGGGTCAGGAAGACTGATGAGAGAAAATGTATGGACAATGGTCATGCCTAGCCCCAGGCAGCCCATCGGGAGAGTTCTAGCGCAGATAGAGACTGGGAGAGGTAAGCTGCATGGGCAGATGGGGGCATGGGGGACCTGTGCAGGGTGGGGTCCGCACTTGGCCCCCCAATCTGCTCCTGCCTCTTCGCACTCAGCCTGGACCTGTCCCGAGATGCTTGCAGCTTTGATCTGAGCGGAGACAGATGCTGCCTATCAGGGACACAGACTCATCCCCGTTGTTTGTTAGTGCCATGCCAAGTTGAAACTGGCTTGCCCCCTTTCATTTCTCTCTTTCTTAACTCATGAATATGTATTTCAAGGGCTGCATCCCTGCAAGGAAACCGGAAATGTGGAAGATGAGCAGTCTGTGTGTGTTTGCCAGCGAGTCCCTGGAGACCCAGCTGACCTCCCCAGGGTGGAGCCAGAGAGCCCGTGGGGGACCTTGCCTGGCCCACATCACAGAGTGGACCTAGCTCCACAGTGAGGAAATGGGTGGCAGGGGCTCAGGGTCGGCCTGCCTGTGTGCTAGCTCTCCCCCAGGCCCCAGAGGAGCAGTCTCCTTCTTGTTGTCTTGCCTGAGATGGAAGCTGTATGAGTCAGGCTTCTCTGGAGATGGAGAACCAATTGGATATAGATATGGAGAAAGACAGGGAGAGTGCCAAGGAGATGACAAGGAATTGGCTCATGTAATTGTGGGGCTGGCAAGTCCAAAATCTATGGGGAACTCAGCAGGCTGGAGACCCAGGGATGAATTGATGAGACTGCAGGGGGAACCCGTCCTCTTTGGGGGAACCGCCATCTTTACCACCAACTGATTGGACAAGGCCCACTCTCACTCCAGAGTCTGCAGGTTTAAATGTTAATCACATCTTGGCCAGGTTCAATGGCACATGATTCCAGCACTTTGGGAAGCTGAGGCAGGCACATTGCCTGAGACCAGGAGTTCAAGACCAGCCTGGGCAATGTGGCAAAACACTATCTCCAGAAACAAAGAAAGTTAATCACATCTGAAGAGCCCTTTCATAGCAGCATTGAGACTAGTATTTAACCAAATGTCTGGGTTCCGTGGCTTAGCCAAGCTGACACAAATTAACCATCACAGGATCACACCCCACCGGGAACAAGACTGTGGGAGAATCCTGGGGCTCCCCTGGGGTGGCGGGAGATGCACTATCTTGTGTCCTGAGAGGAAGGCACCCTCCTCCCTTCCGGAGTCTCAGCCACACTCGGGGCTGGTTTGCTTTCACCATCACAGTGTCTGCTTCGAGGGTGCGTCTTCGAGGACAAGGATGAGTGTGGGCGCGGGGTAGTGAAGGTGCTGGGCTGCAGAGGCAGGGGGTGAGAAGACAGTGTGGAGTGTGAACCCCTGTGGGTCTGGCCCCTTCCTGGGCCTCAGTTTCCTTTCTTAAACAAAAGCATCATGGCACAGCTTTCTTTTGCATCTCGTAAGCAGGGCCAGGGGAGCTGCTGAACAGCCTGCGATGCCCAGGACAATGAAGAGGGTTTTGGCCCCAAACGTCAGTGGCGCTGAGCAGAGCAACCCTGATTTAGCGACTCCTTGCTGGGCCTGGTTCCCAGTGTGTTGGGGACATGATGCAGGTGACTCTGCTGTGGGCTCGCAGGCTCTGCTGGTTCCATGGACAGAAATAAAGTGGAACTTTGTGCTGCTGGAACTCGGGCGGTTGTGCTGCGGTGCACCCTCCTCCTGTGCGAGCGGCGACCTTGGAGTCTGGCTTGGGGCCGTCGTGAAGGCGATGGGAGCCTGGGGTGCTGAGGTGGAGCCCGGGGGAGCCTGCCAGAAGGAGGCAGAGGAGAATTTGGCCCTTAGGCTGCCGAGAGACTGAGGAGAAAATGGGAAGAAATGGAAAGGCACCCGCAGGACTCATCAGGGAAGCGGAGGAGAAGGAAAGTCACTTTGGAGAGGGCACATGGCGGGCGTTTGAACAGAAACTCGCGCTGTTGGAAACTTTCTCCAACAGCTCAGCCTGCACTGGTCCGGGGTCTCCATGAACCTCCTCTCCCAGCTCCCTGGCCTCCGGGGTCCTGTGTGGGCCCCCAAGCCCACCTGCCACTGTGCCCTGCAGTTCCCGTGACCCAGGGGCTGGCACGGAGGAGCAGGTTGGCCCTCCTAGCACCTGCCACACACTGGCTCCGGCAGCTTGAAATATTAATACTCTATTGACCTGAGTTTCTTTTGGCATCTCAAATTAATTTCATTTTATTTGGACCATGATGGAGTTTAACATAAGATAACAGCAAACCTTTGCCAACCTCAGACAGTTTAATAACCAAAAACCTTTGATTAAAAATTTTAATAGTCTGGAAGGATGGAACGTGTAGGGTCGGGGCAAATCAAGCCTCTGCCATTCACATTGATGTACAGTTTTCTGACTGGAATGGGGAAATCTATTTTCTTACTGCTTTTCCAAGGGAACCGGAAAAAAAAATTAAACTCTTTAAAACAAGGTTTTCTTACAAAATGAACCTCCGTTCTGACAGCGTGCGTCTTCTTTATGTACTGGGAGTCACAGGTGTGCAGGGAGACGAGTCCTCAGCCTCCACCATCCCGCGGGGGATCTGTGTGTCGGTCTCCTGGGGCTGCTGTAACAGATGCCACAAACCGAGGGGCTTAAAGCAACGGGAATGTATTCTCTCCCTGTTTCAGAAGGCAGAGGTCCAAAGTCCAGGCGTCCTCAGAGCCACGTTCCCTTGGAGGCTCCGGGGAGAGTCCTTCCTTGTCCCCTAGAGTTTTTGGTGGCTGTGACCACACTGCCCCAACCTCTGCCTCTGCCTTCATGGCCTTCTGCCCCCTGTGTGTCTCCTCTGTGTTTCCCGGAAGGACACTCATCCATGGACTTAGGGCCCACCTGGGCAATCCAGGATAACCTCATCTTGAGATCCTTCACTTAATTACTTCCACAAAATAAGGCCACATTTTCCAAATAAGGTCATAGCCACAAGTACCAGGGATTAAGACTTGGACATATCTTTTGGGGGCCACGATACTTCAACCCATTAAAAGCCTCATATCAACCTGGGAGGAGGGTGATCACTGAAGAAGCTGAGGGTCTCTGGCCCAGTGAGAAGGAAGCATGACCAGATTTGGGTTCCTGTGCTGGCACTGTGGTGGAAAGAGCACCCCGATCCTGGCTGGTGGGGCGGGCAGGGGTTGGTATGGACCGGATGTTTATGTTCCCCAAAATTCATATTCGGGAGCCGTAACCCACAATGTGATGGTATTAGAAGGTGGGGCTGGTGATTAGGAGGTGATTAGGGTTAGATGAGGTCATGAGGATGGGCCCCCATGATGGATTAGTGGCCTTATAAGAAGAGACACAAGATAACTTGTCTACTGCTCCCCTACCTCTGCCCCATGCCATGCGAGGACACAGTGAGAAGGTGGCCGTCTGCAAGCCAGGAGAGAGCCCTCACCAGGAACTGACTGTGAGGAAGAAATGTTTAAGCGGTTGGTTTCTGGTATTTTGTTATGGCAGTCCAAACTAAGATAGTGAAGTCAGCCTTCAGGAAGTCAGCACAGATGTCTTGATCACTCTCCAGTTCTCCTTATGTTTATCTATCTATCTATATCTATCTATCTATCTATCTATATCTATCTATCTATATCTATCTATCTATCTATCTATCTATCTATCTATCTATATCTATCTATCTATCTATCTATCTATATCTATCTATCTATCTATCTATATCTATCTATCTATCTATCTAACTATCTATCTATCTATCTATCTGTCTATCTATATCTATCTATCTATCTATCTGTCTATCTCTATCTATCTATATCTATCTATCTATCTATCTCTATCTATCTATCTATCTATATCTATCTATCTATCTATCATCTATCTGCCATCTCTATCATCTATCCTCTTTTAATCAATCTGTCATATATTTATCTTCTGTTATCTATCATCTATCTTCTATCATCTATCTTCTATCTGTTATCTATCATCTATCAATTTCTATCTATCTATGTATCATCTATCTATTATCTATCATCTATCTGTCTTTCTATCTTTTATCTATCATCTACCTACCTATTATCTATCATCTATCAATCAATCAATCAATCAATCAATCAATCTATCCATCCATCCATTCATCCATCTGTTTCAAGGGCTTGGAATGTATGTGTTTTTGACCCAGAAGTGTTCCTCTTCTAGAAATTTATTTATCCTTAGGTGCACTTCAAACAGGCATTGAGCTGTACACCCTGGATGCCAGCTGCAGTAGGGTCTTTAATACTGAAAAATAGGAAATGATCATGTCTAAAATAGGGGACTGGTTACATAAATGAATTGAAATCATAGGATATTTACTAACATGAACTGATACTTGCTGACTGAAACCACAGGATGTTTACTGACATGCTGCATTGCTCCATGAAAAGAAGTTAGAAAGGAGAATAGATGTAGGGTAGCAATTTCAGAGAGAGGACTAGGCAGAGGAAGGGACCTGACAGCAGAGTCAGATGTTAAGAGCCTCTAGTTCTCAGGATCACAAGGGATATTTATAAAATGTATGTTTTCTCTGTTTTCTGTTTTTCTGCATCTGAAATGCTGATGAAGTCCTGGGATCCAGAGAAGTGGTTTTGGCCCCCAGAGAGCTCCTAGTGTAGCTGGAGAAAAAAAAAAACAAAACAAAAAAAACAGACACAAAAGACACATAGGCACCTATTTATAATACCACGAAGTTGTCAGGAACAGACCATGGACAAAGTCATCATGGCAGGGAAGGTTGGGCAGGATGTGGGAGGGAGTGGTTGTCAGGAAACAGACCACAGACAAAGTCATCATGGCAGGGAAGGCTGGGCAGGATGTGGGAGGGAGGTCCTTCCTGGCAGAGGAACAGCCAGGGCAAAAGCCTGGCCGTGGGTGCAGCTGTGCTGCATTGGGGTGCAAGTGTCTGAAAGGCTGGGGTGCAGAGAGTGTGTAGAGAGGAGAGCAGGGGGAGGCTGGGAGCTGGGTGAGGACAGAGACCACCATGGGGAACTGCTGAGTTCTTAAAAAATATATAGTAGACTATAAAAATACTGTAAGTATAAATGTAGATGTACAACATGATATTTTGATACATATATAGGTAGTGAAATGGTTATGATAGGCGAGCAAATTAACAGATTATCTCACATAGTTATCCCCTTTTTTGTGGCAAGAGCACCTACATTTTACTCTTTTAGCAAAAATCCTGAGCGCAATGCAGTATTGTGAAGTATCATCCTTAGGCTGTGCACTGGACCTCCAGAACTGTTCAGCCTCTGTGTCTGCTTCGTATCCCTTGGCTCACATTTCTCCAGTTCCTACCCCAACCCCACCATGACCACTGTTTTATTTTCTATCTCCTTTTTAAAAAAGGAGTAAGAAGGAGTAGCCTCCTTTTTCTTTTTTTTCTTTTTTTTTTGAGATGGAGTCTCACTCTGTCGCCCAGGCTGGAGTGCAGTGCCACGATCTTGGCTCACTGCAACCTCTGCCTCCTGAGTTCAAGGGATTCTCCTGCCTCAGCCTCCTAAGTAGCTGGGATTACAGGCACCCGCCACCACGCCCGGCCATTTTTTTGTATTTTTAGTAGAGACGGGATTTCACTGTGTTAGCCAGGATAGTCTCGATCTCCTGACCTCATGATCTATCCGCCTCGGTCTCCCAAAGTGCTGGGATTACAGGCGTGAGCCACTGCGCCCAGGCGCCTCCTTTTTAAAAAAAGATTCCAGGTGGATACTGAGGACGGCTTGCCCGTGTCTCACAGTGGGGCTTTCTTCTCCCGGGGGTCCTTGGGAGCTATTGTGTTTTAAGTGGGGACATGATGAGACCATAGCTGGGCTTTGGGAGCTCATGGGGTGCCGGGGAGGATGGAGTGGTAGGAGGCGATTCTGGAAGCTGGGGCACCAGATCAGGGGCCAGGGCAGTGAGTGCTCCAGCCTTCCATCCCTGGCACCGGAACCACACATTGCTTGTCTATGATGCCATGCTCCCACCTTGGGGACAGGGGGCATTGTCATCTGAAATAAATTAAAACTCTCCAGGCTACTATTCCTGATGGAGACCCCCATTTCCGTGGTGGCCCCTGACGCTGGCTGTCCTCCAGGAATAAGCTGGGGTCCGCTGGTGCTGCTGTGGCTGCTGATGCATTTATTTATGTCTTCAGTGCTGTGGAGAGGAGTGGCACAGGCCTGGATTCCCCAGGGAGACAGTAAACTGTCAAGCTTGTGTTTATTATTATAACACGCATATTTGAAACTCCACAAACCTCCGATCCAGGGAGAGATGGAAATACGTTAGCCTCAAAACATACTTCAAAATACTTTGGTCTCAAAAAAACCTCTCAAGTCCAGCAAATAGGTTCTGGGACCCAGTGAACCCAAATCGCCCTCAGCCCTTGTTGAGAAAATCACTTTCTGGTGAGCGATCGAAGCCACTTACTGCACTTTATTATGTTGCCTTGGCAAGATGGGTTTGGGCAGAGAAGAAAGTACAAGAATGGAGTTTAATCAAACTCGAGCCTGGCCTTGGGAATAGCTGAAAAGTTAGCATTAAAACAACAGCTGCAGGTGAAGCTGTTCCGTGGGCCGCATCACCGCACCCACCCCCTCTTCTGGAGGGCACCGTGGGAGGGTGGGGGCGGCGTGAGCCTCGGAGTGGTGAAAAGAGGTGCCATCAAAGCACAGCCAGGTTTCTGTTCCTGTTTTCTGGTCCCTTCCCTGTTGAGTTTCCAGGGGCCCCACCAAAAGGTGTGGGGTTGCTCTGCTCTGCCTGAGAATCACCTTCCATATCCAGACCTGGAGGAGTGCCCAGGGTGGTTGAGCTTTGCTGGAGAAAACTGGTAGCTTAGGATATTCATGAAGCTGAGCTGGGGTTCCAAGGACATGATCCCACTGCAGGGTCCTCCTCAGCGTGCTGACAGTGTCTGCATAGCTGTAGAACCAACCCCAGGCTCCGACGCAGTGGAGACTGCTGTGCCTGCTGAGGTTTTTTTTTTTTTCTTTTTTTCTTTTTTTCCTGGTCTCTGGAGCCCCAACAGCCTGTCCTGGTGCAGTCCTTCCCTCTGACTTGGCTTGAAATTTCTCCCAGGTCAAGGCAGTGAGCCATGACCCCAATTCCATGTCAGGGGCAAGAGTGAATTCTGGTTCTGAGGCCCAACTACCTCGTCTCTCCAGCAGCCCAGGAAGGTGAACTGCGAAACTTCCTTAAAAGGGTCCAACTAATCAAGCCCTTCACATCTTCAGAGGCAGCCTGTGAAACTATGGAAGGAGATTTGCTTCTGCGGCATCCCAGGTTCTAGGGGCTGTAGGGGTTCTCCTCTGGACAGGCCAAGGGTTACCTTACAGATGCCGAAGGAGAAGTTAATGAGAGGAGAAGAAAAGGTGAACTTCTAACAGCTGGGGGTGGGAGTTTTCTTGGGGGAGAGAAAAAATTGTTTGAAAAAAACCTAAGTCATTCCTCCTTTTATACAATTAAAAAGTAAGTTATAGTAAAATAGGCTTCTTTTTAGTTTACAGTTCCATGAATTTTAATACACGTATAGACTCATAAAACTCCACCTTGATTAGGGCACAGAACAGCCCCATCGTCCCACGAAGCCCCCTCATGCTACCCTCTGTGTCAGCACCTGTCCATCATCCCACTCCTGGCCATCACTGATCTGTCCTTTGTCACCATGGTTTTCTATTTTGGAGAATAACATACACATGGAATCATGTTGTGTGTTTGTTGCCGTTTGAGACGGGCTTCTTTCGCTCAGCAAAATGCCTCTGAGATTCATCCAAATTGTGGATCAAGAGTTCCCTCCTTGTTGTTGCTGAGTAGAATTCCATTGTATGGACACATCAGTTTGTGTATGCATTCATCTGAAGGACCTTTGGTTTGTTTCTAGTTTCTGATGATTATAAGTAGAGCTGCTCTAAATATCTGCATACAGGTCTTTGTGCAAACCTAAGTTTTTATTTCTCCGGGGACAATGCCTAGGAGAGAGGTGACTGAGTCCTATGGTAAGTGTATGTTTAAGTTTATTTAAAAAACTGCCAAACTGTCTTATTGAATGACTATACCGTTTTGTATTCCTGTGAATAACAATGAGCACTCCAGTTGCTCCATGTCCTTGCCGCCATTTGATACTATCATATTTTGACTTTACCACATGTTTGCTGTGTTTCAAATGTCTCCTTCAAAACTCATGTCAAAATTTAACTGTCATGGTGGAACTGTTAAGAGGCAATTGGGTCATGAGAGCTCTGCTTTATGAATGAATTGGTGCCATTATTGTGGGAGTGGGTTCCTGACGAAAAGCTCATTCATCCCACTCTGCCTGCTCTCCTGTGCACGCTCTTTTGTCCTTCTTCCTTCACCTCTGGGATGTGGGATGACACAGCATGAAGGCCCTCATCAGATGCTGGCCCCTTGATCTTAGATATTCCAGGTTCAGAATTGTAAGAAAGAAATCTCTGTTCTTTATAAAGTACTCAGTCTGTGGTTTTCTGTTATAGCAGCCAAAATGGACTAAGACAGTGGTGGTCTCTTGTTGTGATTTCAATTTGCATTTTCCTAATAACTAATGGTGTTGAACTTCATTTCATGTGCTTATTTGCCATCCACATAACCTCTTTGGTGAAACACCTGTTTAAGCCTTTTGACCTTTTAAAATTGAGTTGTTGAGTATTGAGAGTTCTTTGTATATTCTCAATATAAGGCTTTTGTTGGATATGTGATTTATGCATAGTTTCTCTCTTCATTCTTCTAATGGTGGCTTTGGAAGAGAAAACATTTTTAATTTTGCCAAAATGTAATTTGTCTATTTTTTTTGTTTTATGAATCATGCTTTTGGTGTCATGGCTAAGAACTCTTTGCCTAAACCTAAGTGGTAGAAATTTTCTCCTATATTTTCTTCTAAAAGTTTACCGTTTTCCATTTTACATTTAGATTTTTGATCCATTTGAGTTAATTTTTGTATAAAAGTGAGGTGTAGGTTAAGGTTTTTTTTGTGTGTGTGTGTGTGTTTTGCTTATGAATGACCAATACCATTTGTTGAAAAGACCATCCTTTCATTATTGAATTGCATGTGTACCTTTGTGCAAACTTAGTGAGTTGTACTTGTGTGGTCTGTTACATTGATCTACGTGTCGGCCCACTGCTAATAACACCCAGTCTTGACTACTGTAGCTGAAGCCCATTAAGCCTAAAAAAACAGGATTCTTCCTGTTTCCATTTTCCTTTTTGTATTTGTCTTAGCTACTCTAGTTCCTTTTATAACCAGTTTGTCTATGTCTTCAAAAATCCTACAGGATTTTTGTGGGAATTGAATTAAATGTATAGATCCATTTGGGAAAGATTGGAATGTTTACTACATGAATCTTCCAAGCCATGAGCATGTTATGTCTCCATGTTTAGTTAGGTTTTTAGTTTCTTTTCTTTGTTTTTGTTTTTTTTTTTTTTTTTTTGAGATTTTTGAGATGAAGTCTCACTCTCGTCACCCAGGCTGGAGTGCAGTGGTTCGATCTCAGTTCACTGCAACCTCCGACTCCAAGGTTCAAGCGATTCTCCTGCCTCAGCCTCCCAAGTAGCTGGGATTACAGGCGCCTGCCAACACGCCTGGCTAATTTTTGTATTTTCAGTAGAGAAGGGGTTTCACCATGTTGGCCACACTGGTCTTGAGTTCCTGACCTCAGGTGATCCACCCGCCTCAGTCTCCCAAAGTGCTGGGATTACAGGCATGAGTGACCGCACCTGGCAGTTTTTAGTTTCTTTTATAAGCATCTTTAGTTTTCGTTATACAGTTATTGTACATGTTTTGTTAGATTATTTTTAATTATCCTGTATTTTAAGAGATATGTAAGTGATATTGACTTTTAAATTTTGATTTCCACATGTTCATTGCTGTTATGAAGAAGTATTATTGACTTTGTGTGTTGACCTTGCATCCTGCAACTTTGAAAAACTTATTCATTTGTTAGTTTTTTGGGGGTATGTTTGCAGTTCATTCTACAGAGACAATTATATCATCTGCAAATACGAACTGTTTTATTTCTCCCTTTCCAATCTGTATGCATTTTATTTCTTTTTCTTGCCTTATTGCCCTACCTAGTATTTACCTACCTAGTATCTTCACAGAATGAAGAATAAGAGTTACAAAAGTGGGCATCCTTGCCTTGTTTCTGATCTTAGGGAGAAAGCATTCAGTCATTCACAATTTAATATGATGCTAGCTGTAAGTATTTTGCAAAATGTTCCTTATCAGATTGAGGAAGTTCCCTTATGTTCCTACTTTGCCAAAAGTTTTTATCATAAGTGGACATTTTCTATCTAATGATTTTTCTGCATCAATTAATATATGAATTATTTTATTTAGAATGTTTATGTGGTAGATTAAAAATCCATTGATGGAATTTTGAAGGTTGAACTAGCCTTGCATTTCCAGGATATTCTTTTAACACATTGCTGGACTCAGTTTGCTAATGTTATCTCAAGAGTTTTGCATCTATATTAATGAGGAACATTGGTCTGTGGGTTTTTTTTTTAATACTGCTGAGAAACAGTCTTTTATTGAGTAAAACACCTTGAAAGCCTCTTTGGATATGAAAGTTGATTCTCTGCATCTATTTTTCAGGGCATGGTGGGGAAAATTGGATCATGCATTGCCTACTTATAGGAGCAGAAATGGGGTGCAGGTTCATGAAGGTGATAGTAGTGGTGAAGACACAGGTTGAAGTTAGGGTTGGAAAAGAGAAGAGAGTTAATGAATGGGAGGAGGGAGGGGGGTGTGAGGGAGAGAGGAACCCAGCTATGGGCTGGAAGCTGGATTATCCCAGGAAGTGGTGCTAGGGAGAGCTGGGTGTTTAGGTGAAGGTGCTCTTCATAACAGGAATGTATGGAATCAGGCTTCAGCCTGGTGCTGGGTGGGGCTGAGTGTCACTACCTCTGCACCCTCAGCACCAGTAGCAACCCCATAGCACCCATAGCCTTGAGTGGGAGGGGCTTCGGACACCAGGAAACAAGCAAGGAAGCAAGCAAGAGTCGGGGGCTCTGGGGTGCAACAGGGATATTGCATGCCTGCTGGGAATTGCAAACGGGTGGAAAATGCAGTGGAGCCAGGAAAACCTGCAGCCCCCACCAACATAAAACAAACTCCTTCAAGAGGGGAAGTGTGGAGTTTTCACATGTTGAACCCGGATTTGGGTCTACTTTTATTTAATGATTGAAAGACAGGTGACTCCATAAAACTGGAGGACTTTGGGGAGATTTGGCAGCTTAGTGTGGGTTGTGGTGGTGGTGGCAGTGTCTTTTCTCAAGTAAAGCCTCCCAGGAGAGGCTTTTCTCATCAATCCCTCTGACTGTGGTGGCTCCATCCCTTGCCATCCCTTTCCTGCTTCCCTGTTCTTATTCTGTGGCACTTGCCACTTGCACTTCATTATATCATTAGTTGTTTACTGCCTGTCTTTATCTCCCAGAGTGTCAGCTTCATGAGGGCAGGACTCAGGCTCTGCTCTATCCTCAGAGCTTGGGACAAGTTCCTGGCACCTAGCAGACTGCCCATAAATATTTTTTGAGTAAATGAAGAAGTAAGTGTCTCCTTCAGGCTGTCCACCTCTGGCATACCCTGGGCCAGAGGCTGTGGGCTAGGTAGACTCAGGCAAGGTGTGGCCCATGCCCACCCATGCAAGCCCTGCTGCTTGTCAGTGGCAGCTGAGCACATGGCCTATTCCAGTCCCAAGTAGTGGTCTCCCAGCCCTTGATCTGACCCGGATCAAGCCGGCTGTGCTATTTCCCTTCAGCAGCACACCGCAGGGCGGGGCCAAATCTCCTACACATGGGTTGAATCATGCCTGCCAAAAAGACATGATGAAGTCCTAACCTCAGTACCTGTGAATGTGACATTATTTGGAAACAGAATCTTTGCAGATGTCATCAAGGGCGGGGGGTGCAAATCCAATGATTGATGTCCTTATAAGAAGAGGGAGATCTGGAGAGGGGAGGAAGCCATGTGAAGATGGAGGCGAGATGTGATCGAGGCAATCACGAGCCAGGGAACTCCAAGGATGACCACACTTACCAGAAACCAGAAGAGGCCAGATAGGATTCTTCTACAGACCTTCAGTGGGAGGGCAGTCAACACGTTGAACTTGGACTTCCAGCCCCCAGAACGGTGAGAGAATAAATCTTCTATGCAGGTGGGAGTGGGGCTCAGTGACCAGCTGGGTCTGTTTGCAGCCAGAGAAGAAAGGGCAAAGTGGGCAGGGGTTAGGCTTGGTGTCCTCTGTCCAGGCCAGGGAGGAGGAGGGTAGACAGGGGCCAAGGAAGCCCATAACAGCCACCGAGTGCCTGAGTCATCTCAGCACTGGCACAGAGCGGCTGGCCCCAAGGGGACCCTGGCCGCCGTCCCTCCGGCTTCCTCTCTCTATGATGGATATGGTCGGGACTGCCGTGGGGACAGCCTGTGCTCTTCTGAGTCAGACCAGCTGCTTCTCAGCAGGGACCACAACATTTCCCATGGCTCAGCTCAGGACAGTGGCTGGGGAGCTTCTCCGGGAGCATTTCTGGGAGGGCTTGGCTGGTGCATAGCAGGAAAATAACCAAACACTCTTTTCTCTGCTCTTCTCTCATCACTTGATGCAGAACACTTCTAACACCAAGAATGTGGGTTCCCCCCACCCCCAGTCATCAATTCAGTTCTCCAGCAGACACCAGCTGGGCGTCAATTCTCACGCGATCTACCTGGCGTTAGTGTCAGACCCCGCAGGTGAAGGGCTCAGCCCCACAAGACTGCCCCATTCAGATGCCAATCACGAGTCTGAGCCTGCAGACCTCCTGACCGATGGCTGTAAATCAAGGTTCTGCCATCTGCTAAGATGGCTTAGAGAACTCCGGAAAACTCGTTACTTACATTTACGGTTTATTATAAAGGGTACAGAGGGGCAACTGGACAGAGATGCACAGGGCCAGGCATGGGACATGGGACACGGGGCTTCCATGCCCTCTCTGCAGCGTTCCACCCTCCAGGTACCCCCATATGTTTAGTTATTTGGAAGCACTCAAAACCCCATAGTGGAGGGATTTTCATGGAGGCTTCATCATGTAGACCAGATAGATGATTAACTCAGTCTCCAGCTGCTGTCCCCTTTCTGGAGGATGGTGAGAGTGGGGCAGCTGTAACCCCCCTGTGAATATAACTCCATTGGCCTGGGATCCACGCCGCCATCCCCCAAAGCAGCCACAGCAAGTCCCACCCAAGGAGAGGCTGAGCTCAGACACGCTTATCCCTACCCACACCTGGTGTTCTTTCTCTACCTGCCCTGGTAGCCAAAGACAACGGTCATAATCTCTTGGGAGCCCTATGGCCCTGCCCACTGTCTGAGAGTCCTGAATACTTTACAGATGTCTCTAGGGCAAGTTTGTATCCTCCTTATGGGACAGTGGCTGTTGCAGTCTTGAAAGTGCCACCTCCTGGCTGGAGGCCGATCAACATAAAGCCAGTGCACTAAACAAAAGCACAGCCAAGGACCCTCACAGAGTTCACCTCACTCCTCTGCTGCCTCCACTGGAGCAGATGCTGGTATCCACAGCTGCAAGACCTGAAGACATCATATCACATCACAGGACTCTTTGCAGGCAGACGCTCTCCAGTACCAGCCCAGAGCCCAGTAGCTCCACTGGGTGGCTAGACCCAGAAGAAGAAAAACAATCACTACAGTTCGGCTCCCAGGAAGCCCCATCCCTAGGGGGAGGGGGAGAACATCACCTCAAGGGAGCACCCCATGGAACAAAATAATCTGAACAGCAGCCCTTGAATCCCAGATCTTCCCTCTGACACAGTCTACCCAAATGAGAAGGAACCAGAAAAAAAATTCTGGCAATATGATAAAACGGGGTTCTTTACCACCCCCAAAAGATCACACTAGCTCACCAGCAATGGACCCAAACCAAGAAGAAATCTCTGAATTGCCAGAAAAAGAATTTAGAAGGTTGATTATTAAGCTAATCAAGGAGGCACCAGTGAAAGGTGAAGTCCAACTTAAAGAAATAAAAACATAATACAGGATATGAAAGGAAAATTCTTCAGTGAGACACAGAGCATAAATTAAAAAAAAATATGACAACTTCCAGAAATCAAGGACACACTTAGAGAAATGCAAAATGCACTAGAAAGTCTCAGCAATAGAATCAAACAAGCAGAAGAAAGAACCTCAGAACTCAAAGACAAGGCTTTCAAATTAACCCAATCCATCAAATACAAAGAAAAAAGAATAAAAAAAAATAACAAAGTCTCCAGGAAGTTTGGAACTACATTAAACATCCAAACCTAAGAATAATTGGTGTTCCCAGGGAAAAAAGAAATCTAAAAGTTTGGAAAACATATTTGAGGGAATAATTGAGGAAAACTTCCCTGGCTTTGCTAGAGATCTAGACAAGAAGCTCAAAGAACACCTGGGAAATTCACTGCGAAATGATCATTGCTTAGGTACATTGTCCTCAGGTTATCAAAGTCAAGATGAAGAAAAGAATCTTAAGAGCTGTGAGGCAAAAGCATCAGGTAACCTATAAAGGAAAAACCAGAGTAACAGCAGATTTCACAGCAGAAAAGCTAGAAGGAATTGGAGTCCTATTTTTAGCCTGCTTAAACAAAACAATTATCAGCCAGTAATTTTGTATCCAGTGAAACTAAGCTTCATAAATGAAGGATAGATACAGTCTTTTCCAGACAAACAAATGCCCAGAGAATTCGCCACTACCAAGCCAGCACTACAAGAACTGCTAAAAGGAGCTCTAAATCTTTAAACAAATGCTCGAAATACACCAAAATAGAACTTCCTTAAAGCATAAATCTCACGGGACCTATATAACAATAACACAATGAAAAAAAGTATTCAGGCAACAAACAGCACAATGAATAAAATAGTACCTCACATCGCAATACTAACATTGAATGTAAATGGCCTAAATGCTGCACTTAAAATACACAGAATGGCAGGATGAATAAGAATTCACCAGTCAGGTTTCTGCTGTCTTCAGGAGACTCACCTGACACATAAGGACTCACATAAACTTAAGGTAAAGGGGAGGAAAAATATATTCAATGCAAATGGACACCAAAAGTGAGCAGGAGTAGCTATTCTTATATCAGAAAAAACAAACTTTAAAGCAACAGCAGTTAAAAAAGACAAAGAGGGATATTATGTAGTGATGAAAGGATTAAACAGGAAAATATCACAATTCTAAATATATACACTGGAGCTCCCAAATTTATAAAACAATTACTACTAGACCTAAGACATGAGATAGATGGCAGCACAATAATAGTGGGGAATTTCAATACTCCACTGACAGCACTAGACAGGTCATCAAGACAGATAGTCAATGAAGAAACAATAGACTTAAACTATACCCTACAACGAATGGACTTAACAGATACTCAGGAACGTTCTACCCAACAACTGCAGAATATCCATTCTATTCACCAGCACATGCAACATTCTCCAAGGTGGCCCATACGATAGGCCATAAAACAAGTCACATTAAATTTAAGAAAATCAAAATTATATCAAGTACTGTCTCGGACCACAGTGGAATAAAATTGGAAATCACAAAAGGATCTCTCAAAACCATGCAAACACATAGAAGTTAAATAACCTGCTCCTGAATAATCATTGGGCCAATGATGAAATCAAGATGGAAATGAAAAAATTCTTTGAACTGAATGATAATAATGACACAACCTGTCAAAACCTCTGGGATACAGCAAAAGCAGTGCTAAGAAGAAAGTTCATAGCATTAAATGCCTACATCAAAAAGTCTGAAAGAGCACAAATAGACAATCTAAGGTCACACCTCGTGAAACTGGAGAAACAAGAACAATCCAAACCCAAACCCAGCAGAAGAAAATAAATAATGAAGGTCAGAGCAGAACTAAATGAAATTGAAACAAACAAATGAAAATACAAAAGATAAATGGAACAAAAAGCTGGTTCTTTGAAAAGATAAATTGATAGAACATTAATGAGATTAACTAATAAAAGATGAGAGAAGATCCAAATAAGCTCAATTAGAAACAAAATGGGAGATATCAAAACTGATACAACAGAAATACAAAAGATCATTCGAGGCTACTATGAACACCTTTATGCACATAAACTATAAAACCTAGAGGAGATAGATAAATTCCTGTAAATATACAGCCCTCTTAGGTTAATCCAGGAAGATATAGAATCTCTGAACAGATCAGTAACAAGCAGTGAGATTGAAATGGAAATAAAGATATTGCCCAAAAATGTCCAGGACCAGATGGATTTACAGCTGAATTCTATCAGATATTCAAAGAAAAATTGATACGAATCCTATTGATATTATTCCAAAAGACTGAGAAAGAGGGAATCCTCCCTAAATCATTCTATGAAGTCAGTATCACCATAACACCAGAAGCAGGGAAGGACATACAAAAATAGAAAACTACAGGCCAATATCCCTGATGAACATGGATGCAACAATCCTCAACAAAATACTAGCTAACCGAATCCAACAGCACATCCAAAAGATAATCCACCATGATCAAGTAGGTTTCATACGAGGGATGCAGGGGTGGTTTAACATACATAAGTCAATAAATGTGATACACTACATAAAGAGAATTAAAGACAAAAATTGTATGATTATCTTACTAGATGCAGAAAAATCATTTGACAAAATCCAACATCGCTTTATGATTGAAACCCTCAGCAAAATCTGCATAGAAGGGACAAACCATAGGTATAAAAGTCATCTATGACAAACCCATAGCCAACATTATACTGAACAGGGAGAAGTTGAAAGCATTCCTCTTGAGAATGGAACGGGACAAGGATGCCCATTTTCGCCACTTCTATTCAACATAGTACTAGAAGTCCTAGCAAGAGCAATCAGGCAAGAGGAATAAATAAAGGTCATCCAAATCGGTAAAGAGGAAGTCAAACTGTTGCTGTTTGCTGACGATGGGATCATATAATGAGAAAACCCTAAAGACTCATCCAAATAGCTCCTAGAACTGGTAAATGAATTTAGCAAAGTTTCAGGATACAAAATTAATGTACACAAATCAGTAGCCCTGCTATACACCAACAGTGACCAAGCTGAGAATCAAATCAAGAACTTAACCCCTTTCACAATAGCTGCAAAAATATTAAAATACTTAGGAATATACCTAACCAAGGATGTGAAAGACCTCTACAAGGAAAAGTACAAAACACTGCTGAAAGAAAGCATAGGTGACACAAACAAATGGAAACACATCGCATGCTCATGGATGGGTAGAATCAATATTGTGAAAATGATCATATTGCCAAAAGCAATCTACAAATTCAATGCAATCCCCATCAAAATGTCACTGTCGCTCTTTACAGAACTAGAAAAAACAATCCTAAAATTCATATGGAACCAAAAAAGAGCCTGCATAGTCAAAGTAAGACTAAGCAAAAAGAACAAATCTGGAGGTATCACATTCCTTGACTTCAAACTACACTATAAGACCATACTCACCAAAACAGCATGGTACTGACACAAAAATAAGTGCATAGACCAATGGAACAGAATAGAGAACCCAGAGAAAAGCTAAATGCTTACAGCCAAGTGATCTTTGACAAAGCAAACAAAAACATAAATTGGGGAAAGGGCACCCTATTCAACAAATGGTGCTGGGATAATTGGCAAGCTACAAGTAACTGGATCTTCATTTCTCACCTTTTACAAAAATCGACTTAAGATGGATCAAAGACTTAAATCTAAGACCTGAACTGTAAAGATTCTAGAAGATAACATTGGAAAAACCCTTCTAGACATTGTCTTAGGCGAAGACTTTATGACCAAGAACCCAAAAGCATATGGAACAAAAACAAAGAAAAATAGATGGAACTTAATTAAACTGAAAAGCTTCTGCACAGCGAAAGAAATGATCAGCAGAGTAAACAGACAACCCACAGAGTGGGAGAAAATCTTCACAATCTGTACGTCTGACAGAGGACTAATATCCAGAATCTCCACAAAGAACTCAAATCGGCAAGAAAAAACCGACAAACAATCCCATAAAAAAGTAGGCTAGGGACATGAATAGACAATTCTCAAAAGAAGAGATACAAATGGGCAACAGGCATATGGAAAAATGCTCAAAATCACTAATTATCAGGGAAATGCAAATCAAAACCACAGTGTGATACCCCCTCACTCCTTCAAGAATGGCCATAATAAAAAAAAATAGATGTTGGTGTGGATATGGCGAAAAGGGAACACTTTTACACTGTTGATGGGAATATAAACTAGTACAAACACTACGGAAAAGAGTGTGAGAAGGTTCCTTAAAAAGTAGAACTGCCATTTGATCCAGAAATCCCACTACTGGGTATCTACCCAGAGGAAAAGAAGTGATTACATGAAAAAAAATTCTTGCATGTGCATGTTTATAGCAGCACAATTTGCAATTGCAAAAATATGAAAACAGCCCAAATGCCCATCAATGAAGGAGTGGATAAAGAAAATGTGATATATATGAAAATGCCCATATATGGAATACTGCTCAGACCAAAAACAAAACAAAACAAAACAAAAAAAACAAAACAAAAAAACGAACAAAATAATGGCATTCACAGCAACCTGGATGGAATTAGAGACTATTATTCTAAGTGAAGTAACTTAGGAATGGAAAACCAAACATCATAAGTTCTCATTCATATGTGGGAGCTAAGCTACGAAGACGCAAAGGCGTAAGAATGATACATTGGACTCTGGGGACTTGCGGGGAAGGGTGGAGGGTGGTGAAGGATAAAAGACTATACACTGGGGACAGTGTACACTGCTCAGGTGATGGGTGCACCAAAATCTCGGAAATCACCAGTAAATAATTTATTCATGAAAGCAAACACCACCTGCTCCCGCAGCACTGCCAGGTTCATCATTCTTCATGAAATCAAGACTTGACAGTGTTTTAGGGCACACAGGTTCATGCTGGGTGGGCACTAGCTCCTCCTGGCTGGTTTTGGCCCCAACTCTTTTCCTGATGGGGGCTGGGAGCTGCTGGACTGGGGGTGCTGGGAGCTGGGCTCGAGGTGGAGGCTCAGGGTCAGAGCCTCGCTTCTCTTTCCTTGCATGGGGCCTGGTTTCAGGGTTCTTCTTGTTTGGAGCAAGCGGTCTGGGACTGGATGAGGAACTGGTGTGTTTCCTGAACCAGGATCTGTGAGCAGGCAGGTACTGGGGGAGGGTGGCAGGGAGAGGAAGGGGAGGAAGGAGGAGGAAGGAGGGAAGAGGAGGAGGAAGAGGAGAACACAGTGATGGGGAAGGGAGGAGGGGGAGGAGGAAGAGGAGGACACAGTGATGGGGAAGGGAGGAGGGGGAGGAGGAAGAGGAGGACACAGTGATGGGGAAGGGAGGAGGGGGAGGAGGAAGAGGAGGACACAGTGATGGGGAAGGGAGGAGGGGGAGGAGGAAGAGGAGGACACAGTGATGGGGAAGGGAGGAGGGGGAGGAGGAAGAGGAGGACACAGTGATGGGGAAGGGAGGAGGGGGAGGAGGAAGAGGAGGACACAGTGATGGGGAAGGGAGGAGGGGGAGGAGGAAGAGGAGGAGGAGGAAGAAGAGGCAGAGAGACATGGGCAGTTCTGCAGCAGGAAGTCGAGGTGATTGGGAGATGGGGTCTCATTCTAGGGTCTGAGCTGTCTACTTGGAGGGAGGAACGCTGTAGCTTGGATGATCCCAAACAGTGGGGAATCCGAAAGTCAATTATATCTGGATTTGAAGGAATCACTTAATTATATTTGCTGCAGGTTGGCCTTCCTAATTATGATTAATTAAGCTAATGCTGGGCTTAGTTTGCCCTCCGAGGGCTACCAGGTGACGCCAGATGTGGGAATCGCTCCCCAGCTGACAGAGCCCGGTCGTGCTGGGGTTTCCAAGCAGCCTAGGGCCCACACTGTGGGGCAGCTCCCTCTGTTGCTGGGGGAAAGGAGCCTGGTTGGCTCTTCTCTGCTCTTCTGCCATGAAACGGCTGCTCTAGCTGCCTCCAGGCGACCACAGGCAACCAGGCCATCGGCCCAGTGCCCAAGGTGCCCAGTCTTGCAAGGTGCCCAAGTCAGACGTTCAGTTCTGTAGTTCAGGCCTCCGAACCAGGAAATTGTATTTGCTAGCTGCAAATGAACTGCTGTCCCACGGGGCCCTTCCTGAGCCCTGCAAGAATAACAGCAGCACAGTTACCCACTTAGAAGCTCCCTTCAGAGGCAAGCACTCTGTGTACCTCAGCGGGTGCCTGCCCACGTGCGGCCTCTGCCGGGGAAGTGGCATCTGATTTCCTCGCGTCAGCTGCGCACACGGCATCTGGGGAGAGGAGGTGGCCGAGCATGGGAAACTTCCCATGCTGTTCTTGGTGAGCAGGGAATAGAACTGGTCTGTCCATAGACATCATGGAGAGGTTGTCTGTTGGTGGGAGATGGAGAGATGTCCAAGGGCTCCCAAGGTGATGTCTGGGCCATCGAGGGTGGGAGGTGGCCTGACACCACCTCCTGTCTGGTGGGAGCGCTGGCTTCAGGCTGGATTCTGGTTTACATCTTTCATTTCGGTGAATGCCAGGGTGTGTTCTAGAACAGCCATTTGCAGGGCCTCACCTGGGGGCTGCAGTGGTGAGTCGACATGACCCCTGAGCTCCTCAAGTGAGGGTGCACTTCTGACGTTTCCAGAGAAAGGGAAGGAAACTGTATCCCCCACTCGTTGCCCCATGGCCAGCTCCTCCAGGCCTACAGTCAAGGCAGAGAACACAGTGTCTCCGACGACTGCCAGAGTTGGTGGCCAAATAGTGATGGTTCTGAGCAGTGATGGATTAACACGTTGCTCCAATTTCTCGGTCAGTTTCTTGTATTCTGGGCCATGTCTCCATGGACAGAGATGAGACGCCCCACCACACCTTCCCGTCTCTCTCAGCCAAATTGTCCCTTTGATGCTGGGCCAGGACTTAATATACAGCCAAGGGAGGAACAGAAATTTCTGCTCAATGATTTGTGCTGTGATCACACAGGGGTGGCCCCTGTGTACAGATGGCTTCCTGAGTGTCTGGGGTATTAGCTCAGGCAGCTCGGACCCTCGGGCCCAGCCTGGCATGGATCTTGCCCTGGGAGCCTCTGGCTGTGCTGGGAACAGGGGACCCTCCTTCCCTTGGTACATTCATCTCACATCAAGGAATTTCCATCTCCCTTGCTTGAAAATCAATTACTGAACTAAATTGCTCATGGACGCACTAGCATATAATAACTGTGCCACGCTGGGCCCGTGGTCATCCTATGGAGTCTGGGCCAAATTATGAATTACATCAGCTCCCCAGAGGGGCTTCGCTTCGAATCAGGCCTTGGCCAGACAGACTTCTTCCACAAAGAGTGCATGGGAGTAGCTCTGGGCAACGGACCAGGGCGGACGCTGGACGGCGGCCTCTACTGAGTGGGGGTGTCCATGGGGACCCCAGAGGCCAGGGGGCAGGCAGAGCATGTGAGTGTCCCAGCTGGGCTACTGCAGCTGCGGCTGGCTCACGGGTGCCCTGAAAGACGCCCTGGTCACAGGTCAGGATCTTGGCAGAGCCTCAAGGCAGGAGTTAGTTCTCCAGGAGGAGGAAAGGGAGGAAAGGAGGAAGTCAGAGAAAAAGAAGAGGGATGAGGAGAGAGAGGGAAATTGGGTGGCGGAGAGAGAGAAGAAGAGAGAGGAAGATGGAGAGAGGGGGAGAAGGAGAGAGAGGGAAAGAGAGGGAGAAGGAAGGGGGAGAAAGAGGGAGGAAGGGGAGAGGGAGAGAAATAGGGGAGAGAGAGAGTAAGGGAGAGAGGGAGATGGAGATGGAGGAGAAGGAGAGCAGGAGAGGGGGGAGAAGGGGAAAGAAACAGAGAGGGAGAAGAAGAGAGAGGGAAAGAGAGGGAGAAGGAAGGGCAGAAAGAGGGAGAAGGGGGAGAGAAAGAAGAGAGGGAGAGAAATAGGGGAGAGAGGGAGATGGAGGGAAGGAGAGAGCAGGAGAGATGGGGGAAAGCGGGAAACAGAGAGAGAGGGAGGAGAGGGAGAGAGCGACGGGGACAGAGCGAGAGAGAGAGAGGAGGCAAGTGAGGGAGAGAGAGAGAGAAACAGAGTCAGAAAGAGAGCGCGAGAGCAGGAGAGACGTGGGCGCATGGGTGGGGATGGGTGGGGATGGGTGGGGCTCTCTCAGGTTGGCCACCGGTTTCTGAAGAGAGATTGATTGAAAAATTACCCAGGAAAGCAGACCAATGAGAAGGCTTTTGAATTTTTACTTTATTTTATGTATTTATTTTTGAGACAGGGTCTCACTCTGTTGCTCAGGCTGTGTGCAGAGGCTCACTGCAACCTTGACCTTTGTGGGCTCAAGTGATTCTCCGCCTCAGCCTCCCAAGTAGCTGGGACTACAGGCGTGCACCACCACACTCAGCTAATGTTTGTATTTTTTGCAGAGACAGGGTTCACCATGGTGCCCAGGTGGCTCTCAAACTCCTGGGCTCAAGCGATCCACCCGCCTCGGCCCCCAAAGTGCTGGGATTGCAGATGTAAGCCACTGTGCCTGGCTCCTCCCCTTATTTTTAAAGTCAGGAAGTCAATATAGAGGGCTCTTTAAAATCACAAAGAAAAAAGAAAAATACCCATTTTATTGATTTACTGGCTGAATCATTTTCCTCTGGAATCTTTTTTTTTTTTTTGGACAGTGTCTCGCTCTTGTCGCCCAGGCTGGAGTGCAGTGGCGCAATCTCGGCTCACTGCAACCTCCGCCTCCTGGGTTCAAGCAATTCCCCTGCCTCAGCCTCCCAAGTAGCTGGGACTACAGGTGTGTATCACCACGCCCGCCTAATTTTTTGCATTTTAGTAGAGATGGGGTTTCACCATGTTGGCCAGGATGGTCTCGATCTCCTGACCTCATGGTCTGCCTGCCTTGGCCCCCCAAAGTGTTGGGATTACAGGCGTGAGCCCCTGTGCCCGGCCTCCTCTGGAATCTTTACTGAGCCCTGCCATGGTGGGGACTGTTGTCAGCACTGGGTATGAGACCTCCTGGGAGCCCTCAGCTGGGCAGGAGCCTGGGGGGTCAGAAAGGATCAAGGTTTGGAATCAAGTGCCTCAGCTGGTGCCTGGGTGGGAAGCCCACCTCGCTGGACAGGTCAGGACGGTGTTTCCCGGACTGCAGATGAGAGGGAGCCAGCCCTGTAATGGGGTGGGGAGAAGTGTTCCACAGGGGAACAGCACCTGCGGGGACCTCGAGAGCTTAGACAGGCAGGGATGGTGCCCAAACCTAGACTCTGATGAAATGGCCAGCGAGGCTGCCGAGAAGGGTCAAGCTCGAGTCAAGAGAAACTCACAGTGAGACGTTGAGCCCGGAGGCTGCTTTTCATTAAATTGGCAGTGAACAAATAATGTCACACGGATATTACCAGGGTGCTGGGGATCGGGGAGTTCTGAAGATGGCAGGTGGGGTGAACGTGGTGTAATCTCCCCTGCAGCTGGTGAGCAGCAGGCATCGAAAGCTACCTGGCGTCCTCGCTCTGGACCGGGCACCTCTACTGCCAGGAATGTCTGTTCTGAGAAATCCTCAACGATGTGCACCGCAACTCAAGGGTGCTCCCTGCAGCACTGGAAACGGCGGCCAATCACCTTGTCACCTTGTTTAAGTGAAGGGCAGTATTTTTTATCAGGTGATATTATGAAATGTTCATCCTATTTTCAGAATGTATTAAGTGAACAAGTAGGTTATGAGTTCAATAAGATCCCAGGCGCTTTTTTTTTTTTTTTTTTTTTTGTGTGCATTTTCTCCTAGGACCAAAGGCTGGGAGGATAAACAGCAGCACCCCAACAGTGGGTATGGCTTGGTGGTAAAATTATGGGAAATTTGGATTTTCCTCTGGTTTCTTCCAGTGTTATTTTGGTGATTAAGAAAAAAAAAAATCGCTGGGCATGGTAGCTCACTCCTGTAATCCCAGCACTTTGGAAGGCCGAGGTGGGTGGATCACTTGAGGTCAGGAGTTTGAGACCAGCCTGGGCAACATGGCAAAACCCTGTCTCTACTAAAAATATGAAAATTAGCTGGGCATGGTGACTCGCACCTGTAATCCCAGCTACTTGAGAGGCTGAGGCAGGAATATCCCTTGAGCCAGGGAGGTGGAGGCTCCGGTGAGCTGAGATTGTGCCACTGCACTCCAGCCTGGGTGACAGAGTGAGACCTTGTCTCAAAAAAAAAAAAAAAAAAAAAAATCAATAAAGATACACGTTTAGAAGTATGTTTGTTCTCAGGCCCGCTTCATCTCTTCCCAATGATTATTTAATCCCTGCCCTCCAACACCAGCTCAAGACGTCTCAAGTTCATTTCCCATGTGGTCGCTGGCCTCATCTTTTTAGCGCACAGTGTGAAGATGGCCCACGCCACAAACACTGCCGCTCACTTCCCGCTGCCCCCGCTGCCCTCAGGGGCACCCCTGCTCTGCAGAACCTGGTGTTCAGTGGCCGTCATTACCCTACCTCCTTTTCAGCTGTTTTCTGGCAGGTTCTCTATGATCTAGTCCTCAACCTCAGCCCTCCTAAAGACCTCTTGCTCTTTTATGCACCTCCATGTTTGTCCATTCTGCTGCTGCTTTCTGGAATGTTAAGCTTCGTATCTTTCTTCTTGGGAACACCTACTCATCCTTCAAAACCCTTTTCAAATTCCCCCACTGTAAGAATATCCGTTCTGGTTTAAGCCCTAGGGTTCTCAGGATGCAGTCCCTGCAAATTCTTTGCATGATTCGCCCTGTCCTCATCTCTTACCCTCCTACCCCTTCCTCGTCAGCCCCCATCCAGCTCTGTTCTGTACGCTGAACTTCTCTGACAGGTGCCCAGCGCACCATGCCTCACGTACAGGCTGTTCCTCCCTGCCTGGAGTCCTCCTCTCTCCCTACCTCATGGACTCCCCAGGCACCTCCTTGCCTGCCTAACTCCTGCCCTTAAGTTTTAGCCTAAGGATCCTGCCCCTGGGAAGCCTCCTCTGAATCCCCGCTTGGCCTAGGGGTGTCTCGCCTGGTTCTTGCAACCACCCCCGTCCTGCTGTGTTCACCGTGTGGGACCACAGCTTTCTGTTGACTTGTCTGTTTCTCCACCAGAGTCCAGGTGAGCTCTGAGGGCCACAGCTGTCCTTGGATGGGGATGTAGAGGATGAGGATGAGGAAGACTGGCTTGCATGGCCCAGGCTCCCTCTGAACCCCTGAAGGCATTTGTACTGGCCCCCGTCTCTCTCCCTGCACCCCACTGAGGCACTGATGGTTCTTTCTCCCGCTGGACAGTGCTTGCTCATAGTCAGGGACCCACCTGATTTGACTTCACCCAAGAAATGAGACGGAAAGTCCACACCCAGCTTGATACCAGTTCAGGCACCCGGGTGCCTGCCACCAGAAGCTCCCAGTTCACAAAAGGCTGCAGGGATGGTGCCCACAGCAAGGCTGCACACCCCTGGCTTCCTAGCCAGGCACAGGAGGGGACAAGGTGCAGAGGGAAGGAGTGGCGCTGAGTCTCCAGGCTGCAGTGTGGATGCAGCAGCCACAGCCCTGGGGGCAGGGGTTTCGGTGAGTGCAGCCTGTCCTCCGCCATGCCTGTCCGGCCTGAAAGTGCACCTGGAGCTGGGGCTGATCCAGAGCTCCTCATTTGCAAAAGGACTGTTTTTCCAGCAGGACCTGGAGACTCAGGGATGGGATGATGCCCTTGGAAGCCGTGAATATGCACCTTGGAATATCTGGAAGATCCGGGAAGATCCCGGCTGAGCCCTCTGCCAGTGTCTGCTGGGGAAGGAGCCTGTTTGCAGTCTGATGGCCCCAGCTGCTGCTGGTCTCGCTCTGTGGCCTTGGACAAAATGACCATCATCTCCAGCCTCAGCATCCTCTTCCTCTTCCGCGGAGGGGCCAATGACCACACCCAAAGGTGATTCTCTCTGCGTTGTTCTCTCTCAACTTTCTTATTTATTTATTTTTTGTTTTTTTTGAGATGGAGTCTCACTCTGTCACCCAGGCTGGAGTGCAGTAGCACCATCTCGGCTCACTGCAGCCTGTGTCTCCTGGGTTCAAGCGATCCTCCTGCCTCAGCCTCCCGAATAGCTGGGACTACAGGCGTGTGCCACCACACCCAGCTAATTTTTTTTGTTTGTTTTTTGTATTTTTAGCAGAGATGGGGTTTCACCTTGTTAGCCAGAATGGTCTCGATCTCCTGGCCTCAAGATCCACCCACCTTGGCCTCCCGAAGTGCTGGGATCACAGGCATGAGCCACCGCGCCCAGCTTCTCTCTCAACTTTCAACACCACTCCAATCCCAGCCCGAGGAAAGGCAGGGCTGACAAGTGCAGCAGGACCGTGTGCTCAGCAGGCTTTCAGCTCACCCCGGGAGTGCACGATGGTGCCTTGTTCACTTGAACGATTCAAAGATGAAGCCAGTTGGAAGTAATTGTTTAGATTAAACTTCATTACCCTTAATAAATCATTAACCTGTCAGATGTACGGCACTTACCAAGGAGCCTGCTCTTCTGCTCAGAAAGAATGTGCTCGGAACCAAGGTTTACCGTGTGGTTCCAGGCAGCTTCCCCACACCACCGATTATGTTCAGACGGACGAGGCTTCCTGGAGGCGGGATGTGTGCTTGCGGGTGGAGCTGACCTCATCTGGCTGTTGTTTCTGAGCAGGTTCGAAGTGGCAGAAGGGAGAGGCTTCCCTGGTGGTGGCCAAACGACCTTCGCCAGGAGCAGGGAGTCCCTTCCCCCTCATCACACAGGCTGCAGGAGCTCTTGGTCCAGCTGCCAGATCTCTGTGACTCAGAGGGTAGAGGGTAGAGGTGAAGGACTCAGCACCCCCCAGCCCACCCTCTCCATGCCCGATGAGCTCTCTGCGCTCTTATAACTCAGTGATGCTGGACAGCTTCCCAGACACATGCAGATACTGAAGCTGTCCCGTGGGCTTCCTTAGCAGAGGTGGGATCTGGCTTGTAGGTGACCTATGCCGGGAGTCTGTCCTGAGAGTGAGGTGAGCTGTCCAGAGTCATAGTGCCCACCATGGCCTTGACGGCAGGTGGCCTCCCACCCAGTGCCACTGCTGCCCTGCCGCCTGCCTCACCAAGCCCAGGTCATCACCAGTGACTCGGCCTGGTGCCTGGGATGGTTCGGGGAGGGAAGTGGCACTGTGTGTATGAGGCACAGAGCAAAGGTTCGGTGAGAAAGTAGAGGCTGACCCGAACCTCTCCCCAACCCACGGAGGTAGCGTCTCAGGAATGGCTGCTGGCAATTGCCGTGCCCTTGGCCAGGCTAGAGAAGCCGGCTGGCTGGACCCCAGCTTCTGTGGGTAACTCCCTCAGAGCCAGGGGAAATTGTTCCAGGTCCTGACCCAGAGCTTGGTGGAGCCGGTGGTCAGCCCTGCCCCGCCTCCCCGTCCCCTACTGTGTACAAACAACACCCACGACTGGTGTGGTCTGCACGTCTGTGTATCTGTGTACCCCCAAAACTCATAGGTTGAACTCCTAACCCTCAGGGTGATGGGATTGGGAGGCGGGGACTTTGGGGAGTGATGAGGCTGTAGGGACGGAGCCTCATGAATGGAATGAATGCCCTTATAAGAAGAAGCCCTGGAGCACTGCCTGGCCCCTTCCACCAGTGAGGACACAGTGAGAAGGCGCTGTCTGCAAGTCAGGATGGGAGTGACATGGTTTGGCTCTGTGTCCCCACTCAAATCTCATCTCAAATTGTCATCCCCATGTGTTGAGGAAGGTGCCTGGTGGAAGGTGATTGGATTATGGGGGTGGTTCCCCCATGCTTTCTCATGATCATGAGTGAGTTCTCAGGAGATCTGATTGTTTAAAAGTGTGGCACTTCCCGCTTCACTGTCTCTCTCCTGCCACCACGTAAGACGTGCCTTGCTTCCCCTTCATCTTCCTGAGGCCTCCCTGGTCATGCAGAACTGTGAGTCAATTAAACTTCTTTCCTTTATAAATTCCCCTGTCTTTATAGCAGTGTGAGAATGGACTAATACAGGGGCCCCTCACTAGGAGCTGAATCTGCCAGCACCTTGATCTTGGACTTCCAGCCTCCAGACTGTGAGAAATAAATGTCCATTGTTTGAGAGCCTCCCCGTCTGTGGTGTTCCCCCATAGCAGCTTGAATAGACTGAAAGGGCAGGGGTGGTGAGGGCTCGTTTTACCTCTGAGGGTCAGGACAGGCCAAAATTGTCCCATGGCCCTGCCAGGCAGGACATCTCTCTCTTCCCTGCATCTGGACCCACAGGCCTGTCAGCTCTGGTGCACGTGTTGGGGGCACAGAGATCTCTTCAGGAGGGGACACCCCAGGTTCCCAGGAAAGCAGAAGGAGGCACCTGCATCTTGCTAGGCAAATATCCTGCTCAGGGATTTGCTTGTCAGAAACACTTCAGGTTAGTACCTGTCAGTGCTTTAGGGGCTGATGGTGATTTGCATATGTAGATGAGACAGTGCCATACTAAGTAATTTCACATGCATCACTTCATTTGAATTTCACGACTCCTTGGCATGAGAACAACAATGATTATTTAGAAATTAGAGTATTTAATAACAGCAGCAATGAGATGACAATGACAGTGACGGTGATGATGTGTGTCATGATGAACTGCGTGGAAGCCCTGTGCCAGGGGCACCGTTGTCCGCACCTTGGAGGCGAATGACCGAAGTCAAGAGAGGAGAGGGCCTGCCCAGGATCCCAGGGCCCAGGGCTGCCGTCCCACTGTCTTCATGGTGTAGGGGCAGCCCTCGTCGGTCCTCACCATGACGAGTATGCTGTAAAGATAGGGCACCCCGGACCCTGACAGCCCCTGCAGGGGCTGCCCTCGCCGGCTCCCCTCCTACCAGGACAGGTGCACTAGGCAGGGAGGCGCTCACTCCTACCTTCCACCAGCAGAAACAAGCAAAGCAGCGGGCGAATATCTGTGGCCCGCTCGGCGTAAATCAGACGCATACCGTAGCTGCCTGGGCTTCTATGCTGCAGCATTCGCAAGGCAATTAGCTTGAAAATGGAATTGATGTGCATTGATTTTTTAAATAAAGTTATTGTAATATATTCACTCGTTAGAATCTGAAGCTGAAAATAGACATTGTGTTTCTGATGACAGGCCCGTCCTTATAAATCACCGGGGACGGTAGAAACAAGTCCTCATTCCACATCATCATTTCCTATTAGAACCGACATGCCCATCTCGGGCGATTTTTCATCTCCTGTGTGAGGGCTGGACACATTCCAGTCCCCTCAAGGCTCTTCTGAAGAAGACGAGGCTGTGGGTGATCAGCCTGGGAGGTAGGGCCTGGAGATGGGGACGATGTCGGTGGTACAGCCAGTCCGTCGTGGCTCCTGGGGCCAAGCTATTGGGTTATACACCCTGGGTGGGGTTGGAGCACAGTCAAGATGGAAGGGGGGAAAGGTGATGTTCTGAGGCCCGCATGGAGTGGGGACACCTGGACATGTGTCTCGATCCCAGAACCACAGATACTGGAAAGATCAGAGAGCTCCCAAACTAGCTAGATGCTGTAGCGTGGAGGGCCCCGGCAGCCTCCCAGGAGGGCATCGCTGGGCCGGCTGTTGCAGCTCCGCTCTGCCTTCAGGCAGTCCTGCTGGGTGGAAATGCCTTCCGCATACGGAGCCACAGTTTGGGTGTCCCTTTCTACTTTTCAGTGGGGACATGGGGAAGCCAAAGATTCTTCTAGAATCACCCACTTGGTGCCAAGCCCACATGGGTGTCCTTCTGCTCCAGCCTGTTTTGTAGAGCCCTGGGGATTTCTGCGGAAGCTCGGCCTTCTCCGGCAAGTCCGAGGCTCCAGGAAGGTGACTGTTCTGTCCTGGGATGGAACCGCCACCGCCTTCCTGGACAGTGGAGGGACTCGCCGAGAAGGTGTGGCTCTGAATTTGGGGGCACCCAGCAAGTTCCTGTGTGTCACGCCCACGCGGCCCTTGGGCCCGACTGACCTCTCTGAGGGAACATGGGGGCCGGTGGGGAGGAAAGTTCTGGACTAAGGAACCCAACACTCACCAGGGTCCTACCCCTGAAGCTTCAGAGATTTGGTGCTGCAGAACAGAGCACAAGGCCGGTCGGTGAGCGCTCGTCTGTGGAGAGATACTCCGAGGTCATCAGACATCCCCAAGTGGTTGTTGTCCTCAGCTAAGAACCCATTTGACAGGGGTGTGGCCTGGCTCAGTTTCCCCAGATGCAGCGCTAGTGGTGAAGTTTTGTCAAACAAAATTTGTTAAACTTCACTTTCAGCGTGTGCTGGGGGTGGGCGTGGAGGGAGGAGGGGAGGAGCAGGTTGTGGTCCTCTGTGTCTGTGCCACCTTGGCTCATTGCTCCCCAACACTGACAGCCCCTAACCCCATTGTCGGATCTGCCCAGGGCTTCTGAGCCGGGGGGTGCCCCTCACCTTCACGTTGGGACTCACGCCACCCACCTGCTGACCCCTTCTTGGCCTCCAGGCCCCTCCCACATGTGGTCGTGGGTGGTGAGGAGAGGTCCCTGGCTGCAGTCGTGGTTCGGGGCCTCTCTCCCCCGGATGGTACTGTTCTGGGGCAGTCACCACCTGCTCTGGTTAGAGGCTGGTAGGAAGAAGGGCTGGTGGGGCTGAGGGGAGGCTGGCCCTGTCTTTTTGCCTCAGAGCAGAGCAGCAACTCCCACATGAGTATTTTGGGGAAATGCTGGTCTCTTGCAGCGAAGCACTCATCACTCAGGGCTGGTTTCTGGACCCATGGGCCCTGGGGAGGGGCCAGGGGCCTGGTGATGGAGCCAAGCAGCTCCTGGAGACCTCGAAATGTCCCTGGGGAAGCGTCAAGTGGGCCGGGAGCTCAGGTGGTCTTGGTCTAGGATGGAGACCTGCGTCGCAGCTGTGTGGATGTGGGGTTCAGGGTGCCCCACCCTTCTAAACCTCTCAGGTTCAAGTGTATCGTCAGGCATGGGGTAACAGCTCCGAGGCTGAGCAGCTGCCCTCGCCAAATCTCCCTCCCTGTGCTTTGAGATGATAGCAATGTCCCAGGAGAGTCTCCATCCTCAGCACCAGGGCGGTCCATGTCCAGGGAGCCTGGGGGCGCGGGCCAGGGTTTGCTAACGGGGCCACCAAAGCCCCACCCTTGTCAAGACCCCAACCCTGGTGGAACATGACACGCACTAACACCCAGGCAGCCCATGCTACCTCCCACTCGGCTCTGGAGCCTCTCACGTCACAGACTTGGCAGTTGAGAACAAGATGAAAATAAAAGCCAGCCGCTTGCCAGGTAGAGAAGGGAGGGGTGAAATCAGAGATGGGGATGGGCGCTCCAGCACCCTCAGACCACCGCCGGGCCCTGCAAGCCATCTCTTCCTCTCTTTCCTGTTTCCTTTTCAGATCAAAGCCCTTCCTGGGAGAGAGAATCAGCTGAAGAAGAAAGTTTAAAAAGGAAAGGGGGAGGTGGGAGAGGGATGGAGGCTGCGGTAAGCACCTTCCGAGCACAGAGGCTGCTGGCGAAGCGGGAGAGGGTGTCCTGAAGAAGTGGCCAGAGGTGGGGCTGCCACGGGGCAGGCTTCACTCTCTCTCTCCTTCCCGGTCACCATGCCCTCTCGCAGGCCTGTGGCTCACAGTGATGTTCAGAACAAAAAGACCTGTTGAGCCTCCTGGCTGGTATGGACAAAGGTTTGAAGGAAGATGGGACTCTCAAACCTGACTCTGAGGCCGATTGACCCGAGAAGGAGCTAAGTTTTCCAGGAAAAAGGAGGCGAGATGGGCAGGGTCAGAGTGAGTCCAGTTAAGGAACCCAAAGGGGGCTCTGGGCTTGGCCTGCAGAAGGATTGGCCATAAGTACAAGCAGGCGTGGGGGGCATCGGGTCAGACCCCAAAGTTGCTGGTGGTCACGACACTCCCATCAGTTTCCATGAAAACCCTTGGACTTGCTGGGAGAGTCCCAGGGAGAGTCAAACTCCCAGTGCTCTGGGACACAAGCCCTCCTGAAATGACACCTGAACCTAAACTCTGGCTCTGGACTGAGGTCAGGGGAGCAGCTGGGCCCAGCAGGCAACATCTTCCAGCCTTTGGGACATGCAGGCTTTTGCCAACGTATTGGACTTTGTGTGCTTCCCCACGGTGGTGAGTGGAATCATGGACGCCAAAGATGTCCCCATCCAAGTCCCAGGACCTGGGCATACGTGGCCTTCCATAGCAAAGGGGCTGAGCAGATGTGTGGAAGGACCCTGATGGGAGAGCATGCTGGATCACCCGGTGGGCCTGGTGCAATCCCAGAGCCCTTAAAGGCAGAGAACCCTTCCCAGCGTGGTCAGCAGAGGAGGCACGGTGGGGGGCAGAGCCTAGATGTGAACGCTGCAGGTGGAGGAGAGGCCCCCAGCTGAGGAACACAGGTGGCCTCTAGAAGCTGGAAGAGGCAGGGACATGGATTATCCTCTGGAACCTCCGGAAGAAACACAGCCCTGCAGACCCTTTGACTTCAGCCTTTAAGACTCTTCTCAAACTTCTGCCCTCCCTGACCGTAGGATAGTAAACGTGTGTTGTTTGAAACCACTACATTTGTGATAATTTCCTACAGCAGCCACTGGGAACAAGTGCTCCCACCTTCGCTGATTCATTCTCTCACCCGCTTATCCACTCACGCACCTGGACCCGCGGCCTGTGCCCTGCTTCGTGCTGTGAGCACTCGGCACCGCAGGACCCAGCTGGCACCGAGACAGGAGGCCGGGACGTGAAAGGAGCGAGCGAGGCATCTCCAGGGCTGGGCCCAGAGCCTTGTCCTGGGTAAGATGAGGGCCTTACGGGCACTTCCTGTGCCAACCCTGCCCCAGGTGCTCCCTCTGTGTCTCCCCTGTATGGCCCGGCCTCTTGCCACCTGCTGCTGTCTCAGAGAATAGGCTGGGTGCTTTCTGGAGGCCATAATGACACTTGTGGTGCAGGAGCAGCTTCCCAGTGTTGGTACGTCACACCGGGTGTGCACACACGCCCTGAGGAACCCCTCATTAGCGGTGACAACCACAAAAACAAGGTGGAGGGGGTACTGCGCTGTCATCCTCCTCTTAGCCCTCACAGGGCCCCACGAATTATAGGTTGTGCTGCCCCTGCCGCCAGGGTGACACGGAGGAGCAAACCCTGCATTGGCTCTGGGAACGTTGAGGCGGAGGCTCAGGCTGGAGGCTGGCATCTGTGTTTTTGTTACAGCAAAATCAGTATCCAGAGGTGGGAACTAGGGTTGGAGGGATGGGTCAGGGGCACGGCGGGCCGTCCTGAGCTCCCTGACCCAGCACGGAAGCTGACTAGGAAGAGAACCTGGGGCCAGCGGCACAAGCACCAGCTCAACGTCAGACCCGATCCGAGTTGGTTTCCACAGTCGGCCACCGCTGCTGAGGGCAGGCCGGAGTGACCGGTGGTGGCAGAGACCGCAGGATACAATGTAACGCCGGACGGAGAGGTCCTGAGACCCTGGTTCTGGGGGGTGGTGCCTCTGAGGTGCCTTCCTGGAGTGGCTCGGGCTGAGAGAGGCTGACCTGTCTCTGTCTCTGTCCATCTCTTTCCCACCATCTGTCCCTCTCTCTGTTTCTCTCTCTGTCTCTGTCCCTCTGTCTCCATCCATCTCTTTCTCCCCATTTGTCCTCACCCCTGCCCCCTACCCACTGTCTCTCCTCCTCCCTCTTTCCATCTCTCCCGCCACGGTGTGGACCAGCGTGGGTGGAGCAGCAGGCTTCTCCATACTCAGCATACTCTCTGCCTGCAGTGGCCGCTGGACACAGCCTTTGGGGCTCCGGCGGGCGGAAGTCCGTGGCCTTGCTTTTTTTCTGACTTTTTGCCCCCGCAGTTGTTCCTGTGGCGGGTGGAGGCCGACCCACCGGGGACTTCAACTTGGCAGAGGCCCCACCACACAGCGCCTTCCGGGAAGCCCAAGGAAGTGGCAACTTGGGATGTTTCCTGGTGTCCTGGGGATGTGTGTGGTGAGGGCCGTCCTCCTCTCTCCTGGCCTCACACCTGGGGGGTCTTGGTCCCAATGCTCATTTTGTGACCTTTGTGAATCTCGCTGTGGCTTGGTGCCTGGTGGGGAAAGCTGGGCCCACCCCAGAGGTTTCTGTGAAACCTGAATGAGACTTGAACGCAGGTGGGGGCTTGGCAAGGGCCTGGCCGACAGTGGTGGCACCTCCAACGATGGCCCTGGCTCTGGTCACTCGCTGTGGCTGCTCCGGCAGTAGCTCAGCTGATCCTTCATTCCGCCAGGCGAAGCTGGGCTCAGATCTGGGCTTGCCTCCCCGGGCAGCCTCGGCCTCTGGCCTTCCTGTGGCCCATCCATGGTCAGCTGTGGCAGGGCCCACGTTCAGCCCGTGGAGGAGGAAAGGACTCGGCTGTGGCTGTGCTTCAGGACCTGCTCCTGCAGCCCCATGCCCTGCTGAGCCCCTCCTTTGTCCCCAGAGGGTCCGGCCCACCCTGCACACACCCAGGACTGGCCACTGGGCCAGCTGCTGCCACCAGAGTCTTCCCTGGTTGTTGAGGACGAACGGCCACAAGAACCCCTTGCATTTGGCAGCACTTTCACGTTCTCAAAGCCACACCAGAATGGCCCTCCAAGACGCTGAGCAGGCATCATTATTGTGCCCATTCATCAGATGGAAAAACAGAGGTCCACGGCAGTCCGGAGTCACACAGACAGTGACTACAGGCGGGGCCAGCCAGGGTCTCCTCACGTCTAGACCAGGGAGCCCTAAGGAGGAGTGAAGAAGGCATGAGAGGGAGGGGTCAGTGGTGGTCCCTGACCTGGGAAGGTGCCCCTAGGTCAGGCTGGGCTGGACCTCCTGCCCATAGCCCCAGAAAGCCACTCTCAGGGCCTGGTATTTCCCCAGGGACAACCGGGCCAGTGACAGCTCTCTGGCTGAAGTGAAGAAACCAACCTTAGCCGAGAAAATGAAGAAAGGGGAGGGGGCAGAATTTACCCCTGGGACAACGTGAGGAGCCTTGGGGTGGAAGAGGCCGGAAGACCAGGCCCCAGAAAGAAAGGGGCCCAGAACTGTGTGTGTTGAGGCAGCAGCCTCCCCAGGGGCTCCAGCTTGAGGAGTCCTCTGCAGGAACCCAAAATCCTGGGCAGGAGTCAGGCTGGCCGGGTCCCCACTCCTTGATAACCTGGGCACAGGTGTGCAGTTGGCGGAAATGGAGGGGTCGGTTCCTCAAGAGGAGGGTGGGGGGATCACTGCCTGAGGGGGGACTTGGGTGCTGCTCAGAGAAAACAGGCAAAGACCCTCCCAGTAATTCTGGGCACATGCACACTCAGCTAGTCACTCAGTCACTTGCTCATTCACACTCACACACTCACATTCATTTACTCAATCACTCATTCACTCACACTCACTCATACATTCACTCATACACTCACACATTCACTCACACACTTGCTCACTCAGTCACATTCACTCACACACACTCAGTCACTCATTCATTCACTTATACTCACACTCACACGCTCACTTGCTCATTCACTCACATTCACTTAGTCACTCACACTCAGTCATTCACTCACACTCAGTCACTCACATACACTCATTCACACTCACTCAGTCACTCATTCACTCAACTGACACTCATTCACTCCACTGACAGTCACTCATTTACTCACTTATTCACTCTCACTCATTCACTCACACACTTGCTCAGTCACTCATTCACTCACAGACGGTCACTCATTCACTCATTCACTCACAGTCACTCATTCACTCACTCACACATTTGCTCATTCACTCACACTCAGTCACTCATTCACTCACACTGACAGTCATTCACTCACTTATTCATTCACACTCATTCACACACTCACCCACTCATTCACACACACACACATGCTCACTCAGACTCACTCACATATTCACTCACTCTCAGTCACTCACACACTTGCTCACTCACTTATTCACTCACACAGTCACGCACTTATTCACTCATATATTCATTCACTCACACTCAGTCACTCACACATTTGTTCACTCACTTATTCACTCACTCACTCACACACTCACTCACACAGTCACTCACTCATTCACTCACTTATTCAATTATTCATTCATTTGTTCACCAAACTCCTGCTGGTGGCCAGGATCAGAGGGGCACGTTGTCCAGGTAGTATCAAACTGACACAGGTGGGGGTGCTGGAGGCCCGGGAAGGGAGTAAGGGATGGTCACTTGGGGACACCTCTTTCTGAGGTGAAAATGTTGGCACCTGAGGAGCCCAAGGGACCCGGAGCCTCGTGTTCAGTGCCTCCCCTTGAGTGAGTTTGTGTGACAACAGGTGGTGAGGGCAGGTCTGGGGTCCTCATGGTGGCAAGGACCCAGGGATTCAGGGAGGGAACTCATTTTGCCCTGGATGATACCTACGCATCAGTCACAGGAGCCTGGGGCACTGCCCGCCGAGCCTATAGCATCCCAGCACCCCATCCCAGCACAGGGGCTACCAGGCCAGGAAACACTAGAATCCCATACATAGCAAGAAAAATGTAGAAAGACCCCATGCAAGTTTCCTGGCCCTGAGAATGTTCAGTTGTAAAGTGTGTTATGGGCACAGGGAGAAGGAGGCAGATGCCCTTTCTGAACCCTGGAAGAAACCGAGGGTCTGGAACAGGGCTAGAAGCCCAGAGCAGGCCTGGATGTGCTGCCTCCCACCTTGAACATCGAGCGTCTGCCAGTGCTTCCGGCTGAGGGCTTGGCTAGGTCATCAGGACCGCAGGGTCTCCCTGGCAGGGAGAGGCTGAGACAAGGCACTTCTTGGCAGGGCCGGGGAAGATGCTTGACTTTCACTTGCTGAAAAGGGGAGCCTCTGTTGACACTTTGGTGTGTAATCCAAGCTTGGTGTGCCCTTCCCATGTGCCAGGGGCTGAGAATGTAACAAACTCATTGCAGAAAAGAATGTGCCTAGATTCCATTCATCTTACGAAAAGTGTCCCTGTTCTTGACACGCCGTGTAAGGACACGCTTTTAAATGAAAACAAGGCTTTCAGCAAAAAACCAATTCGTTTAAAACAACCTGTGGAGTTATGAGAGATGTGCTTTTGACTAATGAGCGCAAACTTTTTGCAAGCAGAGGTGCTCAATTATGGATGAGCTAATGACGTGGACACGTCGTGTTTGGATTGCAGAGACGTCTCTGCTTCTCTTCCTAAGACGAAGCTCCGGTCTGCGAGTGATGGTGGCTCGTGAAACCTTGGTCTCATGTTATTTTGCTAGGCATAAATAATCACTTAATTTTGTGACTCAGTCTCCATCAATCACATGGGTATGCCTTAGGGGTTTTCTATCGGTGCAGGATGTAGGAACCCAGGAAGGATCCCTAGGCCAGTGCAACACCTGGTTGTGATGGGGTTCAGCCTGGAAGTGTGGTCTCCGGGTGTAGTGACAGCTCCTCTTGGGAGCGGGCTGTGCTGGCAGAAGCTCCTTCCTTCCCATCTGCAGGGTGGTTCTCCCTGAGCTCTGCAGAGGCGCCCTGTGGACACCAGCTGAGAAGACCAAACCAGCAGATGTGTTTTTAGGATGGAGAAGGTTGAGTTCGTAGAGTCTTTGAGCTTTTGTGCAGAGGCGGGGCTTCCTCAGACCCTGTCTCTTGAAGGTGGTAAAAGTTCAGAGTGTTGTTTTTAAAAAAATGTTACTTGAGGGCTTGGTCATTGAGTTGTACTTCCAGGAGGATCTTTTCTTTCCTTTATTCCCCAGAAAAAGCAAACGAATTGTCTTCCTTTCTTTGCTTACACGGTAACAATAGCAACTAATTAAGCAGTGTGTTGATGATGTCTGGGCATTGTGCTATTTTACATATATAGTCTACTTTGATCCTTAGTACATTCATCTTGGGTGATAAGCAAATGGGCAAATTCAGGCCGAGAGGAGCTAAATTATTTGTTCAGTCTTCCAAAGCCACCGAGCATCGGAGCCCACAGTGGGATCTGACTGTTGAACTTCAAAGCCCACGCTCATAAGCACTTCATTGTACCACCTGCAGAGCAACTGGGCACCTACTAGCTGACCACATGCAAAAATAAGGTCCTCCTTTTCCCCTCAAGCAACCTATACTCTGGGGAAGAGGCTTCATGAATCCTAGCCATTGTAACACATCCTGTGTTGAAACGGTAATTACATCTTCAAGGTGTTACCTGTAGCTTGATTCTACAAGGTAAACATTTCTTTGTTGTTGTACGTATTTTTCCCTCAGAAGATCCTAGTTTCCTTTGTTTTTTCTTGCGTGGTCTATCATTAGCATACCCTTAAATTCCTCTAGCCTCTCTGTAACAGTAACGAGTCACTGAAATTTCATTAAAAAAACAACAACAAGCAACTGCCTCTGGGAATTCTTTTGCAAGCTCCAAATGAAGCAATTGCATCCCAGGATGGCTCCCCATTAACATCTTGGGATAGCCTTCATCTCTCTCTTGAGTCGGAGCCACCAGTTTTGTACCTCTTTTGTTGTGGTGGGTGGGGAGGAACTACATCCTTAAGTAATTTTTCTTTTTTATTAATACATGTTTAATTTTTAATAGCTTTAGATTTACAGAAAAGTTAGGAAGACAGTATGGTGTCAACTTGAAATAATCAAAAGGATCAGAATCCAGTTTTAAAGAGTTTATTTAAGCAAAAAGCTGGGAATAGCCATCCCGGAGACACAGACTCTGGAGAAATGGGGTCAGTGTTCTGAAATTAAAAGTTAAGTATTGCTGTTATAGGTAGAAGGCAAAGAAATTTAACAGGATTACCAGATTTCCTATGCAAATCTGGTTTATGAGCTACAATAATTTAGTGAGTTGCAGTTTGTTCCCTTCTAACAGTTTGTTTTCTTGTTTTCTTTACATCTGATTTTCATTAACTTTCCAATTTAAAAGAGCGCATTTAACATTTCATCTTAAGATAGTGTGGTAGCCATGAATTCTGGGTGTGAGAAAGGTAGGAAAAGCTAATCTCTCGTGAAGATCAGCAGTGAGAAAAGGAAGCCATTAGTTATTTGCAACATTTTGCGAAACAATGTAGGCGAGGAAGAAGTCTAATCTAGAATCAGAGAGAGGAGGGTTACAGCTGCCTCAGTTACAGCTGCCTGTCACATGACTCGGGCCCCATAATTACATTCCTTTGAGGCTCAAAATAATTTTGAGTTCCAACAACTTAGATTTTGAATTACTTATTTTCACAATGGGGAGTTCATATCTACGCTATAGCCGTTCCTTTTATTAGTAACATTAATATGGCACATTCGTCACACTTGATAGACCAATATCAGTAGGTCATTTTTAACCGAAGTATGTACATTTTTTCCCCAGATTTCCTTAGTTTTTACCTAATGCCCCAGGATCGATTTTTATCCCAGGATCCCTTCCAGAATCCTGTATTACATTTAGTCGTCACGTCTCCCTGGGCTCCTCTTGGAGCTGTGACACTTTCTCAGACTTCTCTGGATTTTGGTGACCTTGATAGTTGTTTGGCATACTGGCCAGATATTTTGTAGCATTTCCATCAGTGAGGGTGTTTTTTTTTTTTTTGATGCTTTTCTCATGATTAGACTGGCGCTATGTATTTTTGGAAGGAATACTGCAGGGGTGAAGTGCCCTTCTCATTGCATTGCATCCAGGGTACCTGTTCTCAACATGCCTCATTACTACTGAAGTTGACCTTGATCACCTGGCAGAGGAGTGTGTGCCAGGTGTCACCACTGGGAAGGAAGGGGCTCTGTGGTGCTAATAATCTGGCATTATTCATTCATTTATTCATGATTTCATCCATATAGTTGTCTATATTATGCTTTCAGTTGGCTTTTCTGGAAATTGCTCCATTTGGCAGTGTTCACTGGGCCAGGGACAACCTGAAGGCAGCACAACATTAATTTGACTTTTTCTGGCTCTTTGGTGACCTTTGAATTACCAAGACTGGTTAATTCAGTCTTATCTTCTTTGATTGACATTTGATTCCTTCTCTACCATTTCTTCCGGTTGCCATCAAAAAAAATATTGGCCTCTCAGCATGACTAATGTTAGGATGCAGTCGTATCAAGGCAGCAACTCTGCACAGGAAGCGTTGCTCTTGCATATTGCAGGGTATTAAGTGATTTTATTCCACCTGGCATTAATCTCACACTGAACGCTGATGTTCCAACCATCTGGCTGCCATGAGGACAATCAGCTGAGCCAGCAAACACCGTCATTGCAGGGAGGCCAGGAACAGTGGCAGGGCCTGTCCCCAGCTGCTCCTGCTGCCGAACCACATGCAGGACTCTCCTCACCAGCCCCTCCCTCGGGCCCTCCACCTGGGCATTGCGGCAAGGCCCCTTTGCTTCCAGTGTGTGCTTTCCAGGCTGGACAAATGAACCTGTTCCCTGCGAAGACCCTGGGGGCTGGGCGTCCCCTTGGGAGAGGGAGACCATATGGGGAAGTCAGTGTGTTTCCAGAAATATGATCTTGTTGGAATTTTCCCTACTTGAGAACACAGATGGGTTTCTTCTTGGTGCTGATCTAATTGATACTATTAGTAGCTAATGCTGCCTGAGCCCTTGAGGTGCCTGGCACATCCCACGGCTAGCTCACCGTATCCTCCTCACAGTCTTATAGGGTAGGAACTAGCTCTTGGCCCCATTTCTAGGGGAGAGACTGAGGCTCAGAGAGGAAGGAGCAGCTGCTGTCTGGGGAGTCTGTGTGAGGGAAGAACTGCTGCTCCACTCCAGGAGAGCCAGGAAGCACCTGCTGTGTGGTAGCTCTGGCATCCTCCATCCTCCCGTCCCGGCTATCTGTGGGGCTGTGCTGGTCCTTGCCTTTGAGAAACACGGGTCTGGGATTTAGGTGGGACTCGCACGTCCTGTTGGTGTGTTTCCAGGAGTGCATTTGGTTGCAGGTGGGCATCTATTTTTGTGGTAAGTTGCAGCCAGGTGAGTAGGAAGGCAGGATCGGGCCATGGGGCTGCCTGAGATTGGCATGAGGTTCCCTTCAGAGCAGGCCATTTCCATGAGCCTGACTCTCTGTCGTGGAAAATAGCTGCTCTGGAGAAACGTGACAGTGTCGGTGCACTCACCTTGCGGGGCTTCCACGTGATTTAAACAGTCCCACTGACTCCAATTAGTCAATGAAAGCCCCACCTCTCCATCGAAGGAGAGAGAAATCCTAATGGATTTGTTCTCGAAGTGAGTAATGTTGTTGAACATAGGGAAGTGTCAAAGTAATAAACACATGAATAAATGTTGTGCTCTAGCCTGTCACTTCAGAGGCTGAAAACTAATTAGGACCCTCGGGGCAGCAGAGGCATGCAGTGTGGTGATCTCCCGCAGAGCCTGGGTCCAGATGCACCCGGCGTTGTGCTGACCTAGGCAAGGGCAGCAGACCACAGCCAGTGATGGCTCCACAAAGTGGAAGGAACTAGGAGGAGCAGAAGAAACTTCTCCAAGACTTATCAACCCAGAGCATGGCAGGATAGAGCAGGGTCCTTGCCACCCTTCCTGGTGAGAGAGCATATCTCCCTGCCCTGCTCTGGGAGGAACAGTGCCACAGTTCCTGAGGCTCAAACCATGGGATGACTTTTCAGAGTCTCACACCAGATTCTTATATCAGCTGCTTCATAGGTTACTCTCAGGACAGGGGAGACAGTGGGAAGATGAGGAGAAAGGAGAAAAAGAAGGAGAGCCGGAGAGAGAGGAGGAGCAGGAAGAGAAGCAGAAGACAAAGATAAGATGAAGAGGAGAAAGGAGGGAAGAAAGAAAAGGAAGGAGAAGGAGGACAAAGAAAAGGGCATAGAAGGGGGCAGGTTCAGGAGAAGGAGGAAGACGAGATAGTAGGAGGGGACAGATAGGGAGAAACAGGGAGGGAGAGAGAGGGGGGCTCTGTTACACACGCTGCCTCGTAGACTCACAGGCTTGGAGCAGCGTAGCTTTTTGTTACAAGACTTAGAAAGCCTTCCTGGCTTTTGAGTGGCCTGATTTGCAGCTCTGATTTTTTCTTTTTTTTTTTGAGACAGAGTCTCGCTCTGTCGCCCAGGCTGGAGTGCAGTGGTACTGTCTCAGCTCACTGCAAGCTCCGCCGCCCGGGTTCACGCCATTCTCCTGCTTCAGCCTCCCGAGTAGCTGGGACTACAGGTGCCCGCCACCTCGCCTATTTTTTTGTATTTTTAGTAGAGACGGAGTTTCACCATGTTAGCCAGGATGGTCTCGATGTCCTGACCTCATGATCTGCCTGCCTCGGCCTCCCAAAGTGCTGGGATTACAGGTGTGAGCCACGGCGCCTGGCCCTGCAGCTCTGATTTTATGGTCACCCCTCACTGAAACCAGTGGGGGAAGGCTGGTCATGCAAGTCCTCCTGTGAGCCCTGAGGGAAGGGGGATTCCCTTTCTCCAGCTGTGGCAGGTCCTGCGAATACTCTGACCCCTCTCACTATTCTCAGCCCCACCCAGCACCTCTGTTTGCATCCACCTGGTAGGTACCAGCTCGCTTGGGTCCAAAGCCCATGAGATTGCATTTTCCCTACACCAATGTTTTCACGGCCACTGCCCCCAGCAAAAGGAGGCTGGCAATAAAAATAATTTATTGGGGGACTGTTGATAAAGCCCTGCTTATTGCAAACAGTAAATTAAAAGTGAGCACTTCCACCTTTATTTCCCACCCAGGGAACAATAACCACTCACAGTGAACTCGAAGGAGAGGGAGAACGAGATATGGAACAATCGTTCAATGTCTCCCGTCTTACCAGCAACCTCATAAAAATTAAGGAATAATTTTTCAAAGAGATAAGGGCTTTAGGGACATGAAAATCAAAACAACCAAATTGTTCCTGCCCGGAGGAGGTACATGCAGGATGGGAAGGGATTTCTTTTCCCATTTTTAATTTACAAGAACCTTGTAAACTACAAATTAAAGGAGCAATAGCAATTCAAAAGGCTTGATTCATTAAGCCTTTATTTACCCTTAATGCCTCCAAAGAAAAATAATTTGCTTTCTGAACATGAGTTATGGGCTCAGAGCTGACATTTTCCCATACAAATCCCTAGGCCCCTTTCAGGGTGAAGCTACTGTGTGCTGAGCAAAGGTGGTGCCTTATAGACTCTCAGGGCCCCTCTGGGTCCTTGATCTCGAGTGAGTGGAGGTACCTGGGAGCCCTGTATGAGCTGCCTTGAGTTGGGGGATCACAGCTCCTGGGCCAGGTCAGCTCCCAGGGCTGGAGACAGGAATGTCTGAGAGGGTTACTTGGGTCTCCTGCTGGTAAATCCTAGGATGGTTTCAAATTCACATGCCTTCTCCAACCAGCCTGATGTGATTCGCTATCAGCACTCATAAAAGCACGTAGTAGGGGCCTGACAAATAGGTTTCTAAATGAATGAAAGGAGAGACAAATGAATGAAGGGACTTGGCACTCCATCACCCATTTCTACTGGGCTTTTGGGAAGCGTGGGGCGTTTCCATCGATACCTGGAATCATCGAGCCTGTGAACTCTTATTTTCTTTATTCCTAATTTTGGTGGGTACATAATAGGTGTATTTATTTATTGATGGGGTACATGAGATGTTTTGATATAACATGCAGTGTGAAATAAGCACATTGAGCCTGTGAACTGTTCATGGTGAGGTTCTGGTGTGCAGACCTTGGTGTGGCTGTGTCCATGGACACCCATTCGGATCATCTGCTGAGCACTGTCTGTGGGCCAGGCGTGGTGCCGGGGCAGACTCTTAACTGATAACTTCTGCAAACACCCTATTTCCAAATAAGGGCACTGTGGGGTAGGACTTCCACTTATGTCGAGGGGGCAAGAGCCAACCCAGCCTAGCCCAGAGCTGGCCAAGAATTTGGTCTGGCCTTGCCCCATACTTTACAGGAGGGAAACTGAGGCACAGAAGAGAGAATGAAAGCATTTGTCAGGGTGAGGGGTGGCTTTTTGAGATTCTCTCTCTCCATGAGCAGGAACCAGCTTCAGAAGTGCCAGAGAATGAGCCGACAGGGACTCCGTGTTTAATTCTCAGAGCACAAACCAGCGTCACAGGCAGAGGCCAGGGTCCTGGAGACCCAGCCTCTTTCCGTTCTGTGCTCCTTTCAGACACTTTGTGATGCTGCTTTGGGATAATTCAGAACTTCTTCAGCTCCCAGCTGGTGATAAAGCTGCCCTGGGTGAGAGGAAATTTAGCTTGAGGCAGAGGCAGAAGGTGAGCTTTGGGGGATCAGATAAGAACTTGGTGCCTTAGTTAAGTAAGGCAACGGGAGTGAGGTGGTGCAGCCTCTCCAGGTCTTGGCCTGCCCCTAACTCTTATCTGTGCCTCTTACGCATGCCTCTCCTGGAGGGACCGCACATGCCCATGCTGCCTCTCCTGGTCTTGCCCCACCCGTGCCCAGCCTTTGGGTCTGAGCACCCTCTCTCTCCAGCTAGCCCATGAGTGCTGAGGGCAGAACCCGGGCAGAGACACCCGTGTCCACCATGGAGCCCAGCAGCAGGGACAGCAGAGCAGCAAATGAGGCCCACCCAGGCCAGCTTCTTTGCTGGGCCTCTGTTTCTCCGTCTCTGAAATGGGCATGGCAGTCACGTTCCCTGGAAGAGCAAATTAGGAGTTGGAGAGGAGGGTGTGTTTTAAACCATAAAATGCTGTGATCATCTAAGGAAACAGACCCTACCCCTGTAGGTGTGGAGAGAGGAGGTGGGTGGCTGGGACTGTGGGGATGGGAGGGTGGGGTGCCAGGAGGGTGTTCTAGCTTAGTAGGGGAGTGTCTGGGGGAGGGTTCTGAGCCCAAGAGCTGGAACCACAGGGGTACAGCCATGGCCTTCACCCCTTAGGTGGGGCCCAAATTCCCCACCCTAAAACACATTGTGAGACGATCCAGCATGGCCCAAGGCCCCCAGGTACACAAGGACCCTATTCTCAGGCAGGGCATTCCAGGGCCCAGAGATGCACCCTTGGGTCAAGGAAAAGGCCAGCCCTCTCTCTGAGAAGAGTTGAATTCTTAGTGGCTGGCAGTGACTTCTTCTTGGACCTTACAGTGCTGTCATTGCATCCCAGGATGCTGGGATTGTCTTCAGGAGCATGGTGGCCAGGTAGAAGATGGCCCACCCTAGATTCAGACAGAATACAGCTGTACCTCCCCAGCTGTGGTTGATGGCAGGGTGTTTATTCCCCGGAGCTTCGGTTGCCTCATTCGGAACTCGGTTCCCTTTCAGGGTTGCTGTGAGGGTCTAGTGAGGTGATGTGTGTAAGTCCCCAGGCTGCGTGCACCCCCTTTCTTTCTTGGGGTTGCAGAAACCTCCAAGTGACGCACTCAGGGCTCTCAGATGCTGAGGAGTGGCCTTGTCTTAGCAGCTCTATCCTCCTGCCTCTGCCTTACATGTGATTAAGTTATTACCCCATTTGTTTTAAAGACTTGTCTTATCACCTGTTTACAAGACTTATGGATTTCTCATTACTTCCTTTGATGGAACTCAGACTAAAGTGCTTTCCGCTCACTCCATCCAAGCTGTGCCTGTAAAACATGACAGAATCACGGGCCGGGGAGGGGTGGGGCCACGGGTGGATGGAGGCCGTTGGGCAACATCTGCCCACAGGTCCCAGGGATTTATCAAGCAGCTGCTGCACAGATGCCAATGCACCTCCCAACAGTCACCTGCAGACACAGCCGATGCACCTCGGACACAGACCCAGTGAGACCTCCCAACAGTCACCTGCAGACACAGCCGATGCACCTCGGACACAGACCCAGTGAGACCTCCCAACAGTCACCTGCAGACACAGCCGATGCACCCGGCACCCAGACCCAGTGAGACATGGACAGGAATCTGTACCTATGGTTAGGGAAGTGTCCCTAAGACCACCCTCATTTCTGACAGCAACTGCAGAATTTGGGGGGTCCCTGGGACCACACCCAGGTTTGGAAATTCACTAGAAAGACTCACAGAATTCACTGAAAGCTGTTATACTCTTGGTTAATGTTTATCGTGGTGAAAGGATGCAATTTAAAATCAGCTGAGGGCCTAGATATGGGGGCTCACACCTGTAATCCCAGCACTTTTGGAGGCTGAAGCAGGTAGATCACTTGAGCTCAGGAGTTCAAAACCAGCCTGGGCAACGTAGCGAAACCCTGTTTTTACAAAAAGCACAAAAACTAGCCAGGCATGATGGTGCATGCCTGTGGTCCCAGCTACTCAGGAGGCTGAGGTGGGAGAATCACTTGAGCCCAGGAGGTAGAGGCTGCAGTGAGCCATGATCGTGCCACTGCACTCCAGCCTCAGTGACAGTGAAACCCTGTCTCGAAAAAATTCCCAAAACATCAGCCAAGGGAAGAGATGTGTGAGGTAGCATCCAGGAAGGTTCCAAGTACAGACCTTCTAATTGTCTTTGCCCCATGGACTCACGATGGTAACACCTTGTATTCGTCTGTTTTCACGCTGCTAATAAAGACATACCTGAGACTGGGTCGTTTATACAGGAAAAAGGCTTAATGGACTCACAGTTCCACGTGGCTGGGGAGGCCTCACAATCATAGCAGAAGACAAGGAGGAGCAAGTCACATCTTACATGGATGATAGCGGGTGAAGAGAGAGCTTATGCAGGGAAACTTCCCCTTATAAAACCATTAGCTCTCATGAGACTTATTCACTATGATGAGAACAGCATGGAAAATATTTGCTCCCATGATTCAATTACCTCCCACTGGGTCCTTCCTACAATACATGAGAATTCAAGATGAGATTTGGGTGGGGACACAGCCAAACCATATCACACCTCCTAGCAATGGTTTGTGACAAGATGTGTGGAGCATGTCAACTGTGAGCTTCCTGGGCCTGGATGTCCAGAGTCTTCAGGGGGCCTTTTCATACAGACATGGCCTACTGACCTCAGTCTCCAACCCTCAGAGGTTGGGCCGATGCCTCAAGGCCCTAAGTCCCCACCCTAAATCACACTGCGAGATGACCCTGCATGGCCCGGACCCCCAGGTACACAAAGACCCTCTTATCAGACAGAACATTCCAGGGCCCAGAGACACCCCCTGGGGCCAAGAAAAAGGCCAGCCTTCTGTCTGAGAAGAGTTGAATTCTCGGTGCACGCTCTCTTTCTCTCAGCTGTGACCTCAGGGCTGAGGTTGAATACACTCAAAGGTGCTCCTTATATTTTCAGAGATATGCATTTACAGGAAGTGGGTGAGCCCTGAGTCAGGATGAAATTTCCACCTGACAGTGCCTTCCAGAAGAACTGTCTTCCTCCTGACCATCGAGAAACTCCCCACCCTGGCCCAAGGCATGTTGGCCTCTCTTACCCTAAATACAGTCAAGGGTTGACCTCCTCGTAACAAAAACCTAATTTGAGCGAACCATTTAGAGTGCCCGGGTGGTGGACGTGGATATTTCCACCTCTGGGCTCAAACGGCCAAAGAAAAGGCTAGAGATGCCTGGTGGGTCAGAGTTATGGGCCACTGACTAAAACGTGATGGAGACTATGGGTTAGCCCAGTCTTTGTGATCTGATGTGATGTGAAGCTCCTCTTTCTAAGAAGATAAAGACAGACGCAGGATCCCGTTGGCAGATGATTTGTGAATAATGTTCAGTGAGTGGAAGATGAATGGGTAGATGGTTCATTGGATAGAAGAATGGATGGATGAATTGAAAGAAGGAAGGAAGGATGAGTGGAAGAAGGGATCGCAAACACCACATGTTCTCATTCATAAGTGGGAGCTGAACAATGGGAACACATGGACACAGGGAGGGGAACATCACACACCAGGGCCTGTCAGGGGGTAGGGAGCTGGGGGAGGGATAACATTAGGAGAAATACCTAATGTAAATGATGAGCTGATAGGTGAAGCAAACCAACTTGGCACATGTATACCTATGTAACAAACCTCATGTTGTGCACATGTTCTCCAGAACTTAAAGTATAATAAAAAAAGAAGGAAGGATGGATGGTTGAATGGATAAATGGAGGGTTGGTTGGATGGATAGGTGAGTGGAAGCTGGATGTACAGAAGGAAGGATAGATGGTTGAATGGATAAATGGAGGAGGGGTGGATGGATGGATAGAAGGATGGATAGGTGGATGGTGGATAGATAGATGAAGGGATGATGTATTCGTCTTTTTTTGTTGTTGTTGTTATAAAGAAATACCTGAGGCTGCTGGGTCATTTATAAAGAAAAGAGGCTTAATTGGTTCATGGTTCTGCAGGCTTTACAGAAAGTGTGGTGCTGGCATTTGCTCAGGATCTGGTGAGGCCTCAGGGAGCTTCCAATCATGGTGGAAGGCAATGGGGAGCCAGCAGGTCACACGGCGATAGCAGGATCAAGAGAGTGAGGGGGGAGGTGCCACACTCTTTTAAACAACCAGATTTCATGTGAACTCAGAGAGAGACAACTCACTTATCACCAAGGGGATGACACTAAGCCATTCATGAGGGATTTGTCCCCATGATCCAATCATGTCCCACCAGGCTCCACCTCCAAAGCTGGGGATTACATTTCAACACGAGACAAACGTCCAGCTGTATCAGATGGATAGATGGATGAAAGCATGGAAGGATGGACAAGTGATGTGGGTGTTTGAGCAATGTGATATGTGGCATGAAAATACCATGGGTAAGAAGCCCAGTGCTCCGGGGCCTTGGGGAGTGGCCCAGCAGCTCTGGCTGGCCAAGGTTGGTATGAGAATCAAATGAAAGAGTGCAGGTGACACACCTAGTGCAGTATCAGGCACAAGCTCAGCTCTCGTTAATCGGCTCTCGGTAACAAGCAGCTCCTGTCTCCCATTTCCCCTGCTGGTTCACTGTGCCCGCATGTCCATGGGTCTGTGCTCCTGTCTCCAAAGGTCCCACTATGAGCTCTTCTCCACCCCACGGTTCAGCCTGTGTCCAACAGATGTGCCCAGAGTGAGGGCAGGACGTCCCCTCCAGGAATGCCATGGCTGGTCATGGGGTGTCTGACCCCTCCACACCGATGCTGTATCTGCCTTTAACTCAGCACTTGTTGTTTTGACTCCACCTCCTCCCACAAGCATCCGGAAGTCCTCTCTGTGGCCGTGTATCAGATGCTGCCGTCCTCAGGAGGCTGCCCAGTCTGTTGGGCTGGGTGCGGATGGCCTTTCTTCCCAGGTCTTCATTGCTCAGGAAACGGTGGACACAGTCCTGCCCCAACAGGCTGGACGCAGGGCTGGCCAGGGGCATGGTCCCTGCCCCTCCCTGAGGGAGTCTGTTCTTCCTGGAGGGAAAACTGCCTCCGCGTATCGCCTTGGCCCCATCACAACTTGCTTCCAAATGGTCCGTTTGTGAGGCTGGGGACGCTGCTGGGCTGGGGGTGCCACACTGGCTTTGAAGTCCTGGCCACATGCCAGGGTCAACATCAGAGTCCCTGGAGGAGGGGGTACAGGCTTGAAGGCTGCTGCTCCAGGACCGTCCTCCTGGCTGACTTCATCCATAGTCAGAGCACCATCCTTCACTGGGGGAGGGAGGCTGGGGGGTGGCGACTCATAGAAAATGTCTAATTGCCCTGTCCATCAGGCTCCTGCTGTTGTCCTGAGACTGCCTCCGGAGTGAGAGGAATCTGAGCCTCTCCGAGGGAAGCCCTGGTGGAGCGTGAGGAGCCTGCGTTCACTGATCAATTATTCTTTATTAAGTGTATTTCCTGCATTAGTCATTTCTTTGCTGCTTCATTAGGTCCTTCTCAGGTTTCAGTGGATTTTGGGCATCACAGAGTACAAGATAATTTATTTTATTAGGCAATTTATTTTCCGGGTTCATTTTTAAAGGACAATTAATCAATTTAAATGGAGAGGTGAAGAATGGGGACCCAAATACTCCTGGGACAAAAGTGACATCATGAACACCTTTCAGGGAGAAAGCTTTGCTTTTTATTCTGACTTGGGTACACATGGGGTGGGAGCAGGTGGAGCACCTTAGCATTGGGGACGGGGAGGGCCCACTGTCCCTGGACTCCATGCGCTGCTTCCTTGCTGCCGTGGAAGGTGACAGCTGCATCAGGAAGCAGAAGAAAGGGGTCTCATGGGGAAGTGGGCGGGAGGGAGACTGAGGACCGGGGTCTGGCTGTTTTGTCATTAGAGTCTGTGCCAGGAGCTGGCCTCCTGGAGAATAAGGAAAATTCATGCAACTGATCCCATCTGTGAAACTGAAATCAGACTCAGACTCTCCCCTGTGCCTCGTAAATAATAAATAAAAACACACAATGAATATTTAACCAGAGAGAAACATGCAGTAAGCCAAAAGTAAACTGTCAATGAATGGTTTCATCTGCTGCACCCAGCGGGTTGCCTTTGCGTCCACGTTTCTACGTGGAACAGGGAGATGAGGGCTGGTTGGAAGCTTGTGCATTCCTCCCTGGGGTGGATGGGATCCAACTCCACTTTCTAACTTCCAGCTTGCTGAAGAGACAGGAGACAGGGAACGATCTGGTTCATGAGAGCAAAACAATGGGTGCTCTTCAGGAAAGCAGGATGGTGCTAGGCAGATATTTTCTTCGTAAGATGAATTTCTGAGTGACTAATATTATTAACAATTGGCTATTGTATGATAATAAGTGCTACCAGCAGCCAGGAGTGAATGCTCACCCTGTGTAGGGAATTGTGAACGTGTGATCTCATTACATCCCTTCAAGCACAAAGCAGGTCTCATTCCTGTTTTGCAGCAGAGAAGATGGAAGCCAAGAGGGGCCGTCCCACTGGCCTGCCCTCAGGGCACTGAACTTGAACTCAGGTCTCTGCCTGCCCAGCTTGGCTGGTCCTAGGATGTTGTTCCCTTACGTCCACGATATGCATGCTTCTGATGAAACAATGCATGGGCCCGGCCCTGAGCCGCCCACAGCCTTGGGCAAGATGGACATTTCTCGTTGGGTGTCTGCTGACGCCCTGGTAGACCCTGGTGGACCCTGGCAACCACTCTGCCTGCTAGGTCGTTGGTTGTTTCAGGATAAAAGCCATGAAACAACTTCGCTTACATGTTTCACAGAAATCGCATGATGTCTTTAATAACCATTAAAGGCTGGGCATGAACCACACGTCTGGGCTGGCTGGCTCCCTGCAGCAAAGTCCAACAGGGTGCCTACCCTTGGGTTATCACATCCAGAAAGAATTGGCATGTCATTCTACCTTTGTAAACATTTGTGCTTTTTCTTACTTTTGCTGGGTGATGTAATCTGTTCCCAGTTCACAAACATAGATCCATGGTTCAAAAATGGTTAGGTAAAGCGTAAAATTAGTGATACAAATGGAAACATAAACAGCACAGCTTAGAATAACTGAAACAATGTAACTGGTGTGTGCCTGATTCCGGGACAAATATAGAAAGCCATCCTGCAATCTGCGCCCCTGCTGGGGCAAGTCCAGGAAGATTTTGCATATGCAGCAGGTAGGAAAAGCTTAGAAGAGTACGGTGGAGAATACCTGAAAGCCGAAACTTGCTGGGATAGTGACTCCATTGCTCTTTGTCATCCCGCTGTGATCTCTTACAAGACTTTCAAAGAATGACACCGTGGAAGTTTCAGAGCATTTTCCGAAGAGCAGAGTGGAGGCTCTGGTCAGCCAAGTGAGCTGTTGTTGACAAATGCTAAATTAGGTTTCCCAGCACAAAACTGAAGAGTGATACATTTTGTCAACCGTGAACAGAGATCAGAACTAAGATATTGTTCATAACTGCACAGCACAAGGCAATGAGAGGTGCACGTCAGGCTGCTGCTGAGAAGTGTGAAAAAACCAACTGCAAAGTTAAGTTGTCGATCATGCTGGGAAGGGATGGGATGATGATGGCAGCATTCCCTCATCCCAGGATGCTGTTGAACACGGCGGGTGTAAATGTCATTCCCAGTGTGTGTATGTGTGCACATCAGCCCGCCTCTCGCTGCATGACTGGATGAAGTTCACCTTGTGGGAGAAAAGCTGAGGACACCCAGGTCCATGTTATAGGTGACGAGTTTTTGCATGGCCAGTGATGCTTCTGTGAGCTTCACTGAAGACTTGAAAAGCCACGTGTGGTCAATCCCAACGGTGTGCCTGCCTAGCATACGCATCCTGATGGGGCTCTGGTGCACAGGTCCCCCAGGGACCCGAGTGCTGACAGGCTCTGTTCACAGGGGCAGGGAGTAGTTCTCTCCACAGACAGTGAGGTCGAGACCAGGACCTTGATCTTTCCAGGGTTCCGAGCAGCGTGAGGAAGAGTGCAGAGGAAGCCACGTTCCGCTTTCCACATGGAAGCTGGGGGACCATGCTCAGACAAGCATTTCAAATGAGAGATGGACTGAAAATAGCTCTTCACCTTCTTCACAGACCAGGAAAGGCCACGGATGGCCAAGAGCATGATTTGAAAGCCAAGAATAAGACAATGGAATTGTTTAAGAAGATGGTTCCACGGGAAATGGCTCGGTGTTCCAGATTTCATTCTTTCTCCACTTGAGATGCATTTTTTCTTTGCTGATTGGAGCAGGAAATCAATAATGCATATTGGAAATATTTAGAAACTCCATCCAAAGTTGCATTATCATGTAAAGGATCCCTAGAGTCTAGTGCGACAGGCAGCTCCCTCTATCTTTTCCCACAAGTTGAGACACTTAAGTTCCCAGGCTTGAACAACCTGCCGTACCACAGACTCTGCAAGTGGCTTCAGTGAGAAACTCTTCGATGCTGGTCTTTGCTGCCTGTGGCTCCTGCAGCCCCAGACGGTGGGCTGGGATGGTGGGAGGGAAGAGCAAGCCGAGAACAGCTGCAGGGTTGTCTAGGGTTCAAGTCATCTTCATCAAGCCCGCTCTAGGGGGCCTGTGAGGGTTCACAGCCACCATCCATCTCTCGGCATTTTCACCATTGTCTTTAATCTTTAAACGCTGTTTTACTCTCCTTTAAGGAGTTACCTAAGAGCTGTTGGTTGGTATGCAGGCCCAGTGCCTGTTAAGTCATCTCTGTACCGTGGCCCAAAGTTTCAGCTCCGATGGCTTGTGGCCAGTGCTTGATGTCGTGATGGACAGAGAGAGCATTTGTTTGGTGCCTACTGGGTGCCAGAAGCCAGTCGTGGGCTCCTGCCCCGAGGGAGGAGCCCCAGCCCTCTGCTCAGATGCCAGTGCACTTTAGCTGGAAGGATCTGGGGAAAAAGGGCCTTCCCCAGTGTCTCTGCACTGAGCATCCTCCCTGCAGTCACATCTCACCTCAAACCTGATCTGGTAACTATACGACCTTGGAAGTTTGCAGAGAGGGAGGCTCTGAAGAAGAAAGTGGGTTCTCACCAGCTGCAGCTGCAGAGGGCTGGTGGGCAGGGGGCTCAGGCGTGGGGCTCTGGTGCTCAGTGCTCCTGTCCTGGGGCCATTCTGCCCCAGAGAACCAAAAACTGTATCAAACTCTGTATCACAGATGAGGAAGAGAGACCTGTATCAAACTCTGTATCGAACACGAGGAAGAGAGACCTGTGTCAAACTCTGCTGCCCTGTGCAGCCAGAGGGACAGAAGCCTTCAGAGCGCCTTGTTCCAGAGATGACCCGTGGGCTGCGGGAACTGGGCACTGCTGAGCTTTCTGCAGGAAGCCTTGGCCCCTTCTGGTGGAGGCGTCCTTCTGTTTTCCAGAAGGCCTCTGTCGCCGGAGCTCGGCTAGGGATTGCCTAAGGGAACTAAGTAATTAGCCCCAATTTATATTAATGACATTTTAGATTAGCCACAGCTGAGCCTGGCCTCTGTCCTGCACACTGGGCACCTAGATGTGAAGGGGAAATGTGAAAATGTAAATAAAAAAGCAAAAAAGACAAAATAATGGCGCCAGTTGTGTAAAAGGGAAAATGTGGAAGGAGGTGGGAGGGTAAGGGGAGGAAGCTGGGGGCGCCTGAAGTGGGCGCCTTGGGCTGCCCTCACCCCCACAAGGGCCCCTCCCTCCTGGTCATCTGTGATGCCCCCACCCACATCATCTATGAGGGGCCCTGCAGCCACATTCACTGACCTCCACCCCATCCCTTAGATCGAAGTCGATTGGTGCAGGGACCAGTCAGAGCAGCTCCCCACCCTGGAGTCCACGGGGTGGGTGGAAAGGTCACTCCTGGCAGGTGGCCACCCCCAGATGATGGCAACAGGTGCAGGCTCTGAGTCCTCTGCTTATATTTGAACCCGAACTCCACGGGGCAGGATCCTAGACCATCATGTACTTTGGGTCCCTCTGCCTGCAAAACGGGATTGATGACACCCAGCTGGGTGGGGCCTGTGGGAGGTTATCCTGGCAGGTACTCAGCTCTGTGCCGGGCCCCAGGGCTCATTCTGCTGCACTGATGAAGCATCTCTGTCATCTAGCACCCTGTGTTAGTCCACTGTCTGTCGCCTGTAACAGAATACCTAAAAGTGGGTCATTTATAAAGAAAATAAATGTATTTCTTACAGTTCTGGAGGGTGGGAAGTCCAAGGCTGAGGAGCTGACATCTGATGAGGACATTCATGCTAGTAGGGACCCCACAGAGCCCTGAGATTGTGCAGGGCATGGCCTGGCAGGGGCTGGCAGGGTCTCTCTTCCTCGTCTTTGTAAGACCACTAGTCCCACTCTCCTGATAATCCACGAATCCACGAATCCATGAACGGGTGAATCAGCTCATGGGGGCAGAGCCCTCATGACTCAGTCACCGAGTGAAGACCCCCCACCTCTGAACACAGCTGCATTGGGGATTAAGTTTGAGCACGGGTTCCGGAGAGGACGGATATTCAGACTGTAGCACACCCACTCAGCTGGGCTTGTGGTTTCCTTTCCAGGCTTGTCTGTGAAGTGAATGAATGAAAGATGAGTAAATTAAATGAATGAGTAATTAAATGAATGAATCTGGGCAGTTTGCCTAAGGTCGACACCTAAGGAAGAAAGTCCAGGTGTGGCGGCTCACACTTGTAATCCCAGCACTGTGGGAGGCACAGGTGGGAGGATCTCTTGAGCCTGGGAGTTCAAGACTGCGATAAGCCTTGATCACACCACTGCACTCCAGCCTGAGAGACAGAGTGAGAGCCCAGCTCAAAATAAAAAACAGAAGGGAAAAATTTTCCTTCCTCCCCACTAGGTTTCCTGAGTCAGCTCAGAACCTTGTCTTTCCAGTTTGTCTATATCTGAAGCATGAGGACAGATGCAGGGACTATCATGAAATGGGGTGGGGGCGGTGTCTGGGACCTGTCTTGCTTCTCTCTGGAAGGCCTTTGGCATGGATTTGCCTTTGGCATGGGTTTGCTGTCTGTTCCAACAGAGATGAGGTGGCCTCTGGGGAGACAATGCGCTGGCTGAGAGCTGGGCAGGGCCAGGCCTCAGGCCGGGTCTCATGCCCAGGGCGATACCTGAAGCCACCATCCATGGTTGTTTGTGCCGTGCTGTGTCTGCCCTGCGCTGCAGTGGGTGCTGCTGTCAGATGCCATGAAAGAGACAAAGGACTACATTTTAGGAGGCGAATGGACGGCAAGCGAGTGACCCAACCAATGCCTGTGTGACGTTCACCTGCGGTGAGGGCTGAAGACCCCTGGGCTGGGGTGGGAGCATCTGGCTGTGCTGGAAGGGAAAGCAGAGCAATTTGGCAGAAAAGAGGGTCGGGGTGGGAGATGGGGATGGGGAGACACCTTAGGGAGAGGCCTTAAACTGGGGGATTTCGTAGAATGGATGCCAACATGACCATGAATGATATGGAGATGGGGAGTCAGGGTCACCCGCCAGCCCCTCAGGCTCTGAGGGAGTTTGCACTCAGTTTGAAGGACAGCGGGAAGCAGGACCTTTGGGAGCCACGTCAGAAGCTGGTGGCCTCCACAGAAGAGACATTGAGCCTCCCCTCTCCTCCTGGGTCCTGGGGCAGGAAAGTGTGGGGCTGATGGGGTCCCCAAGGGACCCTGTACCCACTGATGCTCAGAGGAGGCCTGTGGTGGCGGCAGCCCCAGCCCTTCCCACATCCAGTCCCAATCTTGATCCTGGGGAGTCAGAGGCTGTTTTTATTTTTATTCAGTTCTTGTGTTAGTTTTCTGTGGTTGCCACAATGACTCCCCACAAACAGGGTGACTTAACACAACAAAAATGTATTCTCTCTCGGTCCTGGAGGCCACATGTCTGAAACCAAGGTGTGGACAGGCCCATGCTCCTTCCAAGGACCCTGGGGAGGGTCCCTGCTGCTTTTTCAGCCTCTGGTGGACCCAGGCATTCCTTGGCTTGTGGCTGCATTGCCTGGTTTCGACCTCCTTCTCCACATGGTGCTTTCTCCTCCTTTCACTTCCCTTCTGTCTGCCTCAAACCACCCTCTGCTTTCTCCCACAAGGACACCTATCACTGGACTAAGGCCTATGGGGATAATCCAAAATGATCGTATCTCGAGATCGTTAACCTGAGGACATCTGTAAACACCTATGTTCCAAATAAGGTCACAGCCACAAGCTCCAGGACGTGGATCCGGCTTCGGAGGGGCCACCCTGCAGCTCCTGTCTGTAGTACTCGGAGTTCCAGGGCAGCAGGCTGTGCTCGCCTTTGATGAGCGTTGCTTCTCTCAGTGGGGTCCAGTAGCCCCCCTTCCCCTGCTTTTCTCAGGATGGGGACTCTCAGGGCCTGGTGGGCAGCATGGAGCCAGGAGCCACCCTTGGTCCCTCTGGATCCAGAACATTTGTGACTCCTGCACTTCCCACCGGGGACAGCATCCCTCTAACTCCCTCAGAGCCTGGGCAGGCAATTCTGACCCTGACCCATTGTCCCACTTGAGCCCGGGAAATGGCAGAGACTGGATCTGGTTTGTGTTCAAGGGCTCAGGGCAGGGGCCAGAAAGGATGATAAAGGGGAACCTAGGAAAACCCCCAGAAAGGATCCTTACCTCCTCCTGAGGAGCCGTGAGCCCCTCCCCGCTGCAGAGAGGACTCTCATGCTCTGGTAACAGCCTCGGTCCAGTGCAGTCACCCCAGCCCTGCTGACTCCTTCTAAGCCCCTTCCTTAGGCTGTGCGCCTCATTAGAACAGACATGCGCCCTTGATCAGGGCCAGAAAAGGCTGAAGTCTTCCATTGGGTTTTGCTCCCAAATATGAAAACGGTTGTTGCCATGCTGCCTCCTGGTCCTCCATGACATGCAGAGGCCACCATCTGCGACATTCAGGATGGCTTGTTTCTCGAGCCCGTGCTGTGCTTCAGGGGCATAACATGTTGTCTGTTGTCCTCACTTCCATCCAGAACGGCGGGTGTGACTGTCCCCATTTCACAGGTGGGCAGACTGAGTCCCGGAGGGTCCAGCAGTGTGCACAGTTCACACAGCGGGTGAGTAGCCAGGTGTGTTCCTTCTCAGGTTTACCTGCTTGCACCCTGATGGGTGGTGGCGCCCCTTCTTCAAGCATAAGATGGAAGGTACATTATTTGGGGAAATGCCTCCACAGGGGGAAGTCAGGATGGACACCAGAGGCAGCCAGGGGCAGCCGAGGCCAGCAAGGTGCAGCCCAGTGGATCAAGGGGCTGGCCTCCCTGGTGCCCTGGAAGCTGCGCTCCTGGTGAGCTGCTTGCCAGCTGCTGCTGCCCTGAGCCTGCCTCCTGGGTAGCCTTTCAGAGGTTCACTCGGCGGGTGACTGCAGGGCACCCACAGGCTCGGTAATCAAGGCCAAGTGGCTTCAGGGAGAAGGCAGTGTCAGGAGGCTGGCAGGGACAGTGGCCATGATGAGTCCCATGAGGCTCACAGTGTTTGCCAAGCAGGGCTGATAGGGTTTGACTTGTCTGACAAAGGACCCTTGTCCCCAGTTGTGCTGCGAGGGGCCTGCAAGGGAGCTCTTTGTGGCAGCAGCTGCTTGCACCCCCTGCATGTGGTGTGGGATCTGCACACAGCAGCAGAGGGGGGATTTGGGAGCCTCTGGAGTAGGTGGGTAAGAGGTGGAGGGGGCTGCAGATCTTGGGGTACCCCTACAGCCTCATCTGTGCCCATGGCCTGCCTCACCTGGTCCTGTCCTTCTCTTTCTTCCTCTAGGGCCTGTCTCTGACCTAGAGGTGATTGGCAGATGAGGCAGGATGCCCGTCAATCATGGCTCACCCAACTGTGTGACTCCTCCTGCAGTCAGCTGGGAGCCAGGCTGTGACTCTGGCCTGGAACCAGGCAAGAGGAAAGCCCTTCCCACTCGCTGGCTGCAGAGGGGCCGCCCAGCAGAGCCAGCACGGGTCTGTGATGCAGTGAGGCCTGGGTGACCCTGCTGCTCCACCCCATCACTGGCTGCAGAGGGGCCGCCCAGCAGAGCCAGCACGGGTCTGTGATGCAGTGAGGCCTGGGTGACCCTGCTGCTCCACCCCATCACTGGCTGCAGAGGGGCCGCCCAGCAGAGCCAGCACGGGTCTGTGATGTGGTGAGGCCTGGCTGACCCTGCTGCTCCACCCCATCATTGCAGGGGCTTGGTGAGCTCCCCAGTTACTTGGATCCTACTTCTCCCTTTGTAAAGTGGAAAGTAACAGTAGCATACACTTCTGAGAGTAGCATGAGGAGCCAATGAGCCAGGAGGGCAGGGCCAAAACCCAGGGTATTTAACAACTGGCAGCATCCACAGACCTGGTGTCCATTGTCACCACTCTTCATTTGCAGAGGCAGGGAGCATGCAGAGTGTTCATGGGGCCTTGGGACCGTGCTATATACCCACCCATGTGCAAGAGTATGTCAGTCTTGGTGGCACCGGGTCTGTACATTGTGTGTGTGGTTTGTTGTTGTTTTAAGACACTCAGTGTGTGATACTTTGTAGAGAGGCGCTGTCCCCCTGACATCCTGCCTCTATGAGCTGAGCACGTGCAGAGGCTGTCAGAGGAGCCCTCCCAGTGTGCAGTGGGGAATCCAGCTTCACCCCTTCTGAGGAGGCTAGGAGTCCCAGGCACAGGAGGCTTCCCACCTTCTCGGGACCACCAAGGGACAATTCCCACCCCAGGTCTCCCCAGCACATTTGACCTCATTCCTTCTCGCCAGCCCCTCGGCCCTCACTGCACCTAAGCCGAGGGAGCTGGCAGGGAAAGGACCCAAAGAGAAGAGAACAAGGGGAGGTGAAAACTTGGTGGGCCCCCAGGTGAGCCTCTACCTGTCACCCTCACGTCCCCCTCTGCTCGTCTGCATGCCCTGGCTGGGTGTGGGATGGCTGGAGGCAGGGTGAGCCCCGCCTCTGCAGTTACCTTCTCTAACCATCGCATTTCTTCCCACAGCTGTCCCCGGGCCCCTGCCTGGCACACAGACAGGCAGCCTCACCACTGCCTGTTTACTGGTGGAGAAGAGGGCCTGTTGCCAGCCTGGCAATGGTCAGTGCGCTCAACAGCAATGGGGTGAGGGACATTCGTTCTGCAAAGCACTGCCTGTCTGGCTCAGCAATGTCACTTGTCCTTACTGTGTTTGGACCTGAGCAGGCAAGGTGCCGTTTCCTCCTGGTCTTGCCCTAGGTGGAGTGCGAGGAGCCGTACCTTTGACCTGACGCTGTCACCTGGAGAAGCGGCATTGTCAGCTGCTGCCGCCACTGCTGGACTCCCTCCTCCTGCGGTCCTGCAGGTTATCAAAGCACTAATGGCCGCTTTGACTTTCCAGTTTGCAAGGCACTCTCACAAGCTTCTCATTTGCTCCTCATGGCAACCTGTTGGGTAGGTGTGGCCATCATCCCATTTTACAGATGAGAAGACTGAGGCTGCAGAGGTGAAGTGACCTCCCCAGGCGGGGGGTGGTGGGGGGTGCGGCGGGTAACTGAAATAGAAGATGACAGGGCAAAATGTGCACGCATCACCTCCTCACCTGCAGCAATCTGCTTAGGGAACAGGAGCACAGTGGGATGTTCACAGAGACCAATCGGGAAAAGGAGGATAGAGGGGTGTTTACAGAGACCAATCGGGAGCAGGGGGACAGGAGGGTGTTTACAGAGACCAGTCAGGAACAGGGAGACAGGAGTGTGTGTTTACAGAGACCAATCGGGAACAGGGAGACAGGAGGGTGTGTTTACAGAGACCAGTGGGGAACAGGGAGACAGAGGGGTGTTTACAGAGACCAATCAGGAACAGGGAGACAGGAGGGTGTGTTTACAGAGACCAATCGGGAACAGGAGGACAGGGGGTTGTTTACAGAGACCAATCAGGGCATCTCCACCATTGGCACCTGGGATTGCCCCCTTCTCTGGGGTTTTCCACTGAGGTTTGGCAAGGAGCTCCATGGCTTCCTGCCGTAGGTGGTCCTCAGATGGCTTCACCCATTGCTGCCAGGCCCCTCTCCCCACAGCCTCAGGTTTCTCTTGCCTCTGGCTTTCTGGCCATATGAATCTCTCTCCCGAGGTCTCTGGGAGCCCTACCCTGGCCGTCTATGCCAGGGCTCTGCCTGCCCCCCAGTGAGCACTCCTAAAAGCACCCCTTCATCCTTCTAGAGATAATAAGAGATGGGGCCCAGGACACTTTCCCCCTGTTAGGTCACAAATCCCATGGTGCTCCATAGTGGCTGTAGTTTATGATGGACGAAAGTTAGACTGCAGTCACATAAACGCCAAATGTGCCTGCAAACCTCAGGAAAAGTGGTGCATAAGGTGAGGCTTGAAACACCACCATCTTCAGTGACAGCCATGGGCTGCACAAAGCTCCCTTAATAATGAGCTTGATTTAGCCTTCCTCCTCCTCATCCTCCTCTTTCTTTTTACCTCCTCCCTTTCTTCTTCTTGCTTTTCTTCTTCTTCTCCTTCTCTTCTGTCCTCCTCCTTTTAAAGTTTTTGTCTTTTTAATTGAGTGGTAGGGAGCACACAAAGATGTCCTCCAAGATTCTTGCCCCGCGATGCCATGCCCTGTGTGACCCCCAACCTGAGTGGGGGAGGGACAGGGAAGGTGATGGGATTCACTCCCACAATTAGGTTGCATTATATTCCAAAGTGGAGGGAATTTTGTGAATGCAGTGAAGACCCCCTAATCAGCTGATTTTGAGATAATCCAACAGGAGATTCCCTCGGGTGGGCCTGACCCAGTTAGCTGAGCCCTTCCATGGGCTGGGGGAGGACATCCCTGCACAAAGAGACCATCCTGCTGGATTTGAAGGAGTAGGCTGCCTTACTTTATGTCACGTGGAAAGGAACTTCAGGTGGCATCTAGGAGCTGAGAGCGACCTTCAGCTGACAGCCAGCAAGAAACTGGGGACCTCATTCTGTCAACACCCTGAATCAGCCTGGAAGCATCTTCTTCAGTCCACCCTCCAGATCAGAGCACAGCCCAGTTGACGCGTTGATTTCGACCATGTTGCCCTGAGCAGAGGACACTCCCAGAATTCTGACCTATGGAAACTGTGAGATGGTAAATGCACGATGCTTTCAGCTGCTAAATTTCTGGTAATTTGTTAGACCGCATAGAACAATAAATACAACGAGGTACACAAACATTTCCTTAAGAATATTTTTTTCTGTCTCTGTAGCTGAAACATTAATGCTACTATGCTGGAAGCTTTCTCCCTGCCAGCCCCCTCCCTGCCCTGATTTGGAACACGAGTTCAGTGATGCTGAGAGTGGGTGAAATGTGTGTGTCATACTTTGCTTCTTGAGAGGCTGATTGGTGACACAACCGGGGATTGGTGGGGATGACATAATCTTTTATTTATCAGAATTTCACACTTAGATGTCTATAAATAAAACATTAGAGAAATAGTGTGGGTCTAATCACAGGCCAGAGGGGTCACTCTTCCTGGAGGAACCAATGAGCTCAGTGTGAGGCAAAGCTGCTGCTTCCCCAGGAAAGGACATTTCCCAGAGGTGGACGCTCCCTCAGGTCCCAAGCCAGCAACCCTCCTTTCCCCACCTGCCTCCTCAGAGGAATGAGACTGTGCCATCTTGGTACCAACTCCTGACACTCTCAGGTGGTAACCATGGGTAACACTTATGCCCACTTGCATGTATTAGGAGAACCCTGAGGAACCTGAGAGCAAATGCAAAATCAACTCGCCAGTCTGACAGAACCAAATCAAAGTTGTACTGGGGCAGAATCCCCTGGGAGGAGAAAGGGAGTTCAGGGCGGCCAAGAGGTCAGCACCAAGAATGTGAGGCAGCAGCTCCATCACCCTGGAATCCTGGGACCAGCTGGGGCCATTCACACATTCCTCCAGCAGGCTGAACCTTTCTGCCCACAGGTTGATGGGCCAGGTACAGGGTGGGTGGGAATGGGGGTGCATTGGACACCGTCTCTGATAACTGGACTCTGAGGTCCCTGAGAGAAGAGCCCGCAGGGCAGTAGTAGCTGACATTTCTGTAACCCTCTATAGATTCTGTCTTGGTGTCACCTCTTTTATTGCTAATATTGGTAATTTGTGTCTTATCTATATTTTATGTGACCAGTCTGACTAGAAGTTTCAAAATTTTGTTTATCAGCTCAAAGACCCTAGCTTCTAATCTCATCAATTTCTATTGTTTTTCTGTTTCTCATTTAATTGATTTCTTTATTATTATTATATTTATTATTTATAATAATAATATTATTATTATTTATTATTATTATACTTTATGTTCTAGGGTACATATGCACAATGTGCAGGTTTGTTACATATGCATACATGTGCCATGTTGGTGTGCTGCACCCATTAACTCGTCATTTACACACTGGTCATTATTATTCTCTTTTAGTTACTTAGGGTCTAATTTGCTGTTCTTTTGCTGATTTCTTAAGGGGGAAGCTTATGTCAAAGATTAAAGGTCTTTCTTCTTTCCTAAAGTAGGCATTTGAGTGCTATCAATTTTCCTCCAATTACTGCTTTGGCTGCATCCCACAATTTAGATAAGTTATGTTTAATTTTTATTGTCAATTTTCAATTTTTCTTTAGCTTTTTCTTCAACCCATGGGCTATTTTGAAGTGTGTTATTTGATGTCCAAGTACTGGTGAGTTTTCTTGGTATTTTTCTCTTATTGATTTCTAGCTGAATTCTACTGTAGTCAGAGAATGAATGTACTTCATACAATTTGCGTGTAGGGAAAAGCTCTTTCAAATTGTGTTTTTCCTCTACTCTCACACCACAACAACTGTCAATACAAAAGAGACTTCTGTGACCAAATGGGTGTGGGTTTTCTCCATGCATCAAGCAGCGGAAACCAGCTGGGTTTCCTCCGATTCAGTTCTGACACTGTCCACCCGGAGATAGCACCAGATCCCACAGGGTGAGGGCTCAGTCCCACAGGACAGTCTCCTCCCTCCCCACAGTTGTGAGTCTGGGCCTCTGGAACTCCTGACCACCTGACTTCAAGCTGGAGTTCTCACGACTCCCTCTTTGGATTTGATTGATTTGCTAGAGCTACTCACAGAATGCAGAGAAACACTTGCACTTACTGGTTTATTAAGAAGGATATTTTAAAGGATATAAATTAACAGCCAGATGAAAAGATACATAGGGCAATGTCTGGAGGGGTCCTGAGCATGGGAGCTTCTGCCCCTGGAGTTGGGGTGCACCACCCTCTGGACACGTGAATGAGTTCTTCACCTTCCTGTTGGCCTCCAAGTATTCAACTGTCCGGAAGCTCCCACAGCCCAGTCCTCGTGGGTTTCTATGGAAACTTCATGCAGTTAGCATTTCTTCCCCCGGGATAAGGTGGGATCCCCTTTGGGGAGAGTCTTAATACCTACAATCAGAAAAGTAGGGGAATATTAGAGTCGTGCCTTGGGGCAGGTGAAACGAGGGCAGGAGAAGATCACAGACTTTCTCTTTCCTGAGGCCTGCCCCTGAGGCCCTGACACACCCAGTTTTATGGTAAAAGACAAGAGTTATGGGGCCAGGCGTGGTGGCTCTCTCCTGTAATGCCAGCACTTTGGGAGGCCTAGGCGGGCAGATCACCTGAGGTCAGGAGTTCAAGACCAGTATGGCCAACCTTGGTGAAACCCCGTCTCTACTAAAAATACAAAAATTAGGCAGGCGTCATGGTGCACATCTGTAATCCCAGCTACTTGGGAGGCTGAGGCAGGAGAACGGCTTGAACTCGGAAGGTGGATGTTGCAGTGAGCCCAGATCGTGCCACTACACTCCAGCCTGGGTGAAAGAGTGAGACTCTATCTCAAAAAGTAAAAAATAAATAAAAAAAAGAACTATGGGAGCTATGAACCAAGAACCATGGACGAAAACCAATACATATCGTAACACCATGTATTAGGCTATTCTTGTAGTGCTATAAAGAAGTACATGAGACTGAATTATTCATAAAGAAAAGAGGTTTGATTGGTTCACGGCTTTGTGGGCTGTACAGGGAGCATGGTGCCAGCATCTGCTCAGCTGCTGGTGAGGCCTTGGGCTGCTTACAATCATAGTGGAAGGCAAAGGGGTGCTGACATCACACATGGGGAAAGTGGAAGTAAGCGAGAAGGGGGAGGTGCCACACACTTAAACAACCAGATCTCAGGTGAACTCACTAAGGGAGAACTCACTCATCACCAAAGGGATGGCACCAAGCCATTCATGAGGGATCTGCCCCATGATCCAGTCACCTCCCACTGGGCCCCACCTCCAACGCTGATGGCATTTCAGCATGAGATTTAGAGGGGGCCACATCCAGACTCTATCGCACCACAACTCGTATCTTTTGAAATTCATCGAAACTTATTTTATAAATGGGAATATGGTCTATGTTGGCAAATTTTCCATGCACGCTTGAAAAGAGCGTGCATGGTGCTGTTGTTGGGTGGAGTGCCTTTTAAATGCTAAGTAGATCAACCCAGGTGATAGTGATACTCTATATCCTCATTGATTTGCTGTCTACTTGTTCCACCAATTATTGAGAAAGGGGTGTTGACTATAATTGCCATTTGTCTCTCTCCTTGCAGCTCCTTAAGTTTTTGCTTCAGGCCTTCTGAAGCTTGTTAATTAGGTATATGGATGTTTAGGGTTGTTATGTCACCTTGAGGAACTGACTTCACAATCAAGAGATTGTGACTTCCTTTATCCTCATTTTAATATTCTTTGCTCTAAAATCTACTTGTCTGATATTTGTATAGCCGCCCCAGCTTTCTCATGGTTAGTATGTCTTTCTGCATCCATTTAATTTTAACCTATTTGTGTCTTTATATTTGAAAGGAGTTTCTTGTAGGTTTCATATTGTCAGTGAACTCTTGCTTTTAAATTTTTAATTTGTACATAACATGCACATAATCTGTACAAAAGATTTGTACACAATTTGTATAAAAATTATACAAATAATTTTTTATGATTTCTACACATAATTTGTCATTTTCTCTGGTTGCAGTTTGGTTATGATATCCCTTGGTGTCATTTTTGTCATGTTGCTTGTTGATATGGTTTGACTGTGTCCCCACCCAAATCTCAGCTTGAATTGTAATCCCACAATCCCCACGTGTCCTGGGAGGGACCTGGTGGGAGGTGATTGGATCATGGGAGTGGTTTCCCCCATGCTGTTCTCGTGATAGTGAGTGAGTTCTCAAGAAATCTGATGGTTTTATAAGTGTCTGGCATTTCCCCTGCTGGCACTCATTCTGTCTCCTGCCTGTGGAGAGGTGCCTTCCATCATGATCGTAAGTTTCCTGAGGCCTCCTCAGCCGTGCAGAACTGTGAGTCAGTTAAACTTCTTTTCTTTATAAATTACCCAGTCTCGGGTATTTCTTCATAGCGGTGTGAGATTGGACTAGTACACTTGTGCCTGGGGTTCATTGAGCTTCTTGGTAGTTTTCATCCAATTGAATAATATTTAGGCCAGTACTCCTTTACACGTTTCCTATCCACCCTCCCTCTTTGATCAGTTTGTAAAAATAAGACCTACAATTGCATCCATATTAGGCTACTGAAATTGTCTCATGGTCCATCGATACTTTGTGTATTATTTTCAGCCCCCTTCCCATGACCTCTTAGGGATGGCTTACATTTCTATGCCTTCAAATTTATACACACAGCACACACACACACACACACACACACACACACACGTATAATATATAAAATTATTATATATATACACACACACATATAATACATAAAATTATTTTGTGTGTGTGTGTGTGTGTATATGTGTGTGTGTGTATATATATATATATATATATAATGCTATTGATCTCATCCAGTGTAGTTTTTCAGACCTGACATTGTAGTTTTCATCTCTATAAGTCTGATTTGGTATTTTTCCTCCTGTATCTGTATATACGGAGACTGTGTTCAGTCTCTTTCCTCTAGCTTCTTGAACACACGGGATAATGTTATAACAACTGTTTTAATGTTTTCATCTACTAATTCTATAATTTGTGTTATCTCTGGGTAATATTTTCCTGTTTCTTTGCATGTCTGATAAGTTTTGATTGGATGCCACACATTTGAATTTTGCCTTATTGCGTGCTGTATATTTTTGTGTTCCTATAAATATGCTTGTGCTTTTTTCCAGGATATGGTTGTGTTACTTGGAAACAGTTTGATCTATTTGGTCTTGCTTTCAAGCTTTCGTACGCAGGCTTAGGGTAGTGTTTCATTGAGGACTATTTTGCCCCAATACCAAGGCATAACCAAGGCATAGGCCCTCTGAGTGTTCTCCCCTATGTTCATCAATTATGAGGTTTCCCAGGCTGGCTTGTGGGAGCAGGCACTATTCTTGATCTGGTTGGAGCTCTAGAATCATTCCCCTCTAATTCTTTCAGGGTTTTTTTTTTCCCCTGGCCTCAAGTCATTCTTTCACTGCCATCCATTGGCAAGTACTCAATACGAGATGTTAGGGAGACCTCAGCCAATCTGCAGGTCTCTGCTTTCTCTCTTGTCTCTGGCACTCTGATGCGGCCGCCTCTGCCTTCCTGGACTTTTTAGCAGAGTCTCCTCAACTCAGAGAGGCTGAGGGATCTGTCTGCATCCCCCTCCCCGTGCTGCTGCCTGGAAACTCTGTCCAGGTGGTGAACTTGGGCTTACAGTCTGATGTTTCTCATTTCCTGGGGACCACTGTCCTTCACTGCCTGATGTCCAGTGTCCTGAAAACTGTTGCTTCATATACTTGGTCAGGCTGTTTCAGCCGGGGTGTAACCTGACCCCATCACTCTATCTTGGCTGCCCCTTATATGGTACAGCATCTAAATCTCTGCTAGAAAATGTCCTCCACCTGGAACCACATCCTATGGGTCTGTACTTCACCCCACGCCCCACGCACCTTACTGAGCTGATTCCTCATGCATTTGTCCCGAAAGGCTCAAGGCGTCTCAAAAGTGTGGGGGCTGATGCCCGTCTCTTATAAGTGTGAGATTCATCTTCCCATTTGCCCGACAACCTCCAAGGGCCTCCTGTATTTTCCCCATGGCACGGAGCTCTGACTCTGGAGTCTGACAGCCACACAGTGGCTGGAGCATCTTGTCTCACTGCCAGCTTCGCAAATGATAAGTGCTCCGAGTCCCCATCAGCCTGTCTGTGCTTTTGATGTACAGAAGAGAGGCAGGTTTCTGAAGATCTGATTGAAGTTCGGGCAGTGTCAAAGGTCGGAAACAGGAACACACTGATGAAAGGAAACAAAACTGTATTAGAATTACTGTCTTCACAAACCCAGTGCTGGGGCTGCTGAGGTCAGAGTGAATCATTCTCTCCCTTCAGACAGGCGGAGGGGCTGTGCTTCCAGTGGCAATGCTCATCTGCTCACCTCTCCTTCACTGCCAGTTCATGGGAGAGGAAAGGGGAAGGTGTCAGCAATACCGGAGCCCCAGTTCCCACTGGGGCATCTATCCCAAACATACATGCCAAAAGCCGATCTTGCACCTGAACTAGAGGTGCAGGCAGCATTGCAGCACTCCAGGATCTTGGAGGAGACTCACAATGGAGTTTTCAAAAGCCCCAGAGCCAGTGAACCCAGCAACAGACACATACACAATTGCATCCACAGAAATGATGGTTTTCAAGCCCTCACCTTCTAGGTTTTGTGGAAGCACAAAAGTTGCTCAGCAATGACACAGAACACTGGGCAGAGCCGGCAGCTACGGGGTCCTTTCTGTGCACCAGACACTGGCCCAGGGGCTTTCCTTTCCAGGGTAGGAAGAGGGTGGTACCTTGAAACTTTAAAAGGGATGTCATTCATCTCCATACTCTCTTGCTGTCATTCATCTCCATACTCTCTTGCCATCTTTCCTTGTCCAAACTCCCCTTAGAAAGAGCTGGCCCAAACTCCCCTTAGAAAGAGCTGGCCTGTCTAGGGTAGTTCCTTCAAATGCATCATGGTCCTCCCATGGCCTTTCTGTCAGATGATTTTCCTGCAAGGTTCTCAAGGGGCTGAATGTGAGATGCAGAGGTCGGAATGACAGGATCCACACCTCCAGCCCTTCCTCAGGCAGCTTGACTCCCATGAGTGGCTTCAAGAGTGAGGGGTGGGGTAGGCAGCTCATCGGGGGGACAAGGCACCCCCACCTTCGTGTGCAGGCTGCAGGGGTTACCCCCCACCCCAGACTCTGAGTGTGATTAGAGAAACCCACCAGGGCTTCAGAGAAGTGGAATGAAAATAAGCCCGGATGCCGAGGCCGTGGATGTATGGTGTAATCAAGGATTTTAAATAGCTGCAGACCCATGAGGGGCGATTGTTACTTCCTGGGAGAGCAGATTCTGGCACCCAGACCGTCCCGCTATCCCCTCCCAGCCCAAGTCCATGCCGTCCTCGGGGCTGTTCTGAGCCACTCTTGTCCTTCCTGCCCTGTTTGCCTGGATGGCTCCCTGTGTCCCTGTTACCCCTTGGCCTTGACTCTGCTTGCACACATTGAGTGTTTGCTGTTTACAATACTCCCTGAGGTCAGGATCCCACAGAAGGGGCTATAGCAGTGCATGACAGAAGGCCTGAGAACGGAGTCAGAGCACCAAGACCCACACTTGCCATGGATGGGCTTCTCTGGGACGGGGTAGCCTTGGATCAGCAGATTGACCTCTCTGGGCCTCCGTTTCCTCAGCTGGCAGGTGAGGCTGCAACCCTCTGAGAGCTGCATGATTTTAGTTAAGAATCAAATGGCACAGTTTGTAAACTGTGAAAGGAGGTTTACTGCAGATGCCAGCGTGTGGCTAGACACACAACACAAAGAAAACCCCACGTATTAATTGAGCAGCAGCTAATCTTGAGAAACTGATGGGAATGTGTGCAGGATGCATGGGAATGGCTCTAAATTTCTAAACCAGAGGCAGGATGGAGTCATGGGTCCAACCTACTAATAGTCACTTTCATTTAATCAGCACATACTATGTGCTGGGCACTGTGCACATGGCTTTATAGATCACAAAAGTTAGGATAAAGTGTGGTTGCACGTATCAGAAATCGTAAAGTAGCACTAGCTTAAGTACATAGGAGCTTCAGGTGACAGAGGGCTGCCTCAGGGCTTTTGGTGTCTTCAGGGACTCAATATCTTCTGTACTTCTGCCATGTCATGCAATACTTCCATTCTTAATGTTACCTCATGGGCCAAAAAAGATGCTGGAGCTCCAGCCATCACATTCTTATTCTAGACAAAGAGAAAAAGGAAGGAGTGGAGGGAAGAGGACAAAACAAGGGCACCTCCCACCTGATTTAGTTCCCTTTAAGGGACATTCCTGGAAGTCCCACTAATACTTCCAGCATTACAGCTGCACAGGGGCCAGGAGGAGGGCACACCCAGATCCTGCACCCAGAAGTAACTCACACCACTCCCGCTCATGTTCATCAGTCAGCATTCAGTCAGCTGGGAAATACAAGGAGTGCATTAGGGGGTTCACTGATGCCCCACATACAGCTGGGATGATGTTTCTAAGTAAGAAGGTGAGAACAAACATTAAACTGTGTCCTGGGAGCAGCTGCCGCCTATAGGAGCTCATTCAACCCTCATGCGATCCACACAGAAGCACGTGCATTGAAGATTTTTAACAGCGAGGACGCCAGCGCTCAGAGAGGTGACGTGCTTCGTCCTAGACCACAAAGCTTGCCCGAGCCCAATACTGATCTACCCTCTGCTGTTGCTGCAGGCTGGGCACACCGGGCAGGGTCCATCGGAGGACCACGGGCATGCCACTCACCTCCCTTTCTCCTTGGAATGCGTGAAAAGAAGCTATGCCCTCCCTCTCCGGGGCTGTGGTCAGGAACAAAGGCCAGGTATCCCCTGAGATGGGCCCGTTCTGGATCAAAGCAAGGAGGCCAGACCTGCATGGTTGGAGGAACATTATTCTCAGAAAGGACATGAGGGAAGAGGGCTCTAAGTACCCACCGAAAGCCTCCATCAGGCAGCTGTAAGGGGTGATTTCAATTTTGCCAGCAGAGCTTGACCCCTCCAACCATATCAGGATCTGAGAGGGAGCTCAACCTTCAACCCGATGTATCCTCTAGAGTGGCTAGTGCCCGGCCGCACTTGTTTCTCTACACAGCAGCATAGGTTCAGGTCTTGGGCAACGGTTCCCCTCCTTGGGAGGCAGCTGCTGGTCTCTGCTTCTGAGTCACATGAACATGGATCACATCTCCTGTGGCCAGGGGAAGGACGCCTTTGCAAAACCATCCGAAGGCGTGAGCACTGGGAAATGAGACGGCACCCATGGCCAGGAAAATGGTCTCCAGTGAATCATCCCCATCCACTCAGGCTCAGGGGCCGGGTACCACCTGCTGAAATGAACATTGAGCTCAGCTCTGGAAATTGGCACAGAGGTGTCACTGTCACCAACACCATATTAAGTCTTCCCTGGAAGCCAGTGGGATCACGAAGTATAAATGACCAGGAGAGGAGGGGAACAGGGTCTTATGGCCATTAGGGTATTTGGGGTCTATGAAGACAGAGAGGCTGGAATGGGCAAGATCTCAAAGGGCAGGTGGAGAGGGAGGGGGCATTTACAAGTGGAGAGGGTCTGGCATCAGTGGTCCAGCCAGGAGGACAGCTGGGTCACCATCCTCACCTGTAGCAGGTAGGGCTGCTCAGGTCTGACCTTCCCAGCCTCTTCCCCTCCTCCTGGGCTTAGGAGTCTTCTGTGTGGCCAGGAGGGCAGCTCTCAGGGAACAAGGTGCTCCTTGGCACCACTTCTGTGCACCTGCCCTCGGTCCGGCACCCAGGCAGTGAGTTCTCTCTTTCAGGGGGCTCCCATTTTCTTCTGTGTTAGTGTCCTGGGGCCGGTAGAACAAAGCGTGCCCCCCCCACCCTCCACACACACACACACACACACACACAAGGTGGCTTAAACAACTGGAATTTATTGTCTTGAGGTTCTGGAGGCTGGGAGTCCAAGATCAAGGTATGAGCGGGGTTGGTTCCTTCTGAGGCTGGAGGGAGAATCTGCCCCACGTTTCTCCCCTTGGCTTGTAGGCACCGTCTTCTCCCTGCATCTTCTCATGATCTTCCCTCTATGCGTGTCTGTATCCAAATTTCCCTTTTTTATACAGGCACTGGTCATACTGAGTTAAAGTCCATTCTAATGACGGCATTTTCACTTCACTAATCACATCTGCAATGACCGTATTTCCAAAGAAGGCCCCATGCTGAGGAACTAGGGTTTAGAATTTCAGTGTATGAATTTGGCAGAGACACAGTTTAGCCTGGGGCAGTCCCCGAGTGGATTCCATGTGCCCCGGGGCGGGGGCAGAGTCTTACACATCATCTGTTGCAGGCACCTTACGGGTGCTCCGAAATTTGGAGCACAAGTCCCTCTGGGGCTAAAGGTCATGGGAAGATCTGGCCTGGTCCGTCCCCCTCTGTTTGGATCCGTGCACTTGCAGTGCCAGGACATGTGTCTGCTTTGTGAGTGGATCGGTTCCTGCGCTTTGGCTTCCTCTCCCTGGTCAGTGGGGCCCCAGAAGATGGTGGTGACTCCTACTTCCTTGAGGCCTTTTCCCTTCTGCCCTCATTTTTCTTCCCAGCTCCTTGTGAAGTAGCCATTACCAAGCTCCCTGTAAGTGTGGGCCATGTGGCTGAGGAGGCTGGAGTGGGCCTAGCTTTCCTCACCTCACAGGCCTGCTGGATTCCAGCGCCCACATGCACCAGGCTGGGCATCTGCTCCCACAGCATCAGCAGGCAGAGCCAGGGTGCAGACGACGGCTTCCCCGAGGGCCTCAGCTCACACTAGCTGCCAGCCAGCCCTGCCTTGACTTCTAAAACAAGGAGCACATGTGGGTGGCTGGCAAGAGGCCATAGAGGCTGGGCCTGGGGATTGGACATCTCCCATCATCTGAGGCCACGCAGCCAACCTCTCAAATATTCCCCAGGTCTTGGCCTCTCTCAGCAAGTGGGCGGGAAGACAGGGCAGGAGGAGGGAGAGGACGCATGCCTGATGTCAGTGACAAGAAAGCACAGCGCCAGCAGCTTTGGGGCCCCACGAGTTTTCAGATTTCCTTGTGCCCCAGTTAAATGGCTTTGCGGCTCATTACCCAGCAGCAGCAGGCTCAGTCTCGGCCTCCGATTGCCTGGGGCGGCTTTCTTGGGACCAGAAGAGGCTGTTCAGGGAATTAAATTCTGTAGAGAGGAGCAGTGAGTCTCTAAGAGTAGCAGTGTACTTTAAACAGACTGAATAAACATTAATAAGCCGTAAAGAGCCTGGACTTCATGAGAAAATAGGGGCCGGCTGACGAGCGGAGTTAAACATAAGGTGGCTTCGGCCGAGAACTGGGTGACGCAGCCAGTGCTGAGCGGGGAGGGTTGAGCTTCCAGGTGACCAGCCAGGCCTCAGGAGCAGGGACCTGTTGGACCCAGCCTGCCACTGGCCTGGTGCTCCTGGCAATGGGAAGCTGGAAGTCCATTCAGACTCCAAGATGAGCACAGCTCTGTAGGGTTGGTGGGAAGAGTAGGGGGAGTGCCCTGTGGAGTGACCAGCTGGGAGACTAGGGAGCGCTGGGACTCCTTGCAGGAAAGCGGCACTTGGTGATGCCTGCAGAGAACTTGACTTTGTCCCCCACCATCCACTCGCCCTGGTGACAGGACGCTCACATCCATCTGGGCAGTCACCCCTCTCCCATTCTCAGTGCCAATGCTTGCAGGAACTTGCTGCTACTTCTGGCTCCAGGACCAGACGTGGGACTGAGTTCTGGCCCACCAGAGCATCACACTCATGGCCACAGTGAAGCCTTTGGAGTGGGCGTGTGCTCCAGTCACAGTCGGCCAGATGCAGTGAGACTGAGCCTCAGCCTCTTGGGAAAGGGTATGCATTTTTTAATTTTTTTGTCCTGGAACTTGGAATGTTAAGGTGACACAAGCCTGAAAAATCAGTGCCACCAACTGGAGTGGGGCAATGAGATCAACACAGTGGGAAGGAAAAACCAAGAGCTGGAGGGAAACAGTTCTGCAGAGCCTTGAGGTCAGGCCACACCTGAAGCAATGAAGCAAGACCACCTGAGATTTCTCCTTTAAGCAAACACCATAAATTCCCCTTTTCCCTAATGCCAGTTGGGTTGGGTTTTCTATCACTTGCCTTTGGAAAGGTGATGGATAATACAAGGCCGGACCGGGACCCGTGTCTGTAAATGTGAGCTCATGCACACGTGTCTGTGTTAAAAAGGAATCAGGCCCAGGCTTTGTCACAAAACTTAAAATCTGACTAGGAAGGCTAAATGTAGCCACAGCAAACAGTTACCATTCCTAGCAGGAAGTTCTGAAACCTCAGTGGGGACCCTCAGGTGTTTCAAGAAGGGAGAGACTGTGGGAATTTAGAGAATTCGAGAAAGACCGTCTGGAAGAGATGATTCTTGTTCCTGGATGGCATCAAAACCCTCTATTTTTGTTTGACACTCCTCAGAAACTTCACAAGGAGGAGTAGATCCGAGTCTTTCGATATTCTCAGCATGCTTATGTAATCCTGTTTAATTCCTGGCTCCGGCATTTTTCCAATGAAGACTCACCAAGGTTGAGCACCAGGAGAAAAGTCCTCTTGGATCATCTTAGAAGAAACCATCTTTTCTCTCTCTTTTTCAGGCCTTTGCATCAAGACCAATTTAAAAACGAATGCCCCATTGAAGCCTTCCCTGACCTCTTAGGCGAAGGGCAAGGCCTTTCTCTTCTGAGTTCCTGCCAAGCAAGACGTTGAACCATGTGAAATATCTGTGTGCTTTATCCGCACCTGCTGGCATAGGAGCCTGCGGAGGGCCAGGCCCTGCCATGTATCGACTTCAATGGAAAGCAACAGAGACTCACTTTTGGCTTCATAGGCAAAGGTCTGTCCTGCAGGAAATATGTGTCACAAAGCAGGTGACCAGGAGGGTGGGGCCTTCCATGGGCTGATGGTGTCTACACATTGGATACATCTGCATTACTCAGAGACCAGACTGCCCCCCAGGCATCTAGCAATGCAGGTTAAATCCTCAGACACAGAGCAGGTGCCCCTTTAGCTGAATTTTCAGCACTATCTTTGAGCTGGAGGGGCTGTTTGAGAAGAACCCGGGTGGCACATCATGTCTCTGTCCCAGAGACCTTTCGGAAACAATTAATCTTCCTCCAAGAGTAATTGAGCTGCGGACGAGTCCCCTAGCTCACGTGACTTGTTGTTTAGAAAAGAAAAAACCTGTCATTAGCATGTGGAAACGTCTAGGGCCGTGAAGAGGATGTGGGCAGAAACTCACATGAATACAAGATCCTCTATTTTCCCAATGACTCCCTCCTGTAAACTGGGAGTTCCTTTGGTGCACAGGCACATTTGTGTTCTTCAGGGATGTGGCAGACGGAATGGGCAGACTAAAGACCTCACAGCAGAAATATCAGGACATATTCAGGTAAAGATCCAGCAGAAGAGATGATAAAGCTTCTTTGAAAGTAAGCCCAAGGGAAAACGGAATTCAATACAAATGAAAAAGAAGTTGATGAAAGTATGTGTCAGTCAGAGCGGCTGTTCCTTAAATCGAGATCCAAATGCATCAGAAAAAGGCTCTTGGGGGAGCCTTGACAAATTCCTCACGGAGTAAGGGATTCCTAAAAAAAACTCCCTGGCAAGGGAAGGTAAGGGACGAGGAGAGCATCTCATGAGGATAACTAGCTGGCGAGGAGGGTGAAAAATGAGTTCTGATCCAGCCTGGATCTCTGTGCCTGGGTCCAGAGCTGGAGGATGAAGAGGCTGCAGGAATGTGCTGACCGAGTGGGGAAAGGAGAGTTGAGAGTGTCTCTAGCCTCCTGTGTGAGTGGAATCCAACCTACTTCAGGTTGTGGGTGATGCTGGGTGTGAAGGAGGCACAAGGAAGCCATGGAGGGTAGAGAGGAGGATTCTGGGTGTCAGGAGGACCTGATCAGCTTCAGGAATTTCTGAAACAGATTGCTAATCACCAATGCCCACCTTAGAGGCCATTCTCACAGTCAGGAACAAGGAAGGGTGCGTGGTGCATTGCTAAGAAGTGCCGTGTGTACCAGCTCTTGAGTCTCTACCCCTCTTGTTCCTATCTCAACCCTGCCCTGACCTTCAGTGGCACACAGAGGACTCCAAGAACAATACTACCCCCTTGGCAATAGTTGACTGGTCCAGCAGTGAGTGCCTGATCCAAGCTAGGCCATCACATCCCTTCCATGGCAGCTTTGGATTTGGGAAAGACAGGGAAATTTGAAATAGTCTCTCTTTGGGTGGCTGAAACAGTAACACATCAAACACCAAAGCTGTTGGAGCCCAGCGTGTCTTCCATGAGTCTGGGAAGAAAAAAACAAAAGGACCAATCTGCAGCAGGAACTGAAACAGATGTGCACAGAGAAGCATGAGGTATTTCAAGAGGTGACCCAAGCACTCTGACTCCTGGATCAAGCCGTTCTTGAAGCCCATCATAATCCCTGCTCTTCCCATTAACTCATCCTCGAATTTGGTGAGATCCCTCAAGATCCTTCAGAAAACCCTCTTTTAGCTTTAGTGGGCTGGAGTTGGGTTTATTTCAGGCATCACTTCAGAAGGGAAGGAATAAGCGGGGAGATGAAAACCTCTGGGCACGTGGCTCCCTAATTGACACTCACAATCCCCATCTCCCACTCTCCTGACTAAGACGACGCATTCTTCATTCCATGTCTAATTCCTCTTTGGTTCTCAAACTTAGTCCAGTCATCTGGCTTGGAGATCTCAGAAAGCCTATGCTTTGAGAAGCCAGGTGCTGCCCACTTGAATTTAAAGCTTGATCTGTAGTGTCCCTGACCTTTTCCCCTGATACAGGGCCCAGAAAACCTTTCAAAGAAAGATGCCAGAGCATGGGTAGGTTCCTTCTATTGCAGACAAACCTAAGGGTCCCTCAGACTGGCAGACTTGGCAGACTGTAGCCTCATAGGTAAATGTTCAAGGGACATATGACCTGCGGAGGAAGGACTTAGAGAACTGCAGCTGGGCAAAGGCAGGGAAGAATATGGTTGAAAGCATAAACAGCTTGGGAGGCAGCATTTCAAGACTGGGCAGAGAAATCTTAAGCACACTTGAAAGAGGCAGGAATTTGAGAGAGAAAATGGATTAACCTGAACAACCCCCTCCAGCATGAAATGTGCTCATAAACAGAGTCAGCTTTCAGTGGAGCTCATACGGAAAGGTTGGAGGAAGCCCCAGGGAAAGGCATTGCTCAGAAAACTTGCCGGCTCCCAGGGCTTGCAGGAGTCTCTCCTTCAGCACTCAGGACAGCACCATCCCCTTTGTGACTGGCGCATGAACCTATGCTACACTCAGGAAATAGTTGCAAGTCCCTGGAGGAAGATGATGGGAATCCTTAACTGCCAGAGTTGGCAATGACCTTCAGGATAATAGAATCCAGTGCTTCAATTTTCTAGATGAGGAAGCTTAGCTGAGATGGGGGGAGCGGGGGTAACTTTCTCTGAGTCATGCTTTTGGTTTGTGTCAAAGCAAGGACTAGAATTCAGGCAACTAAGGTTTTCACACATCTCCTGTCTCAATGTGCCAAATGGATGCCCGCCCATCATCCATCACCCCACAGGCAGCAGCAGGGGTGTTTACTGAAGGAAGGAGGATGGCCATGAAGAGTAGCAATGTGGGTTCTGTGGCTGGTGTGTCAGTGACACTGAGTTGGGTAAAGATTTTTAACCACTTTCAGCCTCAGTTTCCTTATTTGTAAAATGAAGGTACTATTACCTATACCTATGTAAGTTGGCTGTTATGAGGATTTAATGAGATGATGTCTGTTGAAATGAAAAGTTACCCACTACTTTAGAGGGGAGGAAACTGGGGTTCAGGGAAGTTTGGAAACGTTTCCAATAACACTAGGGCAGCGAAGAGTCAGAGGTCAGTTTGCTGTTGCTCCACAGGTCCCTGAGTCATTGTTGACTTTTTTCCCACCTCTTTTCACTCTGTTGTCCAGGTTAGATAATTTCCTATTGAGATATTTTCATGTTCCCTGACTCTTTTCTCTGTTGTCTTTCTTCTGCTATTGAGCCTACTCAATGAAGTTTTTTTTTTTATTACTGTGATTATGTAGTTTTTGTTTTTTATCTTCTATTTCTTTACAGAAATTTGCTTTCTTTCTATTAGTTTCAAGAGAGTTTCCTCTTACTTGTGGGATAATTTTTATAGTAGATGCTTTAAAGTCTGTACGAAAATGCCAATGTCTGTGTCACTTTGGCGTCTGTGTCTATTAAATTGTCTTTTCTCGGGGGGTATGGAGATGTTTCTGGGTCTTTAGATGCTGAGTGATTTTGGATGCATCCTGGATATTCCAAACATGCATTATGGGTCTCTGGGTCATAATTAAATCTTATTGAGAATGTCGATATCTTTGTTAATTTGGTCAGCTCTCATCTAGTTATGTTAAAGGCACTAGTTATGCCCTGCCCGCTGAGGGTCATGGTTTCAGCACCAGTTTTGTTTTCAGTCTTTGTATTTGGATCTGTCCTGCCTGTGTGCCACTCGGTGGTCCCCCGGGGACCCAGAAGCTAGTCTGTCTCTTAGTTCAGATCTCAAAGTCCTTTTTCACAATGTATAGGATCAGATCCACACATGTGCAGCTTAGAAATAAGCCTAGAAGTTTCCCAGGCTCTCCCTCTCTGCTATCTCCCTGGAATTTTCTGATTCCTGAGAACTCTGCTTTCAGCTTTATTTAAACCCAGCTCTGCCGTGTACGTCCTGCAACTAATCCTGCCTGGGGCCAAATGGCAGGAGGACAAAGAAAGAATAAAAGCAATGGGGGTTTGTCCCACTCTCTGAGGACCACAGCACCCCACCTCCAATCAGAGAGGGAGCCTCTCCTGGCTTGCGGTGTTAGGCTCCTGTGGGCTCTTGCCCCTGCTCTCAGTGTTACTGCCACAGTGGCATTGCCTGGGGATTGGGGCATGAAAGAACAAAGGAGAGAAAAGAGAGGGAGATTTCCCCTGCTTTCCCTGAATGTTAGGGACTCCCTCTGCAAACCAGAAGTAGAGGGCTTTTCTGTAGCTCCCTCTGTCCACATGATATTGATTGTGGGTTATGAGGCTGTGTTGAGTCTAGACTGAGGGACACCTGAGGAAAATAAAATGGTAGCCTCACTGTTGGCTCAATAGGGTGTTGAACCCTGGCCCTCATCCTCACTCTGCCTCTGTCTGTGGAGGGGCTGCTGCCTGCATTCTGCTCAGGGCTCACAGCTGCATTCAGTGCAAGAGATGGGGCAAGGGTATTTTCTCCGCTTACCCTCAGAGCTTGGTCTGGATGCAGATTTGTGTGACTCCAACATCCACTTGTTCTCTGGAGCCCTTGCCTCTCGTGCGTTCCCAGTGAGTCCCTGAGCTTCTCCATAGAAGAGGTAGGGGCACCAACAATGGAATTGTCTTAGAGTGCCAAGGGCAGCCGTCAGAACACCTGCAACATTAAAAGGCTGCAGCCACTACCTGCCAGTCATAACACGAGATTGAAACGGCAGCTCCTGCCCCCCAGACTCCCTGTTAGGAGATCAGAAGCTGTCGGGTAAAGCCACGCAGACTCACGCTGGCAGGAAGCAGACGCGAGAGGAAAGCCACGCCCCGAGGCACACGTGGCATTTAGCAGCCCCAGCGCTGGCAATGCAGATGCCCTTAGCATGTTGGAGACTTTCCTGGGCACTCATCGGTGGCCTCTGGTATTATTTTCTCCCAATTACTTATTTCCTCCGTTATTAGTTTCCTGGGGTTGCCATAATCAAGTGCCACAAACTGGGTGGCTTAGACCAGCAGTCCACAACCTTTTTAGCACCAGGGACCAGTTTCATGGGAGACAATTTTTCCATGAATTGGGGGTGGGCAGATAGTTTCTGTATGATTCAAGTGCATTATATTTATTGTGGATTTTATTTCTATTAAGTTATAATATGTAACAGAATAATTATACAACTCACCATAGTGTAGAATCCATTTTCCTGCAACTAACTTGTTTTCCTGCAACTAGGCAGTCCCATCTAAGGGTGATGGGAGGCAGTGACAGATCATCAGGCATTAGATGACAGATCATCATAAGGAGCGAGCACAGCAGCCTAGATCCCTCGCATGCACAGTTCACAATAGGGTCCGCGCTCCTACGAGAATCTAATGCTGCCGCTGATCTGACAGGAGGCGGAGCTCAGGCAGGAATGTGAGCCACGGGGAGTGGCCGTAAATACAGATGAAGCTTTGCTTGATCACCTGCTGCTTGCCTCCTGCTGTGCAGCCTGGTTCCTAATGGGCCACAGACTGGTACCAGTCCATGACCCAGGGGCTGGGGACCCTTGGCTTCGGTGATAGACACCGATTCTCTTTCAGTGCTGGAGTCCGGACATCCGGGATCAAGGTGTGGGAGGGTTGGTTCTCTCGAGGCCGTGAGGGTGCCTCTGTTCCGGGCCTCTCCCCAGCTGCTGGAGGCTGCAGGCATTCCTTGGTGCTCCTTGGCTCCTGGAAGCATCATTCCCGTCTGCCTTTATCTTCACATGGCATTCTCCCTGTGTGCACATTTATGTCTGTATCTCCCCCTTTTTTTAGGGATGGGGGAGTCTCACTCTGTCGCCCAGGCTGGAGTGCAGGGGCACTGTCTCCTCTCACTGAAACCTCCACCTCCCCGGTTCAAGTGATTCTCCTGCCTCAGCCTCCTGAGTGGCTGGGACTACAGGCGATTGTCACCACACTCTTTTTTGTATCTTTAGTAGAGATGGGATTTTACCATGTTGACCAGGATGATCTACATCCCTTGACCTTGTGATCCGCCTGCTTTGGCCTCCCAAAGAGCTGGGATTACAGGCATGAGCCACCATGCCCGGCCTACATTTCCCCTTTATATAAGGACATCAGTCACATCGGATTAGGGGCCATTCGCAATGGTCCTGTTTCCAACTCAGATTACATTCTGAGGTCCTTGGAGTTAGGTCTTCATTGTATCTTTTAGGGGGACATAATGAACCCATAACACCTCCCTTCATGCCCAGCTCATCTGAAGACAGAGTGGACTTTCGTGCCACACTTCGCTTTGGGCTCAGCCGTGGGACTTGCTTTGGCTAAGGAACATGAACGGCTGTGACAAGCCTGCTCCCAGCAGAAACTTTAAGCGTGCACAGGTGGTTTGGCCCCACCTGTCTTGCTTCTGAGAACAGTGGGCCCCAGGTCTGGGCACTTCTTCAGCCTGAGTTTTAGGAAAGGAAAGACACGCAGATCCCAACAGAGCCCAGTGGAGGAGAGCAGGGCGGCAGCCGGTCTCAGCCATGGTGTGCATGAGGAAGAAACAACCGTTCGTGGTCAGCTCCTGAGATGCTGGGATTGTTTGTTCCATAGCCGAAGCTGACTATTGCTCTGATTATCTGCATAACTAATGGCCAGAGGGAACTACAGACGCTAGCTGAAAGCTGACATGCCAAAAGTACTTAAAGACTCCATCACACACCTCGAAAATATTCTATTATTTTAAAATACCATTACTGCTAATAAGAGCTTAACGGCATCCACTTTGCCATAATTTGATTAGAGATCCACAAGGATTTAGGTCTGTGAGACCTGACTTAATAATGCCTGTGAATTATTCAGAGATGGTTCCGCCGCAAAGTACAGGATAGCAGGTCCTGCAGTGTGCCATGCCAAGGGCTCAAGACCACCTGGGATTCCTAAAGAGTAGGAGGTTCCGTCTGGGATCTTGAAAGGCACCAGGACATATGGCAGACCAAGGCCCTTTGTCTTGTCCCGGTCCTGAGCCACGACTCTGTTCTAGGAGCCCTCTCATTACTGCCACCTCTTTGGAACTCATTTTTCCCAGTTGCCAGGGTGGCTTTGCTCTGGGGCAATTCAGATCTGAAGAAGGTTCATCTTCTAGCTCTTTGCCTCCAGGATTGCACTGGGAAGCCAGGCCTTTGATCCCACTGCAGAGACCCATCCGGAGAGCCTTTATTTGGACAGGGGTGACATAGGGGAGGGCTATGCACCGCTGGGTCTAAGTCATGCCTGGCACACCACGTGGACTCTCAGGAAAAGCTCGGGAAGTGAGTGAAAATGCCTTTTACATCTGTGTGTGCTCCTAGGTTCGTAAAGCACAGGAGGCAGCACTTGGAAGTTTATTAAATCCTGCCTGTGTGAGCAAGAAGCTAGGATGCCCCCATCATCATGGAGGCGGCCTAGAAGGTGAATGGGGGTCCCAGGGCCATTGAGCTGGGATGCCAGGATTTGAACTCAGGGCCCTCTCACTCTGAGGTCCTTCTGACCGTCGTATGTGATGAGGAGATGGTGAGATTTTTAGGATACCACAAGGCCCTCCTGCCCATAGCCTCTCCCCACTGGCCCACACGGCCCCTGTAATTCACACAGCTCACCTCTTGGGTTCACGCCCTGGATCCACATTCTTACTCTACCTTTGCCATCCACAGACATTTTAGGAGGGTGGATTTGATTAGATGTTCACCACGCTGACAGGTTGGGAAGAGGATGGGGAGGTCCTGTCTGGGGAAGGAGGGAGGGTTGGGAGGTGGAGGGGGAGGGGGGCTTCCCTTCCAGGTTGCAGAACTCTGCACTGTGGCTCTGTGGAAACAGGGGACAGCAGAACCCGAAGGCTCCTTGTGGGAATGGAAGAGGAAGAGGAGACTGGCTGTAGAATGGAGGAAGGGGGCTGGGGGGGCATTGGGGGGGGTGCCAAACCCTGAGGCTGTGAAGAGCAGAACTTCTGTGCCAGGGAAGGAGACAAGCCAGGTTCAAAGTCGGCTGGAAACCCCAGAGCCGTGCTGGAGGTGCTGGGATACTTTGCTTCTGAGGAAGGTGGTTGAGGGAGCTGGACAGTCCTGGGCGGGGGCTCAGCACTGACCCCTCCTCATGGGTCCTGGCTGCTTCCCAGCCTGGCTCTGAGGGCCCCACTGCCTCATCCCATGTTCCAACCCAGTGTCCTGACCCAAAACTGCAGGGCAGCTGTGCTTGCTTGTGAATGAAGCCAGGCTGAGTTATTTCAAGAGCTGGCAAGAGTTTCCAGCACCCTGGCAGCCAGATGGTCCTGAAATCGCTGATCAAAACCATCAGATGATGCACCAACCTTAGAGGTTGGGGGTGAGCGGGGGGGGGTTGTTAAGTGGGAGGACCTGGCCTTTGGAGCTTCAGCTGACCAGGAATGAAGGGGTTAAGAGAAATCACTCCTCCCACTGGGAGGGCCCACTGGGGTGGCTTGCAAATTAGGGCCAGTTCTCTTCTGTGTCTGCCCTTGATCTCAGGGTGACTTGTAGAAAGCGTTTTCTTGGCTTTGATTCCAGAGAGGTGTCAGTCGCAGACTCCTGTGCATGGTGTCTGTGTCCCCTGGGCCCAGCCTCACGCCCTGTCCTGGGCAGCTCTCCATCCACCGGAAGGACGGACAAGGGAATAAGGAATGACAGTGTATCCAGGGAGACAGGCAGGAGGAGGGGCTGACTTAAGGGCCCTGTCCAGGGACCTGTTGCCTCCAAAGACTCATTACAAGGAGCAGTCACACAAGGTCCCCCCTGCTCCTTGGAGAAAAGCAGGGGATGGAGGTGTATAGGTCAAGCTCAGCGGCTGCAAGGAGGAAAAAGAAGTGAACTCAGCATCATGACTTCCACAGAAGCCATTTGTCTCCTGGGTTTCAGCTCCCCAAGGAGGTTCCATGGGGATGCAGGCTCGGTGGAGACAGATGACTTGTCCTGTTCAGAGTTGCCGCCTTGGCATTGCATACACAGAAAATGCAGAGTGAACATGGCCGGGGTGTCGTCATGGGGCTATAAAATGCTATGTCTCCCAGGTTACAGGACTGATGAGTTGTGAACCTTGAGGCAGGACCCTAGAGCCCAGGCTGTGGCCCTGGGAGGAAGCCCCATCGGAGGGCCGTGGAAGACGGCTTGCTCAGCTCTGCCTGCTGGGTCCGTGACGATGCTGGAAGTCTGGGGGCTGTGTTCGATTCCTGAAGCTGCTAGAACAAAGTACCACGACCTGGAGGGCTTAGAACCACGGAAATTGATTCTCTTGCAGTCCTGCAGGCCAGGAGCCTGAAATCAATGTGCAGGCAGAGCTGGTTCCTGGCCTTGCCCAGCTCCTGGTCTCTGCCTCTGTCCCCACGTGGCTTCCCCCATGTGTACTCCTATGTGTCTCTTTTCTCTTCCTATAAGGACACTGGTCACATTGGGTTAGGGTCCACCTTCATTCAGTTTGACTTCGTCTTAACTAATTACATCTGCGAATACCTCATTCCCAAATACACTCATATTATGGAGTTCCAGGTAGATGTGAATCTTTGGGGGACACTGTTTTTCTTTTTTAAATTATACTTTCTCTAAGTTCTGGGTGCTGGTTTGTGGGGGGCACTGTTAAACCTAGTAAAGGGAGCAGGAAACGTGGGTTCAGACAAGCAGCCATGGATGCAGTCTCTTGCGACTTGACTTGTTCCCGGGCTTGTGTTTGAGTACTGGAATCAGAAAGCTCATTTTGGGGCTTTTTCCCCATCTCTCTCTGAAGGGGGCCCATCCCTTGAGCCTCAACTACACCTGCAGGCTTCAGGGTGGCTCAGGCAGGAGGAGCCTGGGATTCTCCTCTGTGCACGGAGGTGGCACTGGCCGCCGGGCTGAGCTTTTGGCCACATCAGAACATGTTTGGATCATGTCATTGAAGGCTCCTCTTTGAAACGTCTTGGAGAAGATCAATGACTAATTCTCACACGAGAGAGGCCCTCAGTCACAAACCACCCTTTGAGCTTGATAGTTCTCCACTCCGGCTTTTATGATCCAGATTAGTTTTCTTGAACTGTGGAATACAAATCGACACATTTCAGAGAAGCTTGGCAGGAGGGCCCCCAGCAAGGGATACGGACTGACGGGGACCCAATGGCAGACTTGGTGGAAGAAGGACTGTCCTCAACTTTTAATTGAGAAAGTGTCCAGGCCTGCTGGCTGTGCGGGTGGCCATCTTTCCATTTAGTGGGAGAAGCTGGAGGCTCAGCCCTGCGGTCCTGGGAGGCTGATTTGTTTGGAAAGAGTAAAGGGATCTGAATTCAAATGTAATATCTTTGAGGTTAAAACCTCATGATGCCCCTTTGCGAGCTCCAAGGCAGCCCCTGAGCTTGCTCTGAGCATTGGAGAGGGCAGGGAGGCCAACTAGAGCCGTGGGCTTGGGGAAGGGCTTGCAAGTTGTCTGTCTGGCTCACAGCAGGTGAGCTGAACCCCAGTGCTGCTCAGGAGTGTGGAGTGAGCTGGAAAAGTAGGAGTAAGTGGCCGTGAGCTGGGCACAGCAGCCGCCCTCACTCCCTGATTTGCAGAAACACAGTTTCCAGCATCTGAGGCTTCTCTTGGGAGATGTGTACTTGGTCCTTACACACAGTTTCGAGTCTGATGTGGTGAGTTATTATTTTCTCGGAGCAGGTGACTCCCCTGGGAATGTTTTAGAAGATGACTCTGCTTCTCATACTGAGAATAACTCTGAGAACTTGAAGCCAATCTCCTGGAGGGGGGCTGCGGGGAGGTGGGAAAAGAGGCTCCTTGGAACTGAGTGGATGGATGGATAGAAACCCAGCAAAGGGACCCAGCCCCAGGACCCCACTCTGCTCTCCCAAATTAGCTGGGTGACCTTGGGCAAGCTGCTCGCCCTTTTCACGGCTCAGCTCTGTCATCTGTAGCAGGACACCGGCCCTGCCTTCCCAGGGTTGTGCCGTCCCCAGGATCAGCAGTGGGGCCAAGTCAGCTACACAGTCACCAGGTGCCCGGCGTATGCCCTGTGGTTTCTGCATCTCCTTGGTGACATATGGCTCGGACGCTGGAGGAAACACCGATTCTTCTGTGATGACAGGGGGAGATGCCAAGTCTCTGCTGCAAATGACAACTGCAGGCTGGGCCAGAGAAGAGTGGGGCCACCAGAGGAAGGCAAAGGTGGCCACGGCTGGGGCGGGACCACCAGAGGAAGGCGAAGGTGGCCACGGCTGGGGCCGTGGTTTGTTTAAAATGTCCAGATGAATGGATTGTGGCATCTCACTTTGCAGACATTTATTTGCAGAAGGCCATCTCTGTGCCAGGCTTGGGGCATCAGCAATGGACAGGAAGGATGCGCAGTGTGACCTCGTGGGGGTTGACAACAGGCAGAGGTAAGTGGCCTCTACTATGTTTCCAGTGCAGCGACCTCCTCCAGGCCTCGGAGCTGCTGAAGAATCAGAAGCACACTTCCCGAAGGGCCCGGGAGGAAGCTCTCCTCTGAGACAAAGGAGGAGGGTGGCGCACGTGTGTGCCTGGAGCAGCCCTGGCCTGCAACGCCCTGTGAGCCAAGAAGCTTCCAGGCTGGAGTACAGTGTGATATTCCTTCAGATTCTCTGTTTGGGAATAGGCTTCCGGGGCATCCTGAGCCATGGGCACGATACTGGCTGCTAGGCGGGTTGGAGCGGCAGCTCCAGCAGCTGCCAGAGCCCTGGGACAGCTGGGGAGGTGGGATAAGGAGGACAGCCTCCACTGTGATCCTTTGCCCCCACCATGGAAGCAGGCTCTGAGACATCTCTGTCCAGCTAGTTCCCAAGACCTCACCTGTTATGGACTTAGCTGGGTCCAGAAGGGCTGACACCTGCTCATGGGAGCAGGTCCTTAAGGTTCTGGCTGGGTAGCTGCTGCCTGCAGTGTGAAGAACCTTGCAAAGATGATTTTGGAGGAAGACACAGAGACCACTGTCTGCCTGTCTTAGTTTGCCTCCATATGGTGACCATGACCACAGCTGCAGGTGCAGACTTTGTGTGAGGCTGAGGTGTACACTCCATGGGCAGGGAATGGTGGGGTGGCAAGGATGGGCCACACGACCCTCTCCAAGCCTTCCTAAAATAGAAGGACTCTGCCGCCTGTCAGGAGATGACAGAATTCCTAGTTGAGAGTGTGGTCCCCAGCCTGGACCTCCATGCAGGCAGGGCTGGGCTGTTGTGCTCGCTGACTTCCTACCTGAGATTCTGAATCCCGTTATAAAGGGAGTTTAGGTGCATGAATCACCCTTAGTGAGGGCCACCAGGATCATGACTCATTCTCCATGATACTTTGGCCATCAGGAAATGTGAGTGTCAGACATTTTGGTGCTGTTTGTTCCAGCAGCTAGTGAGTGTTTCTCTGACTAATACATCTCCCCATATCCTGCCTTTTAGAGATGGCAAGAGGGAGTCAAGGAAGATGAAGCATCCAGTCTCCACAGCCCTGAAAGACCAGAAACAAGACCTGGTCTCACGATCTTCACTGGTCTGGAGGGAACTTGGAGTTGGCTTTGGCTCGTCCGTATTTTAAACAAGTTGTAGCTTCCCTGAGCCTCAGTTTTGTCAATTAATGGAAGGGTATATATCATCTTACTTACTTTGAGTTTTGTCTAAAAGAAGTTAATAGAAAAATGCAAAGAGGAATGTAAAAAGGGCCCCAAGTTGTTCTTGGAAAATAGCGGGTTAGGGATAGAGGGCTGGCCGTGCCACAGTCAGAATCCTTCTCCCCCGGGAGCTCCGGGTACAGGTGGGAGATGCTCGAAACTGTCAAACCCCCCAGGCAGGCAGCTCAGGCCGAGCCGTCTTTAATCTGCTACTCACTGTTCTGTCAGTCACAAGTAGCTGTGATTATTCCAGACCAGTTAAATACCACTTGTCCTTTAATGTAGCCATTGAGTCCAACACTCTTAATTATTTTTCAAAAATTTAAAAGGCACAGGCTAGGTATGGTGGCTCACGCCTGTAATCCCAGCACTTTGGGAGGCTGAGGCAGGCAGATCATGAGGTTAAGAGATTGAAACTGTCTGGCCAACATAGTGAAATCCCATCTCTACTAAAAATACAAAAATTAGCCAGGCATGGTGGTGCATACCTGTAGTCCCAGCTACTCGAGAGGCTGAGGCAGGAGAATCGCTTGAACCTGGGAGGTGGAGGTTGCAGTGAGCTGAGATTGTGCCATTGCACTCCAGTCTGGTGACAGAGCAAGACTCCGTCTCAAAAAAAAAAAAAAAAAAAAAAAAAAAAAGAGCACTGATTATTTCTGATTGGTTTATATGAAATCTCAAGGAGCTGCTCAGGTTTTGAGAGGCTGATGGCCACACTGGGTCATCTGGGGAGCCCCTGGGGTATCCTGAAGAATAATGGGATCAGGAGTGGGGTGGGCTCCTTCTCCCAGCTCAGGCCTGAAGGAAACTCAGAGAGCTCCCATTGAGCTCTTCTTTTCTTTTTTACTTTTTCTTTATTTTTTTGAGACAGAGTCTCTCTCTGTCACCCAGGCTGGAGTGCAGTGGCACGATCTTGACTCACTGCAACCTCCACGTCTCCCAGGTTCAAGTGATTCTCATACCTTAGCCTCCCGAGCAGCTGGGGTTGCAGGTGCCCGCCATGATATGAGGCTAATTTTTGTATTTTTGGTAGAGACAGGGTTTCACCATGTTGGCCAGGCTGGTCTTGAACTCCTGACCTCAACTGATCCACCCACCTCAGCCTCCCAAAGTGCTGAGATGACAGATGTGAGCCACTGCACCCGGCCCCATGGAGCTCTAGAAAGCTGTGACTTGAGGTTCTGGGACTGTCTGCTCAGAGGAAGACCTGTGGGAGAGGAAGGCCTCCATTTTCTTGTTCATTTGTTTACTCATGTGGCATTCACCAGGGTCTTGGCCCTAGACTGGGCTCCATGCAGACCCCAGGCTGTCCCCTCTCTTGTGGTGATGTCAAGTTGGTCGGAGCAGCTGCGGCACCTTTGTGTGGGGTGAATCGCAACGCCTTGCCCTGTGCCTCCTGCTGCCATTTATGTCTTAGGACCAGGCAAAGGCTCAGGTGGCTGCAGGGGTTCTGAGGACAAAGAGCACTGTAGTCTGGAGAACTTGGGAGCTTTGCTAGGGGCAGGATCCTGAGCTGGGCTTTTGGAACGGTCAGAAGCTTACATGGAGGTGGGGAAGGGTTTTCACCCGGCTGCACCGTGAGGAAGGTGGAGCAGGTGCGGCGTTCTGCAAGGACGGTGCAGGAACATGCAAGCCAGCATGGACAGGGTGTGTGGAGAGGTCAGCTGGGTGACACTGTGGATGACCTGAACTCCAGGCTCAGGAATTTGGACCCCTACGTTCTAGTCTCAGAAACCCTTTGTACTTTTAAAAGTTACTGAGGTTCCCACAGAGCTTTGGTGGATGTGGATTTATCTATTGATAATTTCTTCTTTACTGACAAAAACTGAGAAACTTACAAGTCATGTACTTATTAATTCATTAAAAATAACAATGATAGGTCGGGTGTGGTGGCTCACACCTGTAATCCCAGCACTTTGGGAGGCCAAGGTGGGCAGATCATGAGGTCAGGAGTTCAAGACCAGCCTGGCCAACATGGTGAAAACCCGTCTCTACTAAAAATACAAAAATTAGCTGGGTGTGGCGGCACGTGTCTGTAATCCCAGCTACTTGGGAGGCTGAGGCAGGAGAATTGCTTGAACCCTCGAGGTGGAGGTTGCAGTGAGCCAAGATCACGCTACTGCACTCCAGCCTGGTGACAGAGCGAGACTCTGTCTCAAAAACAAAACAAAACAAAACAAAACAAAAAGATGATATAAATAAGCCTAATTACAGGTTAACATAAATAACAAATTTCAATAAAAATAATTATAGACCCCACCACCACCAAATAGTGAGAAATGAAACTTTGTTTTACCTTTCAGCAAATCTCTGTAATGTTTGGTTGGAGAGAAGGCAGCTGGATTTGCAGAACTCCTTCTGTATTCAATCTGTTGCAATATGTTGTTTTGTTTAAAACACATGAAGAAATATGGCCTCACACAGGTATGCAGTTGGACAACAGAGGGGTATTTTAAAAGCTTTGTTAGATAATTGCAGATACTTTTCTTTATGCTAAACTGGAAGTCAATAAGCAGTAGTTTTCTAAAGGTTAGTTGCAATTGGAAATTGGAAAGCCCTGTCAGTAATTTTTCCTTTTCCATTCAAAGAATAGATTTTTAACCCATGTGTAATTTTGAAACATCACACCACGGTCATTTGGAAAATAACGTTTCACTGCGTTTTGCAGATCTTCCAAATGCTAACACATTTCTTCATTCAATATCAAGAATCACATTCAATAATATCACCACGTTCTTCATCACAAAAGCCTTTAAGTGCTGGGAAGCTGTGGAGCTCCTGGCGGTGGATACGAGTCTTCCAAAATTCTAATTTTTGCTTGAAAGTCAGAACTCTATTATTGGCAACAAATATTGTCAGTTGTTTTCCTTGAAGTGACAGGCTCACTTTATATATTTTGAGAAAATGTCTGCCAAATACCCATGTCTGAATAACCGTAGTTTGTCTCTTAGTTATTCTCTCAAGCAAAAACGGTATCTCATAAAAAGCAGCTAGTTCAGCTCACGGTTGTTTCACAGGGCTCAGGGGTTTTTCTCCGAGACAAACGTTCTACTTTGGTTTGCACCGGGAGTGCTTTATACATAGTTCCCGTTTAATCACACAGAAGATTAAAAAGATTTACATTAAAAAGATGTACACTCAGGGTTGAGATTTAATAAAAATAATAATGTTTAGTGCTCCCTTGAGGCCAGTGCTGTTGTGGGCTAAGCCTGCCTCACACATGGCATGGCACGTTTATTGCTCACAGTACACACATGTGACAGGCTGGCAGGGTCTCTGCTCCACAGGTCACTCAGGGATCCAGGCTGGTGGCAGCTCTTCCAGTTACGGCTTCACTACCTGGGACAAGTGGGCTTCTTGGCGGTTGATGTGGTTTGAGTATCTGTCCCCGTCCGGATCTCATGTGGAAATGTCATCCCGAGAATTGAAGGTGGCGCCTGGTGGGAGGTGACTGGATCATGGCGGTGGTTTTCTCATGAAGGGTTTAGTACCATCCCCTTGGTGCTGTCTTCATGATAGTGAGTGAGTTCTCGTGACATCAGGTCACGAAGTGTGTGGCGCCTCCCCCAACTCTCTCTCTCTTGCTTCTGCTTTCACCACGTGATGTGCCTGCTCCCCCTTTGCCTTCCGCTGTGATTGGAAGCTTCCAGAGGCCTCCCCAAAAGCTGTTGCCAGGGCTATGCTTCCCATACAGCTTGCAGAACCATGAGCCAATTAAACCTCCTTTCTTATAAATTACCCAGTCGAAGACATTTCTCTGTAGCAATGCAAGAACAGCCTAATCCAGTTGTTCCCTGGGGAAGACAGTACTGAAGGGCTTTGCATACAGGAATGAGACATCCCTGCCGGAAGAGGCCCGCGTCACGCCAGCGCACAGCCCGTTGGCCAGAACACGCCACTTGGCCCACCTAATTGTAAGGGCGGCCAGGGCTCCTGGAGGCAAAAGCACTGGGTGTGAGAGAGCACGCCCGTCTCCCCATCCATCCCCCTGAGATGCTGGCCTCCCATCCACCAACCTCCTAGTCCTCTCCTCCGGGAAGCGTGCTCCACGCCATCCCTCCCCACGCTGACTCGTCTCTCTCTGAGTCATGCTGACTCTAACTGGCCTTTCACCGTTTGTCTCTACTGTTCATCTTTGGGTGGAGTGCGGCTCACCGTGAAGCTTCTCTGCACTCGCTGGATGAACGAGGGAATGAACAGGGAGGTTTAGGTTCTTGGTGGCTGGAACCTCCTGTTTTTAGATCCTTCCTTGTTTCCCCCTGCAGCCCTTCAGTGTGGGTTTTTGTAGCAGCCTGGACGTCTTCTCTAGGGAGGGCCCACCAGCTGCCCTGGCTCGAGGCCCCCGGAGACCAAAGACCGGGCATGGAGCGAGAAAAACAGACGATGGAAACCTGCACCTCGGCCCCAGCCCCGCCACTGAGAGTGCGTGGCTGTGGAGGCCTCCGTTTGTCCTCTCTGCGAGGGAGGAGCCCGCTGGAAGCTCTCCTGAGCCCCTCCGGTCCCTGCCATGCCATGGGTCCGCCTGGTGAGCCTGCAGTGGGGATTTTGTTTTTTGTGTGTGGGGTGAGTTTCCATCAAAATAGCTGCATACTCTCACCAAGACTCCCTCATAGCCCTCGGCTCTGGGAGCCACCTCTGTCTGCGCACTGGGGAGCGCCCTCAGCCCCTGCCTCCCTCTCTCTCTTTGTCTCTGTTTCTCTCTCTCTCTCTCTGTCTCTTTCTTGCCCGGTCTCTGCTTCTGTCTGACTCTTTCTCTGCCTCTCTGTCTGTCTGCATGTCTCCCACTCTGTGGGTCTCTCTCTGACTCTCTGTCTCTGTTTATTTCTGTCTCTCTTTGTCTGTCCCTGTGTCTCTTTCTGTCTCTGTGTGTGTATAGACATATTTGTCTACTTATGATGACATTCCATGGACGCTGCTTCCCCCAGACGGTTCGAGGCGTGGGGCACCTGGGCTGCAAGTCCTGTATTAGAACAAGGTCCCTGTGCTGCTCCAGTGAAAACCTCTGGAAGAGCGGATGCTTCTGGGAAGGCCCCGTAAGAAGTAGAGGAGTGCGTGGGTTCTCCACGGCCGCCACGGAGACTCGCGTGGAAGCATCCGTGTGACGCCGAAAACCCGGAGCCTGTCCTTTCCCTCCTGTGCCCCTGAGGGCAGTGCCCAGGGATCATGCTTACAGGTTCCCCACCGGGCATCCCTGCCAGGCCACGCCCGACCTGCCCCATACCAAGGCCAGAAGCCCCTTGCTCCGCAGCCTCCTGGGGAACCCACCCGAAGTGCCTGCTGCACACTGTCCTTTGGGGTCGCTAGTGTGCCCTCGCCCCGCCTGGAGGCCTGGGTCTCGTGGGGCCAGTCGGGACTGGTGTGGGTCTCTCTGAGCTGCAGGAGCCCCTCCTTCTGTGTCCTTTCCTGCTCCTGTCCAGAGGCTGTGATGGGGTTTCTTTGTTGCTTGGCTCAGAGCGGGGGGCTCGGGGGGCCTGAGGGCCTGGGAGATTGAGCCCCACACCTGGAGAGGGACACATCGTTCTGGTGTCCTGACGACTTCCCGTGGGGCTTCTACAGGAGACACACTGTGTTCTGCTGAGGACGGGTGTCCGTGGTCGAGCCGTCTCCCTTGAGCTCTATTTCTTGTTTTTTCTTTTGTGTTTTCTTTTTCGAGACGGAGTCTCACTCTTGCTCAGGCTACAGTGGGGCGGCGCGATCTCGGCTCACTGCAACCTCCGCCTCCTGGGTTCAAGCGATTCTCCTGCCTCAGCCTCCCGAGTGGCAGGGATTACAGGCATGCGCCACCATGCCCAGCTAATTTTTGTATTTTTAGTAGAGACGAGGTTTTGCCACGTTGGCCTCGAGCTCTTGGACCTGCTCCAGCCCAGCTGAGCACCGGCAGCCACTCCTGCTGCAGTGCTTTCTCCTTCAGTCGTGCTCCCTATGTTGGAGGCAGGACCGGTTTGGGTGAGGAAAGGCATTGGCTGGCTCAGGGGAGCCATGGCCAGGAAACTCAGACCCTGGGTCACGAAGACCCAGGGCCCGCGAGACTCCCATCAGAGCTAAACTCTCAACCTTAGAAACGTCTCACAGAAACCAACGTCAGGAATCTCAGTGGCATTGGGGTCCCAGCAGGAGATGCGGACCGGGAGCCTGGTGGTCCCTCTGCCCCACGTGCCATTGGGGTCCCAGCAGGAGATGTGGACTCAGAGCCTGGTGATCCCTCTGTGCCATGTGGTGTTGGTGTCACCAGCAGGAGATACGGACCAGCAGCCTGGTGATCCCTCTGCCAGCCCAGGTGCAGGTGCACAGCGAGTTCTCCCGAGTTCTCAGGGAGTGTCGCTGCGGCTGCTACAGTGTCACAGGGATGAGTTTACCAGAGAACGTCGTCACCCGTGAAGCCCGTTACAGATGTGGGACACACATATCATCATGAACAGAAGGCTGGGGCAGAGAGTGGTGAACCATGGGGGAATGAGGTTGCCGTCTTCTATTCTTCCAAATTATTCTCTTCTTGGATGCCAGCCACCCTCAGGCACTGGCCTTATAGCTGTGAACAAGCCAGGCCTGGCCCCTGTCCGCACAGAGCTCTCCATCAGACAGGTGACAGCCTGACACGGGTCATGACCTGGTGATGGATGCCAGGAGAGGGGAGGCTGGAGTGTTGGGGTGGAGGCATCTCCTGGGAGGCACGAATACCAAGAGCTGCAGGGAGGCCTAGAGCCAAAGCCCATCTCCTTCCTCCTGTCCCTTAATTTGGGTTTCTAGGCTGCTAGGAGACATGGCATGGGAGAGAGGTTCCGAAGGTGTGGAATCCCCTGTGCTGGGGCATGTGTCTCTACTGCAGATGTGGACTCTCTAAGGAGGCCACAGGAAGGAGAGACTGGGTTTCTCAAACTTGAGCTTGCAGAAGATTCATTTGGGAACCTCAAATGGCAGGTTCCTAGGACTCAGTCCCAGCGACCCTGATTCTGAAAGGCCAAGTCAGGTCCATGGAAGTTTGACTTTTGGCAGGTGGTCCAGGTGGCCGGGATGCAAGTGAGGTAATTTGAGGACAAGGCTGGTCTGGAGCAATGGTGCTTCCTACCATCTTCCTGGCTGCAGGTGTCATGGGTGAAAACCTGACCATCCATGTCCCCCCGGAGGGACTCTCCTCGCTTCTGGCATCCTCTGTATTCATGTGGCCTGTTTCGTAGTAGGGGAACTGAGACCTGCAGAACCAGTATGTGGCTTTTGTCTGTACAGTGGCCTCTTTTTGAGGTTCTGGGTTAAAACTTTTTTGTGTGCAGAGCTGGTGCCAGGCAGAACTGGGATGGAGATGCTGCCTCAAGTATGGGTCTGTTTATGTATCTCAAGTTTCTACCATCCTGCCAAGGGGTGCCCCTCAAAACAGGCCACACACAGCTGCTGGATTCTCCAGGGGTCTCTGAAGTCCAGCTCTCCAGTGACTTGTTGCTTTTCTTTTTCTGTGTTACGTACATGAGGAGTACGTCATAAGTGTGCAATAAACGTCTATTGGTGATGGTGAAAGAACCTAGAAGCTTCCTGCATGCCCACTGCCATACGAGGTATGACGTCAGCAAGGCCGGCGTTGGTGGCTGCGTGCCCATTGCCATACGAGGTATGACGTCAGCAAGGCCGGCGTTGGTGGCTGATGCCCATTGCCATACGAGGTATGACGTCAGCAAGGCCGGCGTTGGTGGCTGCGTGCCCACTGCCATACGAGGTATGATGTCAGCAAGGCCGGCGTTGGTGGCCGAGCCAGAGGCTCAGTTCCCACCAAGAACGGGGTGTGTGTTGGGTCCTCATTCTCGACTTCTGCTTCATCTCAGCATTGCCCACATTTATCACAGTTGTTCCTTCAGTTCATTTCCAAGCAGTGTCCAGCTGAGTGTAACGTTTTTCCGGCATCGAGGAAGAGAGAGGCTTAGACCAGGAATGAGGTTCAAGGAACAGACTCCAAGCTCTGAGTTCATTCCCAAAAAGATGAATTTGTTTTTGTTTCTGAGCCTCAGAGATGATCTGTTGCTGCTGGCACCCCCATTTATTGTACCTGTTTCCGAAATATACTGTGGCCTATCAGAGGCTAGAACAGGTGCTGGAAAACCTATGTGTGAGGTGTCCTCTGATCGCCCAGCTTGGGGAAGGCCCCTGCCCCCCAGAGCTGAGCACTGGGGCTCATGGATTCCTCCAGGTAGCTACCTATCAGCTCTCCCTACCACACAGCCCGCAGTGGGCCTCGTTCCCTGACGCCCAGGGCCTAGATGGATGTGAAATATTATCAGCAGAGATGAGCGTTTCAGTGAAACAGCTGAATGTTCTTCAGGACTGCACAACCAAGGAGATATTTTTTCCTGATATGTGTGGGGAGAAAGGTGAGGATGAAAAAGAGTGAGAGAAGACGTCTGACTTCATTTACTGTTCTAGAAGCTACACGACACTGAAAGACGGATCCTGCCCAGGTGCTTGGGACCAGGTGGGAATTGTGTTTTTAGGCAGTGGGGAGAGTCATGGGGTGCGGAAATGTTTTCTCTCCTCTCCATTTCAGCCATGTAACCCTTTTCCCACCTTCTCCATCCTTAACGTCTCATCCACTCGAAAGACTTAACTTTCACTGAGTTTTTGTAAATCTTTAAAAAGTGTTCTCCTCCCTCACTCCCCAAGTTAAAAGTTCATCTTCTGGCCAGGATGGCAGGAGGCTTCCTGCTTTCTCAGGGCTGAAATGGAATGATCCCTCAGATCTCAGGAAAGGAGAGAAGCTGAGGTGCCTGTCCGTTTTCAGGGCGTCTCTGGAATGAGGCTGCTTCTTGGTGTGAGAAGGGCTGACTGCCAAGCCAGGGGCTCCTTAGCCTCCCCTCCGCTCCCCTCCCCAACAGTCCTTCGTAAAGCCCAGTCTCCCGCTGCTGCCCCCACCCCGACCTGCCCTGCCTTTGAGAAGATGTCCTGTGGTCTAACAACGGGATCTTCTGAAAAGCCACGTCCATAGTTGAGCCTGAGTGCAAGGGAAGATCTGGTCCACAGAGCTCTCGGTGAGATTCTCCCCGCTCTCTGAGCCTGCTCGTGGGGGTCCACGGCTTCCAGGCACCATTTTCCTCTTTTGTTGTCAGGGTTCGGCTAATGAGCAGCCTACTTAGCCCATCTCTGCCCAGATGTGGCCTTCAGGCCTCCCTGAGATGGGGGCCGGGCCTCATGAATCACTCACAGCGACCCGGGGCGCCGAGTCTGTTCCTGCGGCTGAGAAAGGCCTGGGAGCTGCTGAAGAGGCATTCATCCTCATTTTATGTGGGGAAAACAGCGAGGGGAAAAGGCATGCTTGCAATTTAATGTAACTAAATGTCATTCCGCGCCCCCTGTATCGCCGCTCAATTGAAAGCCACGGGGATTAGGGCTGAGGGGTAAGACGGCGGTTGCATAACCTGATTCATAACCCTCAGCGCCTATTTATCATAAAATCATTTACGGCTCCATAAAACGTGTTAATTTGGGTGGCGGTGATGTATGTCTTTGATTTAGGAGCTGACATTTCTGCCCAGTGGCTGCTCAGCATGGGCTCTGCAGCCTGGAGAAGGGACGAGGAGAAGTAATCACACCGGGGCAGCGGGGCGGCAGGCTTGTGTATGGTGACATGTTTGGGCTGGCTGGTCTCTCCTCAGGGAAGCCTCCAGCCAGGAGGGAGGGAAGATGAGGTCTGGGGCAGGTCTGGGGCAGGTGGAGCCTGGTGGGGGGTGGATTAGAGGGACCGCTGTCTGAAGGCTGGGGGCTGTCCCAGAATTCTGCCGTTTGTTTAATAAATGCTTAGTGTGATTTCCCTCAGAGGAAAGTGGCTGCTTCATGGGGGTCTGTTACCCTGGGCGCATTATTTATTGAGCACCTACTGTGTCCAGGATTGTGCGATGTACCGGGGGAGGAAGTCGTGTGCAAGACAGATGAGGGTCCCGCCTGCAGAGTCCTCCCCCAGCCTTGTGCTCCGGCCTTGTGATTCCTGGACGTGTCAAGGGCAGATTTGAGGAGAAGGGCACAGGGGGCGTCTGCAGCCCCCGATCCCACCCTCTTGCCAATGTCCTTGGGTAACCAGCCTCCTAACTCTTAAGCAGGGGAGGCACCTGGCCAATAGCCACAGGACAGGCTTATGCATGGAGGAGTCGCCAGGGAGAATGGATGTGGAAGTAGAAGTTTGGGCATCCCAGGGTGGGCGGTGGTGCTGGAGCATCACAGCAGGGCCTTCCGTCTCCCACCAGCGGGAAAACACTCTCCGTAAATGAGCTCTGCTCCCCATCCCCAGAGCATCCTCCCGGCCCACTCCCTCCCTGGCTCTCCTTCCTGATCGTGGGCTTGTTTTTATGAATTTGAAAGGTAAAAAGCCAACACTCCACGGAACCTCATGTTTTCTCCACCCCCATAGTTTATTAAAAAAACGAAACACCCAGCAAATCATTTTTATGAGCAATTAAGTACCCTCTAGTGCATACATGGTGGGCTCAGCTGACAAATGATTGACGACCCAGGCTGGGGGCTGAGCTGGTCTCCCCCGGTTCTGCCCCCACCCCCACCTGATCCCTTACTGCTCCCCTTGGTGGCCGAGGTAAGTGTTTCCATTCGTCAGTCTCAGGAGGAACGATGGTTTATGTTCTGGGCATGAGTGCTTTTATTTGCCATTATTTTCTCCTCTCCGTGAGAACTGTTGGTTCATAACTTCTGTTATTGCAGAATATTATTTACAGATCTCAACGTAAGGGAAGCCAGCTGGGGGAATATTTGTTTGCACGGCTCCCCTTCCCCCAGACTCTCTCCCAAATCTCTAAATAAACTTTTCTATTGATTCTGGAGGGAAGCATCCATCAGGCGTTGTCGTGAGAGCAAGATGGAGAAGCTGATTTCATTCCCATTTTTGAAACATTTACTCCATTTCGAAGCCCTGAGGATGAAGCACTCTCATAGATGGCCCCAAACACTTTCAGGCAAGACCTACTTGAGATGACCAAGGAGCTTTCTCTCCAGACAGGTGACTCTAGAGCCTAATTCTTTGCTGCCCCAGTGGGTTTCCAGATTTGTCCAGAGATTGCGACATTATCCAAATGATGTTTATTTGATGGACTCCTTTGCAAAGTGCTGTCTGTCAAGGCCACGCAGAGATCACCCTTTTAAATACAGTATCAAAGCCGGTGTTCTGACAGCATTCTCCCTGATGTTTAAATGCATTTATACAAAGAGTCTTACAAGGGCCCAAATTTAAGTCATCCATGTGACAAATCATCTTTGCTTAAAAGAATAGAGATGGGCGACTGGGACTTATCCCTGAAAATCCAAGATCTGTGGCCACGGTAGTCCTATGACACTCTGGTTGTATGAAATCAACCACTAATAGGGAATTGTGGCTCCAAAGCCTGCTGACAAATGTTTCCTTTTTAATCTAAAATACTCCTTTGTAGCAACCACAAATAGTAACTGGAACCACCGATTGTGTCCTCAATGTGGAAAAGAGGGACTGGCAAGGCGTGGAAGCTCCCAGTTCATGAGCTCTGGCCCCAGAGTTTGCCTGTCCCTCCTCTGCCTTCTCATCTTCACCAAGATGGGATGCTGTGGGTAGGTGGCCACAGTGGACATCGTCCAGTTGGTCCCAACCAGTCAGTTCCTGTCTTGAATTCTATTTTGGGAAGTGAGATGAGGACACAGAAGGAGTTGCATCATGTTGTGACCAACTGAACAGCTGCTGAGGACTGCAGCGTGTCCTGGTCCACACCAAGAGATGCTCACGGAGAGTCTTCTCTGAGTCTCAGCATCCCCCAGGTATCAAGCATGGCCCCTGCCTTGCAGTCCCCAAGGACTCACTGGCCATTCCTTAAATGCTCATTGAAAGGATGGAAAATGAAGGCCGGGCGCGGTGGATGCCTGTAATCCCAGCACTTTGGGAGGCCGAGGCAGGCAGATCACGAGGTCAGGAGATTGAGACCATTCTGGTTAATACGGTGAAACCCCGTCTCTACTAAAAATACAAAAAATTAGCCAGGCGTGGTAGCGGGCGCCTGTAGTCACAGCTACTTGGCAGGCTGAGGCAGGAGAATGGCCTGAACCCGGGAGGCAGAGCTTGCAGTGAGCCGAGAAGCCGCCACTGCACTCCAGCCTGGGCGACAGAGCGAGACTCCATCTCAAAAAAAAAAAAAAAAAAAAAAAAAAAAGAAAGGATAGAAAATGAATAAATGGCTTCTTCATCCCCAAAGTATTAAGGTGGCTGCTCCCTTTCCGCATTTCCTTCCTAAAGACAGAGGTGGACAAAGACTCAGTTTCTCTGTCGGGGCTTTTATGTGGATCCATAGACATTTATTTGCAGTCACTACTTACAAACATCCAAGTGGGTGGGTGCTGTAGTCTGAAGACGTCCCTCAAAGTTCACGTGTTTGAAACTTGATCCCCAATGCAACAGCATTGAGAGGCGGGACCTTTAAGAGATGATTAGGCCATGAGGGCTCTCGCTTCATGAATGTATGAATACTCTTACCTCGAGAGTGGGTTCGTGATCATGGGTGCAGGTTAGCGATCATGGGAGTGGGTTAGTGATCATGGGAGTGGGTTAGTGATCATGGGAGTGGGTTAGTTAGCATGCGAATGGGTTAGATATCATGAGAGTGGGTTAGTTATCATGATAGTGGGTTAGTTATCATGGCAGTGGGTTAATGATCATGGGAGAGGGTTAATGATCATGGGAGTGGGTTAGTTATCATGGGAGTGAGTTAGTGATCATGGGAGTGGGTTAGTGATCATGGGTGCAGGTTAGTGATCATGGGAGTGGGGTGGGTTAGTCATCATGGGAGTGGGTTTGTGATCATGAGAGTGGGTTAATGATCATGGGAGTGGGTTAGTCATCATGGGAGTGGATTAGTTAGCATGAGAGTGGGTTAGCTATCATGGGAGTGGGTTAGTGATCATGGGAGTGGGTTAGTGATCATGGGAGTGGGTTAGTCATCATGGGAGTGGGTTACTTATCATGGGAGTGGGTTAGTGATCATGACAGTGGGTTACTTATCATGGGAGTGGGTTAGTGATCATGGGAATGGGTTAGTTATCATGAGAGTGGGTTAGTGATCATGGGTGCGGGTTAGTGATCATGGGAGTGGGTTAGTCATCATAGGAGTGGGTTAGTTAGCATGAGAGTGGGTTAGTGATCATAGGAGTGTATTCGTGATCATACGAGTGGGTTAATGATCATGGGAGTGGGTTAGTGATCATGGGAGTGGGTTAGTGATCATGGGAGTGGGTTAGTTATCATGGGAGTGGGTTAGTGATCATGAGAGCGGGTTAGTGATCATGAGAGTGGGTTAGTGATCATGGGAGTGGGTTAGTGATCATGGGAGTGGGTTAGTTATCATGGAAGTGGGTTAGTTAGCATGAGAGTGGGTTAGTTAGCATGAGAGTGGGTTAGCGATCATGGGTGCGGGTTAGTGATCATGGGAGTGGGTTAGTGATCATGGGAGTGGGTTAGTGATCATGGGAGTGGGTTAGTTATCCTGGAAGTGGGTTAGTTAGCATGAGAGTTGGTTAATGATCATGAGAGTGGGTTAATGATCATGGAAGTGGGTTAGTTAGCATGGGAGTGGGTTAGTTAGCATGAGAGTGGGTTAGTGATCATGGGTGCGGGTTAGCGATCATGGGAGTGGGTTAGTCATCATGCGAGTGGGTTAGTGATCATGCGAGTGGGTTAGTGATCATGACAGTGGGTTAGTGATCTTGCGAGTGGGTTAGTGATCATGCGAGTGGGTTAGTGATCATGGGAGTGGGTTAGTCATCATGTGAGTGGGTTAGTGATCATGACAGTGGGTTAGTGATCATGCGAGTGGGTTAGTGATCATGGGAGTGGGTTAGTGATCATGCGAGTGGGTTAGTGATCATGGGAGTGGGTTAGTGATCATGCGAGTGGGTTAGTGATCATGACAGTGGGTTAGTGATCATGCGAGTGGGTTAGTGATCATGGGAGTGAGTTAGTGATCATGAGACTGGGCTAGTCATCATGGGAGTGGGTTAGTCATCATGCGAGTGGGTTAATAATCATGGGAGTGGGTTAGTTATCATGAGAGTGGGTTAGTGATCATGGGAGTGGATTAGTGATCATGGGAGTGGGTTAGTTATCATAAGAGTGGGTTAGTCATCATGGGAGTGGGTTAGTGATCATGGGAGTGGGTTAGTGATCATGGGAGTGGGTTAGTTATCCTGGAAGTGGGTTAGTTAGCATGAGAGTTGGTTAATGATCATGAGAGTGGGTTAATGATCATGGAAGTGGGTTAGTTAGCATGGGAGTGGGTTAGTTAGCATGAGAGTGGGTTAGTGATCATGGGTGCGGGTTAGCGATCATGGGAGTGGGTTAGTCATCATGCGAGTGGGTTAGTGATCATGCGAGTGGGTTAGTGATCATGACAGTGGGTTAGTGATCATGCGAGTGGGTTAGTGATCATGCGAGTGGGTTAGTGATCATGACAGTGGGTTAGTGATCATGCGAGTGGGTTAGTGATCATGACAGTGGGTTAGTGATCATGGGAGTGGGTTAGTGATCATGCGAGTGGGTTAGTGATCATGACAGTGGGTTAGTGATCATGCGAGTGGGTTAGTGATCATGGGAGTGGGTTAGATATCATGAGAGTGGGTTAGTCATCATGGGAGTGGGTTAGTCATCATGCGAGTGGGTTAATAATCATGGGAGTGGGTTAGTTATTATGAGAGTGGGTTAGTGATCATGGGAGTGGATTAGTGATCATGGGAGTGGGTTAGTTATCATAAGAGTGGGTTAGTCATCATGGGAGTGGGCTAGTTATCATGGGTGTGGGTTCGTGATCATGGGTGTGGGTTGGTTATCATGCGAGTGGGTTAGTTATCATGGGAGTGGGTTAGTTATCATGGGAGTGGGTTAGTTATCATGAGGGTGGGTTAATTTTCAAGGGAATGAACTCCCAGTGAAAAGATGAGTTTGATCTCCTTCCCTCCTCTCCGTCTCTTGCCCTCCTACCTTTCTCCATGGGATGACACAGCAAGAAGGCCCTCATCAGATGGGGGCACCGTGGCCTTGGACTTCCCAGCCTCAAGAGTTGTAAGAAATAAATCTCCGTTATTTATAAATTACCCAGTCTCAGGTATTCTGTTATGGCAGCGCAGCATGGACTAAGCCGTGGGAGATAACTTACTCCAGTTTAAGAGTTCCCTGGAGCATGCACTGTGCAGTGGGCGTGCGGCCGTCATGGCGCATGTGATGTTTGTTCAGTGTAAGCAGCATGTTTTGGTTAGGGAGCTGCTGTGCGCTGTCTTCTCATCTTGGGGCTAATCGTAGTTGGAATTTGAGGCTTTCTTTCTGTCTGCTCACCTTTAACTTTTATTTCACTGCTTGGTTTTGGGGTCCCAGGAAGCAGCCTGAATAATTTGTATAACCCAAATAATTTGGACTCCAGGAAGTCCCTAACAATTCTTATTGGTGTTTTTGCTATTGTTATAAGCAGAGCCTGGCGATTGAGTGAACAACAATGGCCTAAATCAAGCCCTAGCTTGGGTCTCAAAGTTCAGGGCACGTGTCCAGCAAAGCAGGCTGTGTTGAGGGTTGCTGTGATGCCCCCAAGGGTCTGGTGGTAGCTGAGGAGAAGTTGTGGAGCACACAGCATTCTATCTTGCAGAAACCCAAAGAACCAGAGAGGCCCCAGCTCCCAGAGACCCCTGCCTCTCCTCTGCCTGACTTCCTTGCCTCTTTGCCTGGGCCTGAGCTTCCTTCCCCAGCCCCTCCCTTGCATGGAGTCTGCTCCCACTTCCTCCAGAAGCCCTCCCTACATCTGCCAGGCCTGGGTGGGGTCTGGCCTCTGATCTCTTCTATATTATTGCTGACCCCAGCTCCTTTGCCCAGGCCCTGTGACTTGCCATAACCTGCCTCCTCCTGTTCCTCTCATTATTACCTGCCTGCTGGCCCTTCTGCACCCCTTCTCTGCCCCACTATTCCCGCTGGCTGCACACCCAGCCCGCTTGCACCAGCACTTCCCGGAGCTCTCGGCCAGGATCTCCTGGGCCCGGCCTGACCTCTGACTCAGCCTCTGGGGCTGGCCCAGGACTGGCTCCCTTGACCCAGCTCATTCCCCACCGATGTTCCCTGAGTCCCAGGGTCCTGTTTCTGGTTCTTACCTCCAAGCCACACCCCACCTTTGTGCTGAACTAGAAACAGTGAAGATTCCCAGAATCTCGGACAGCTCTGCCCCGCTTGCCCTGGAGAACTGAAGGCGGAGGAGTGGGACCGCCTTGTTTTCCACGCTGAGCCTTCCCTCTCATCACGGAGCTCTCAGAATTTTCTGTACTCTGAGAGTCCCACAGGACTGACTCTGGACAGCGATGTCGGAGTGTGGGAGTTCTGCCTGCAAGAAGCTCTGCAGAGAGATAATGAACCAAACTCTGGTTTGAATAATAAAATAACGCTTAGCGAGAGCAAACCAGCTGCTGCCGAAGTGCCAGCGAATATGTACACACGCAAGTTTAGCACAAATGCTGAAAAATACCCTCTTCTCCCAATTCGAGACGGCATGTGCCCTGAATGGGACACTGAACCCAGTCCCTCTTTTCAGCCCCTCGCCACCCTGCTGGAGCCCCTGGGGAAGGAAAGCGTTTTTCTTCCCAAGTTCCTATCCTGTGACCTGCTCCCTCTGTTTCCCAGCTTGGTCCTCTCAGCATTCAGCAGATACGGTTGTGCAGGACCTCAGAGGGGAAGCTCAGGAGCCAGCCAGGAGCTCCAGGACCTGCTCCAGAAGGTTCCGCCTGGGCCCTCCTGCTCCCACCGGTGTCTCTGCTTTGCTGAAGCACTGAGGGGTAGGCTGCTGCTGCTTGGACTCCGCCGCTGTGCTCAGGGCTTGGAAATGAGGGAAGACCCTGCTCCCAAAGAGGAAAGCAGATGTCCATTGTTTGGAGCTTGCGCAGGAGCTGGCCACCATCGCTTGCCTCAAAGGCAGGCAGGGGAGTGGGAAACTTCAAGGTGGAGATGGGGAGGTTCCAGGTGAGCCCCCACAGAGGCTGTTTCCCTGGGGAGCTGGAGGCAGCTGACCAGAAGCAGGCGTCCTGTGACAGGATTGGGGAGGGGGCATGTTTAGAGTTGGAATATGAATTGGAAGTGGGGACAAAAATTAGAGAAGTCATCAGTTGCTAATCAAGGCCTGGCCACCCGGGGCTGGCTGTGACAGGGGTTATTGTTTGGTGTCCTGGGCTGTTTGAGGGATGGTGATCTGACGTTTGCAAGTCTGACTCATGGCAACAGGCTGGCCCCTGGGCGGGGTCTGTAGGGAAGGGGCGGTCTCCTGGGCTGGGTCTGCAGGGAAGGGGCGGTCTCCTGGGCTGGGTGGGGTGGTCTCCTGGGCGGGGTCTGTAGGGAAGGGGTGGTATAGGGAAGGGGTGGTTTCCTGGGCTGGGTCTATAGGGAAGGAGTGGCTTCCTGCGCTGGTGCTGCAGGTCATGGGTCAGAGCTGTCTTTCCACGTATGGTTTGCCCACCGTCTGTTTGTATATTCAGCCTCCAGTTCCTGAATCCCTGAGCCTGAGTTTTACCCACTAGTGGAGACGGCAGAGGATGTGAGCGCTCTTCAGACCCCAATACCTGCACATCTGACTCCCTAGGCTGTCCCTGACTGAGAGCCCAGCCCGAGACTTCCACGCTCAGACGTGGGAGCTGTGCACAGAGTGGATGCCTCGACTTCACCCTCTCTCCTGCAAAGCCTGGCAAATCCCACACTATGGTGGCCCAAGAACACAGCAGATGCATCCTTCTCACATTCACAAGGCTTCACTGAGACACTGAGCTCAGAGTCAAAGGAAGGAAACAAACTTTGTGAAAAGCAGAATGTTGAAGCCCCTCCCTGGAGCTGGGAGGGCAGGAACTGTCATTGCCATGTGTACAGCCAGGAGCACAGGTTTTCTGCAACATCCTCGCTCTGATAGAACCTAAGGGGTATATCTGAGGCCCAGGATATTAGCAAATCAAATATATTCTGAGCAGCATTTCTGCCAATAATGGGATGACAGGATGAGTCACCCTTTTATTGAATCTGTGGTTCATACAGGAGAGGCAGGTGGTACTTTCCTCCCTATTTTCCCTCCCCCTGCTTCCCTTTCCCTCAGTTTCTCAGTGTTCCTTGGCCAGGGTGTAGCTTTAGCCCTAAGTGTCCACTTAATTTCCTTTCTACTCCCCATTCCTCCAAGCCTGGCTGCTATCTTCTTGGCTCAAATCTGGCTTGGGGGCCGGTTTCAAGCAGAGAAAAATGCAGTTCAGAGGTGGACAGTGCATCAGGTTGCCCTGGACCCAGTTAGTGACTCACCTGGGACCCTTTAAACTCACCTCTGGGGCTGACTATGAGGCCCCCTGCAGGCTTTTCAGGAGCTCTTTCTGTTGTTCAAAGAAATGGATGAATGAATGGAAGACCAAGGCCAAAGGCCAAAAGAGAGACAAGGGGACAAGGGGGCCGTGGACAGGGAGGCGGGGTTGGGGCCGGGGCCACTTCTCTCCTGGCTCTCCCTGCTGGCAGACAGCCTGAACCCGACAGCCCTGCGGGTGGGCATGTGAGGCTGGGTGGGAGCCTCTTTTTCCCTTTGTGTGTGTGTGAGGGGTCCCTTTCAATCCATAACTCCTTGGTTTGGCTTATGGTTTCTATGGCTTTTTTTTTTTTTTTTTTCGTAAGATGCCCTGGCCTCCACCAAACTCCATGCCATGCTCCTCTCTGCCACTCCCACTTGAGAGATTCAGAAAATTCCATTCTTTGAAGCAGACCGAAGTTTATATTTGGGAGGAACTTTCCGTCAGTGCCTTGACGGCACTGACACTCATATTCGTCGTGAAATGTAACTTTCTCCTGGGATTTCCCCCCGGAGGACTCCCACGGTCTCCTTCCACTCCAGAGGTCAGGAATTAGACTGGTCAACAATTAATGCAGTCAGAGAAGAACAATGTAAGGGAACCCAGGCCTTAGGGGAGGTGAGAATGGGAGCGGAGCCTACGGGCCCAGCCCATGTGGGGTGATGGAGAAGGCTCACCCTACACCACGGCGCACCAAGAACAAAGCAGGCTCAGCCTTCGCTCACCGAACGCACGATGACGAGTTCCCTCGGGTCACACACGGGACTAGGTTTCCAGCATTAACCTGATGGGCACTTCCTTCCACTTCCCTCGAGACCCTGCAGAAACGAAGATCGTTGCTTGCTTTACCTTCTGGCTCTATACCTGGGTCCCCGAGCTGCATGGGGCCTTGGGAGCCATCCCCTCCTGCCACCCCAGGTTTGGGAGAGCCCCTGGATCTGAGCCCCCCAATCCAAGCCCATGACAAGGCCAGTCTCCCCATTGCAGGCAAAAGTCCATCCACGTCACGGAATGGGTTGGAGGGATTCTGTTTGTGGGCAATGAGGTTTGGGTGGGAGATGCAGGGAAGACGTAAAACAGAGAGAAAGAGTCCCATAGGAGGCCACAACACACAGGACAGTACTGTGCCCTGTCCTAGATAGGGCTCCTTGGAGTGCAGCATGGCTCCCTCAGCTGAGGAACCTTTGGGATCTCCGCTCCTCCTCTTCCTAGATTCCGAGATGCTAGAGCTGGGAGATGGGGCAGGGGCCCTCCTGTTCTTTCTGAGCCAGGGACAGGATGATGCAGGCACCGTGCGATGGCCCATGACTTTCCAAGGGCTGCCCTTCTTGCCACACTTCCCACCCAGCCTTGAACCCTGTAGGGCCTGGGGTCAGGATGTGTGAGAAGCTGGGGCGGCGGGGGGGGGATGTTCCCCTTGCCATGGCCCCCGGCCACCCCAGTGGGGTTTGATCCTCGGCTGAGTCCTCCCCTGTGACCTTAAGAGTCGTGGGCTGCCCAGTTCTTGGTCTGTGCTTTCCTAACTGGGTTCCACCTCTGCTGGGGCTCACAACTGCCAGTAATGGTTTCCCCAAGACCCCCAGCTACCTTTTTTCTAGGTTTCTCTTTAGGGAAGGAATCTTCTCTTCCAGGGAGACAGGACCCCAAAGCCTGGGCAGAGGATGGGACCCCACACTCTCAGTGGGCAGCTCAATGTTCCCTTTGGAGAAAGCTGTCTTGGAGAAGAGGGCTGCTGGCAGCCTGGGAGTTGGGAGGTTGGGAGAAGGAGGCCTATGCCTGCTCTGGGCCCCACCCCCTCCCAGCCTGATCTCCGGTCTGTGCTCTGTCACATCCCTGGATATGACGACCTCCTGGGCGTATCATCTGGGCCTGGCTTCTATTGGCTGTGGCATGGGGTGAAAGCTGTCATTGTTACTCTATTTCACAGAGTCCTTATCCCCAGTTAAAGAGTCTTCAGGGTCAGATGCTTAATGTGATTATTCTGAAACACCAAGTCAATGACTTATCTTATGAAAACCTTTGATACCCACAGGTTACTGGAAAAACAAGCAAAATCCTTCTCTCACTCTCTATTAGACCTAAGATGCATTGGTGCTGTTTTCACAGTTCATGGTTCAGGGAAATTTACATTTGATTCCTTTTAGAGAATATAAAGGTAGCTCTTACATAAGAAGGAGTAGGGCTAAAAGAGATGTTGGTATAATTTAAACATTTAAAACTGCAATTTGAAGACTTTAAATACTTTGGATCTATGGCATCTAACTGCTGACTCCTAGGTCAGTGAATGGTGCTGGGCAGAAATTTGGGGAGCGAGATAGCAGAATGTACCAACAGAAGGGTCCACTGGTGAGCTGGCACGTCATACTTCACACATAAATAGATTGTGTGAGCCATTTCTCTTCTCTAGTGTCTGCAGTTACAAAAGAAGATGCATCATCCACTCAGGATTTGGTATCAACAATATAATAAACCTCATCTTTTATGTAGACATTTCCTACATAAAATAAACCTCTTTCTACTGAACATAGGTCAGGCAATTCATGGCCACTGGCTTTGTTATCCTTTTTGTGTAACTCACTGTGTTGAGAGAGAAGCATTGGCAGCCAGTCTGTCCTTGGAATTGAGTTTACTTAGTGTGAGCCACCTGGTCTCCTCTCCTTGGGATGCCAAGAGGAGACTGCAGCCTAACACTCTGGCCTCTGCCCTTGGGCACCCAGGAGAAGAGGGGGCCTGTTGGTCTGTACAACATGGAGAAAGTGTGCAGAGCTGATCGATGGAGCAGCTGCCTAGGTCTGAATCCCAGTCAGACCCGTGCCAGGTAGGCAGCCTTGAGCAAACATAAGCTCCAATGTTCTCATTTGCAATAATTGTCCCTATGTCATAGGACTGCTGTTGGGGTAAAACGAATGAATATGTACAAAGCATTGAAAACAGTGTGAACACTTAGTAAATGCCTCACGAATGTTGGCTGGCTGCTGTCATTACATGATCATCATGATCATCATTACCACCACCACCACCATCACCATTATCATCAACACCATCCTTACTTTCATCACTGGGATCATCATCATGATTACCACCATCACGGTTACCATCATCATCATCATCACCGTCATCATTACATCATCATCACCATCACCACCACCACCACCACCACCACCACCGTCCTTACTATCATCGCTGTGATCACCATCATCATTATTACCACCATCACCATCACCATCATCACCACCATCATCGTCACCATCACCACCACCACCACCATCACTATTATCATCAACACCATCTTTACTGTCAACACTGTGATCACCATCATCATTACCACCATCACCATCACCATCATTACATTATCACCACCACCACCACCACCAGCAGCAGCATCCTTACTATCATCACTGTGATCACCATCATCATTACAATCATCACCATCATCACCATCATCATTACCACCATCACCATCATCACCATCATTACCACCATCACCATCATCACCATCATCATCATTACCATCATCACCACCATTCTTACCATCATCACTGTGATCACCATCATCACCAATACCATCATTACCGTTATCATCACCATCATTACCATCTCCATCACCACCATCATTACCATCTCCGTCATCACCATCATCACCATCACCACCACCATCATCATCATAATCATCATCATTATCACCATCACTATCATCATCATGACTCTTATGGTGGATCCCTTGACTCGGTAGTAGGCACAGAGAGGTTTAAGGAGCTATGACTAACAGAAATGAAAGACAAAGTGGTTGTGCTGGAAATAATAAAGGAAGTATTAGTACTCTTATTGGGTGCTACTACTGTTGCTATTTTATAAATAGTAAAGAAGCTGAGGCAGAGAGAGGCTGTGAAAGCTGCCCAGCATCACACAGAGGAGTCGGTATTTAAACTGGGAAGTCTCGATTAAACTCTTAACCCTGGAAATGTTGAAATCCTGAAAGGAAGATGGCTTTGTAGGGTGACTACAGAGCCCTCGAACACTAGTGAGATGCTTTGAGTAGGTGACTCAAAGTCATTTGAGCACGGAAAGTCTATGATTTTATGAACACTATGAAATCATAAGTCTATGATTTTATTCAGGAAAGTGAAATAGAGTAAGTTGAATCAAATATTTTGAAACAAAGGCTGGGATGCTCCAGGGGAGAGATTGGACTATTAAAAAATAGTAAATGGGATTTAATTTTCAACATTGACATGCTGTCTGTGGCTGGGCCAGGCCCCGCCCACCTGAGCTGCCCGTAGAGCTGTTCCCAGAGTGCACAGATGACTGACTGCCTGAATCACATTTCTAATTCTTGTCTAACTGTTTCTCATTTGATTCTTCTCTTATTGGAGTTTTGAGAGATACGACGAGCCAAAGCTCCCTTTAGGGCAGCAAACCCCAGGAAAAAGATAAAGCAATTCTCAGCCTGGATGCAAGATAAATCCTCTGTCCCCCTCATTATAAAATACCTATTATGTCCCTTTATCTCCAAGTGAGCAGCATTATTTCAATTTAGCAGTGTGTGAGAAATGTACCACGATATAATAAAAGGACCAAGGATGCACTATTTAATGTCAGAATGACAGATGCCTCAATTAGGCAGACAGGACTATTTCTCCCCAAAATAGATAAAGATGAAATTTTTATAAGATTGTGCTGTTTGTGTTTATGGTACAGTACTGTTACAAGCTTTCATTACAATATACATTAAAACAAAAACTCTTATTTCAGTGGAAACCGACCATCTTGCTAATAATTTTGCAACTCAGAACTGCCGTTTATCAAAGCCCTCGGTCCTCTCACCTGGGAGGAGAAGTCTTCACAGACCTGAGGCATCATCAGGTAACAAATCTCACTCCGACATTCAGAAATCCTTTTCCAAGAGAGAGAGAAAGGCATGTTTCGAAGTTATTGTTTGGTTGAAGCTTGTGGATATATTTTTGACATGTGAACTTTTCTTTTCTCCTTGGTCTTGATCTCAAGTCACCGGACACGGGGTACTCAATGGGTGATTGCAAAGGCTGGGTGGGGGCCGGGGCACTGGTTTAGGTTCTGCCACTTTTCTGTCTCTCACCCTCGGCAGGTGCAATCTCTGCAGCTCCATTCATCACCAGGCCTGCCCCTCTGGAGCCTCTTGGCCATCTGAGTCTGTAGCTCAAATATTTCAATGTTTCTTTAGCATCTTCTAACCCACCGTGGAGGATTTTCTCAGTCGATCCTTATCCCTAGGAAAGAGACGTTGTTACCATTCACAGCCATGTATTCAGTTTCTAAAGCTTTATTTCCAGTCACTCCTCTGCTTTCCATTTTAGGGTTTTATATTCTCCAATCGCCATGAGAACACATCATTTTTTTATAAATGGGAAAATGCATCAGCTCTGTAAAAACATTTGGAATTACATAACCAAATGTCTGGTTCCAGGAAAATGATGGGCCAAGGCAGCATGGTGTGTCCCCTCCTAAAAATGCACAGAAATAACAGGTGAACTATAACCCTTCAACAGATACACAGTGTCCAGTATATGAATGCATGCCTGCACACACACACACACACACACACACACACACACACACACACACACACATTCGGAATGGCCCTGGGCTAGAAATTAACAAGGAACAGGAAACGCTTGAGCTGTAGGTGCCGTAAGTGGAGTGGTGAGACTGGAAGGGAGGCCTGGAAGCTGGGTTTCTGGGTTGTGATGTTCATTAAGGGACTGGTATGAGACCTTGGGCCCTGCTGAGGCAGGTTGACTGAAAAATGGAAATTCCTGTTTCCCCTATGAATCAGAAGATCAAATTTATACTGCCAACATGATTCTTCATGTTAAAAAACTTACAAATGAATCTACCACAGAAATGATATATTCCATGGGAATCTTATGAGCCCTGAATTCTGTAAGTTTTCCTCTAGAATTTGTCTTTGTTTTCATTATGGTGCATCTTCTTCTGTCATGATCGGAGGGGTATCAGTCACTTGGGACCAGTTTCTTAGCTTGGGATTTACTGGCTTCCCCCAAGAGTCCTCCCTTGAACACCAGCATAAACTCAGCTTCCAGTGAGTGCAGAGGCTGTCTCTGATTTCTACCCGGGGTTTCTGCGCCCAGCACAGGGCCTGATACCTGGCACTGTCCCTGGTGTTTTTTGGTGGCTGCTGAGTGAGAATGTGGAGGAATCACCATGGTTCCCTGTGTGTGCCCCTCAGTTTCACTTCTGGGACACTATCCCCCGGTTTGAACAGAAACTTAGGTTGAATGAATTAAAATAACTCGAGGAAGGAAATGTAGTGGAGAACAGCTTTCATCCAGTTAAAAATTTTAAAAACATGAATAGCTGTTTGAAGACATTTTTCCTTCCATGCCTTGAGCCTGCCTCTTTCTCCTCTGCGAGTAGGCTGTGTCCTGACATGGAAGGCGGGGCTGATGCTTTTAAACAAAGGACTTTTAATAAAGCAGATTCATCATTCCGAGGGCTTCTGTTCCAACTGTCAGACCCACCGTCGAGAGAGGGAGAGATGGAGCGGGGCTTCTACAGCACTGGTTTCACAGGAGATACAAAGAGATAATTAGAACCATGCGTAAGAAGGTAATAGAGCGAGACACCCAGACGAGGTGGGGGAGAGAGGAGTGGTGAGAGATGGGTAGATTTAGCCCTCAAAGTCACTGGGCCATGAAGGGGGAACAGGCGCTGCGGGTCTCCACCTGCCCTTGCCTTGCTGGCTGCACCTCCCTTTGCTGCATCTGCAGCCAGGGAAGACGGGGTGGGCAGGAGCCACTGTGGAATCTCTACCCCCACCCCATTTTCTCCCTAAAAAGTGGTTTATTTGGCCGGCACAGTGGCTTATGCCTGTAATCCCAGCACTTTGGGAGGCCGAGGTGGGCGGATCGCCTGAGGTCAGGAGTTTGAGACCAGCCTGGCCAACATGGTGAAACTCTGTCTGTACTAAAAATACAAAAATTAGCCATGTGTGGTGGTGGGTACCTGTAGTCCCAGCTACTTGGGAGGCTGAGGCAGGAGAATCGCTTGAACCCGGGAGGCAGAGGTTGCAGTGAGCAGAGATCATGTCACTGTACTCCAGCCTGGGTGACAGAGCGAAACTCCATCTCAAAAAAAAAAAAAAAAAAAGTGGTTTATTGTACTGGGTAGCTTTTCCCTTCTCTCTGCTTGATATTAGGTGCCAGACACAGTGCAATGTTGCAATGTTCCTCATTCCACACAAACTTGTCCCGTGTATAGAAGAAGAAAACACAGATGCCCACAGAGGCCCAGCAACTTGCCCCACGCCTCACAGCTACCAAATGGCAGGGTGGGACGGGGAGCTGGCTCCAGCCCACTGAGAAGACAGTCACTTGCTCAGGGCCTTTAAATGAACCTAAAGGTCCCATCTTTTGCTCTTCTTCTTATTTTCTATACCCAAGGAGTTGCTTGGCTGGGCACCAACTCCAAATTAAGGCCGGGGCATTCCAGAGAGAGAGAGATAAGTGGAAGCCCATCCGTCAGGGGGAGAGTGCACCCTCCTCAGTAGGATCCGTCAGAGGGAGAGTGCAGCCTCCTCAGTAGGATCCGTCAGGGGGAGAGTGCACCCTCCTCAGTAGGATCTGCCAGGTGGAGAGTGCGCCCTCCTCAGCAGGAGAGAGGTCTGTGCTCAGCTATGATCTGCCAACAGGGTGGGTGTTTCACAGCAGAACCCGCTCCGAGACCCAGCTGTGCATGGCGGGGACGGCTCTGCCCTCTGCCCTGGAACCGTCCTGTCACCCATGAAAGAATCCCAGCCTTGATGTGGGACAGTTCTGCAGCCTCCATCAAGGTGGCAAATAGAGCCCTAAACCATCTCGCTTTATCTGGGACTGAGGGGGTTCCTGGGATGCAGGACTTTTTGTGTTAAAACTGGGAAAATGGGGCTGGGCCCACCCTTCCCCTTTTTCCCTGTTGCCAGAGCTCATGGTCCTTATGAACTGCAATGGTCAGGTGCTGACAGAGCCTGGGCCAGCTAAGCAGGTCCTGAGTTAAACACCCGCTCACGGAATTGACCTCTCTCATATGGACTTCCGCCAACCATAGATGTGGTTTGACGTTTTCTCCTTGAACTCCATTAGGCCCCAGTTTTCACATGACCCTGGAGCACAGAGCCGAGGGGGAGGGATGCCACACACACTCAAGGACTCGGTCAGCGACTTGGTCCTGGACGGCAGAGGCTGTGGGACTGTGGGAGGGGTTGGGGTGGAGTCCTTGCCACATCCTCACAGCTCCCCCAGGGGTGCTCCTGAGCCTGGTGCTCGGACACCTGTGGCAGAGGGGTGGAGGGCTCTGAAGGTTACACATGTCACACTCAGTACCATGGGCAAGCCACAGTCCTGAACCGCTGGCCCACTGAGCTGAACCTGCAGCCTGGCAAGCAGCGGCGGTCGCAGGGCTGACTTTCAGAACCTGAAACCTTTGTTAGGGCCCCCGATTCCAGGCACCAGGCGGGCCTCCTGAGCCATCTGAGGCCTCACAGGACTGTCCGGAGGGTCCCAAAGTTCTCTGGGACCTGGGTTCACCACTACCATCCTACCACCCAGACATCATGGAATAGCTCTTTGTTGCAGCAGTTACTGAAACTGCAATCTGCCCTGCAAATATGGTTGTTTAGGCTTGTTTAATTTAGCTATGTTTGCCTACGAATCAGCTCTAACGGTATTCTATTTAATTTCCCTCTCCCAAATAGCATGATGCTTAATGTAAACCAATTACTACAATTTTGCTTTCTAAGAAATCAGGAAATGTAATCAAGGAGATGCAATTTGTTTGCTTTTCATGAAATACTAGGGTGCAGTAGCAACAGGAGTGGCGGGAGGTGGCCTTTGGAGGGATCAGAACATGCGTGTGTAAGCGTGTGTGTGCGAGATGTGAGTGCAGCCATGTGTGTGCATGCATCTGCACGCATCTCTCCATGTGTGCCTCTCTGTGTCTGTGTGTGAGATGTGTGCATTTATCCTGAAAGCTGCACACAGGCCTGAGCCATGAGAAAGCCCAGTCCGCTTACACAAATCCTGAAGTATTAAGAGTTTCACAAAAGGCTGACGGGACAGACCTTCATTCCCAGACAGGCAGGGCTGACCTGGGCGAGGGAAGATTTGCTTCTGGGCAATTGACTGCCCATAAAGGTTGATTGGGCATAAGAAGAGGTATTTTATTTTGAATCTCTTTTTCATTGTAAATGATAATTAGGCTCCTGGGAGAGAGGTGAGTGATCTAACACGGAACAGTGTCCAGGGGGCAGCAGGAGCACGAGAAAAGCCTGGAGAGTGGGGGAGGAGGCTCCCTCCTGGAGGGCCACTGGGTCAGAGCTGCCCGAACACCCTCTGGTCCCAGCATCAGGGCGGGGCGACGTCAGGCTGAGTGAGACAGGCTCTTTCCAGCAGATAGCCCCCTCGGCGCCCCCAGACTCCTGGCTTCGACTGCTGGTTCGCTGGTCTCTCTCCAGGATGGGCAGGGATAAGACCTGGGAGGGGTTTGGGGACTGTGTCCTCCTGCTGGAATCCTTGCTCTTAGGCCTGAGGGTTGTGGCTGGTCAGCAGTTCTCACCATCGTCCTCCAGCCTTGGACTCTGACCAGGGAGTGAATTATCTGATTTCTTTCCTTTCCTTGGAAATCTCCCATAACCTACATATCAAAGAGGTCTCCTTCTTCCAGGCTGCAAAAATGGGAGCTCAGAGACTGGCCCAGAGGAGGTGGCAAGAGGCGACGGGCCCTCCCCTGGGGGCTCTCCAGGGTCTGCACCACACCAGGTGTCTGGTACTCTCCAAGCACGAAGCCTCATCTATGAAAATCTCTCTTGTCAGTCCCCAGGAAGCTGAGGCAGGTCTTCAACTTTTTTCTCTTTAACTCTTTTTTTTAAAAGTAAAAAATTTTACTTTAAAAAGTAAAATTTATATAGCATACAATTCGCCATTTTATTACAATTTTAAAATGTATTTTTAATGGACAAATAAAAATCGTTCATACAATGTACAACATGATGTTTTGATATGTGTGTATATTGTGGAATGGCTAAATCAAGCAGCTTAACACGTGTGTTACCAACCGACCACGTTAAAGTGGACAACTCAGAGGCATTTGGTGCATTCTTGAGGTTGTGCAGCCATCAGCTCTCTTTAGTTTCCAACCTTCTCATCGCCTCAGAAGAGACCCCAGATCGATTCACTCTTTAACTCTTTAAGGCCTGGATTCTTTCCTTTAAAAGCTGATGTGAGGCTGGGTACAGTGGCTCACGCCTCTAATCCCAGCACTTTGGGAGGCCAAACTGGGCGGATCATGAGGTCAGGAGATCGAGACCATCCTGGCTAACATGGTGAAACTCCATCTCTACTAAAAATACAAAAAATTAGCCAGGCACGGTGGCACGTGCCTGTAGTCCCAGCTACTTGGGAGGCTGAGGTGGGATAATTGCTTGAACCCAGGAGGTGGAGGTTGTAGTGAGCTGAGATTTTGCCACTGCACTCCAGCCTGGGTGACAGAGCAAGACTCCATCTCAAATAAATAAATAAATACATACATACATACATACATACATACATACATACATACATACATAAAAATAAAAAAATAAAAAAGAGAAAAAGCTGAGAGGAATGAGTGTTGCCTGCAATTTCCTTTATTATTTTCATCATAAATGCCTTTGCACATGGCCCGATGGGTCTCACTCCACTTTCCAGTGGTGCCATCTTAGAACCTCACACCCAGCCTCCAATTTCTTTTCTTTTCCTCTTTCTTTCTTTCTTTTTTCTTTCTTTCTTTCTTTCTTTCTTCTTCTTTCTTTCTTTCTTTCTTTCTTTCTTTCTTTCTTCTTTCTTTCTTTCTTTTCTTTCTTTCTTCTTTTCTCTCTCATCTCTTTCTTTCTTTCTTTCTTTTCCTTCCTTCCTTCCTTCCCTTCCTTCTTCCTTCCTTCCTTCCTTCCTTCCATTCCTTCCTTCCTTCCTTCCCTTCCTTCCCTTCCTTCCTCCCTTCCTCCTTCCTCCCTTCCTCTCTTCCTCTCTTTCTCTCTTCCTCTCTTTCTTTCCCTTCCTTCCTTCCCTCCCTCCCTCCTTCCCTCCTCCTTTCCTTCCTTCCCTTCCTTCCTTCCTTCCTTCCTTCCTTCCTTCCTTCCTTCCTTCCTTCTTCCTTTCTTTCTTTCTTATCTTTCTTTCTTTCTTCTTTCTTTCTTTCTTTCTTTCTTTCTTTCTTTCTTTCTTTCTTCTTTCTTCTTTCTTTCCTTCCTTCCTTCCTTCCTCCCTCCCTCCCTCCCTCCCTTCCCTCCCTCCCTCCCTCCTCCCATCCCTCCCTCCCTCTCTCTCTTTCTTTCTTTCTTTCTTTCTTTCCCTTCCTTCCTTCCCTCCCTCCTCCCTCCTTCCTTCCCTCCCTCCCTTCCTTCCCTTCCTTCCCTTTCTTCTCTTTCTTTCTTTCTTTCTTTCTTTCTCCTTCTCTTTCTTTCTTTCTTTCTTTCTTTCTTTCTTTCTTTCTTTCCCTTCCTTCCTTCCTTCCTTCCTTCCTTCCTTCCTTCCTTCCTTCCTTCCCA